>NC_089883.1:16483333-16797500 GCF_040182565.1 Anser cygnoides | reverse complement strand
TACAGTGGGCTATATAGCATGTATAATCAATCTAACATTGTAGTTACCAGTATTTAGATGCGTCAGAAATACAAATGCATTAGAAAGAAATCGACAGAAATTGATGGTAACTAATTACTTTGCACATTCACCATACTGCAGTAGTCAACTAAACTAAGGAACTATTGAACTGTCATAAAATTTACTTTCTTGTTCCACTAGATGGCACTGGAACACAGAAAAACAGAGCAGAGGTAAGTAAAAGGAATTTATAGACATCTCTTTTTTTCACCTGATTTTTTTTTTTTCCTACTCCGAGTCTACTGTAGCTCACAGGAGAACGCCAAGCTGGGTTTTGTGTATTTTTGGTTTTCAGGAACTGTATTCTGTCATCAGGGAATATGAGTAACTCCTAAAGATCTGAAAAGGAGTTAATTGCATCTTACAACATAACTCCCTAAAAATACTAGTAATCAAAACTATAAAACTATTCTGGGAATGCAACACAATTTCTTAGACAGTAGGCCCATGCTAAGCACATTATGAATGCACAGGTTTTTTTCTGGATAACATTGTAAATCTAAGTCTTTCACAATCTACTGATCAGATACACAGTATTTTCTGTGATGCTGAAAGGTGGCTTCCTTACTTCAGTTGTGTTTAAATACACAAAAGCACCAATCCGCATGACTGGAAAAATATTTTAGAAAATTAGAGATATGATTAGCCTAGCCAATCACATACTATTTCTTCATATTTTAAAACAATATCTCAACTCTTGTCAAATTGTAATAATCGATACCAAGATGTTTGTAGTAGTACAGAAGCCATCAAGAACACTTGTCTCATTCCATTATTAGTTTATCACCAGTACTTACTGACTTCTGTTTCCTAAATCCAATGCTACTGTAGTGCTTTCTCTGTAGTTTGTCCTGTCCTTTGCTTTCCTCTCCATTTTATATTCTCAAAACCAACTTGCCTAGATGTCCTATTCTGTTACTGCCTGTAATAGCCAGTTCTCACATCTTAATTTCATCTGTATCTCCAAGTTCTTATGCATGATTTTTTAAAACCTTCAGCATTATGTACAGCTTAGAGATAATATAATTAATTTGCTTGAAAAGGTCACCCTAGCAAAGCAGTGGCAAAGCTTAGAAATAGGTCTGAAAACAATCTCAGTCTAGTGCTCTAACCTTTAGACAACGCCTTTTCTCCTTCATAGGCTTAAATGCTTTAAAATAAAGAAAATGATTGCTTTCACTCACAAACTATGAAACCTGGGAGTTACACTTGAACTAAAGAACCGGATGCTTTTTTTTTTTTACTGGTATGACAAATTGTATTTAAAGCTGTTCCTATACAACAGTGGTCGGAAATGGTTTGTTCTGCCTATTACTCACACCTGTATTTCAACTGTCAAGTTAGAAACACAACAAACTTTCTCTCTTCTGTTTTACTAGCTGGGTATTATTTTCCATAGATGTTGAAGTCCTCAGGTCTGCTGCTTTAGACACAAATATCTTCTATTTAGCTACAAAACCAAATCTGAACAGACAATAGCAGCAAAGCAAGGTTATCTTCCTCTGCCACAAGAGATAAGAATATAGCATGACAGCAATTTTCACAAGACTGAAACAGGCATGTACAGAATTCTTTTGCAACCACTACTTCTGCAGTCCTATTTTAAGATTGGTTGTATGTACATTCATCTAATTTTCACTTGCATCAGAAATGTGGTCACTCCTTTTTTTTTTAAATGGAATTTTACCAAAAAGTGTTTTATGGCTACTACAGAACTGAATCTCAGAGTATGTTATGGCACGAAATGGCTTAAATTATGCTTTCTGTTGTACAGATGTTCTGAAAGAATAGTGAGAGGAGTTCTTGCATATTCTACCCTTTTACTGAAGAATTGCTAAACCCTTTTGGTCTTTTTTTTTTTTTTTTATAAATACAGAGAACTAAGCTTTCTTAGCTCTATTGCATTTATGCAAAACATTCTAATTCATAATTTTTTGGGGGATGAAAAAATAAAGAGAACAGATAGAATAAACAGCTGATGTGTTCTTAAACATTAAGGGATCAAATTGCATCTTTGAGAAGGAGTACATCAACTGACCACAGGTAAGTAAGCCATAAGGGAATAATGACTGGGTAGAGGGTGACCTTGTACCATGACTGTTGGTAGAAGATGTTCTCATCAACTTGGCTTCAGTTTGAAAGAGGACCAGAATGGTTCCACTCCCTTGCCACCCATCTTGGAGGCTTGCATGTATCATTATGTGCTAATCTGCTGGACTAGAGGAATCCAATCCAGGATGATCAAATTCATAAATTCATTTCGGCCATGGATGGCCATAGAATTTCAGACAACTCCATATAACTAAGTACTAAGGCATTTGGAACAGCATTGCTGAAAGAAAAGAAATGATTCAAAGATCATTTGTTAAGGCAAAGTGCGTATTTTTGGACTGAAGAGACATGACTTTGCAGAGTCAGAAAACACATGAATATGGACAGTGTTTCCACAGAATATCTGCAGCTTCAGTCAGAAAAAAAAAATGTCAACAAAAATTCATTCAAGAAATTAGATGTAGCTTCAGAGATTCTATTCTCTGAGTGACATATGTTCAAAAAAAATTTAATGCAATTTACTTACATCCTCTGATTCAAAGACATGGCATATCATTTTGTACTGCTTCTTTCCTTCCTGGGCACCAGGTGTTGTTTCAATACAATCTTGAGAAGCTGATCTTGGCATGCGGCGCCGTGCCATTAAAACCACGATGTTACCAATATCAGCAATATATGAGATTGTGCGCAGCGCATGATCCATCATGGTTTCCTACATAAAGCAAAGAGAAATAAGGACATTCTTCATGTCTGCTATTACTCTACAAATGATGCATCTTCTCTCTCTTTGATGACCTATTGCTTGAGAATGACAAAAACAACACATTTTCTATGGGCCCATATCTGACATTCCCTACACAGTCCATGGGCATGAACTGTGATTGAAGTCATGGTTCATGAAATTGACTTCGGTGGAAGTGTTACCTGCGCAGGTACAACATGGTTGTAAGATCTTAAGCAGTAAGATCTATACTAACAAACAATTTCATGCTGCTGGAAAATTACATTTCACTTGTGTTGGTTCTGCTACACGAAGCAGATGCATTTCACAGTGACAGTTCGGCAGTCAGCTGTATATGAGATAATGTTGTAATTTCCTGATTCTCTTTTTTGTTATGTCCTACAATAGCAATAACATCTAAGATAACATTTTCTCATATACAGGAAAAGTACGCTTTCTTTCTTTGTGAATCCTTACAAACTCAGTATTTTACCTTTTCTTTAGGTAGAATTTTAAAGTCTATCTACATATCTCAAATCAGTTTGGATGGATTTGGTCTACTATCTGGGCTCATATTCAAAATTTTCCTCCAGTCAATGTCCCTAGGTTGCCAATTCAATTATGCTGGGAGAACACATCTCAGAAGAGTCTTTGCCTGAGATTGGTTACAAGTGGAAACCTGTCCAAGCTTCATCCTGTACATTTCTTATGTGAACACCTCACCAGTACTAGATATATCTTGAAATTTCCTACCTCTGCGTCATATCCCTGAACCCTGCATCCTTCTAATTACTTTAGCTTTTTTAACTCTTATTTTACCTTCTGATATTAGCAGAGAAATCCTAGCCTACTATTTTCTATGCATCACGGTTTCTATGTACCATTAAGTATGAACTTGTAGTAAGTTTGATTTATTCATAGTCAATGCTGAGCTCAGAAATAATAAAAGTGGCTTAACAGCTAGTGGTCTCATGTTAATTAAAAGGCTTCTAGATGTGAAATAATATTAACAAAACAATGTATGTGACTGCTACAGGATAATTTGAAAGGATTTTGATATATTTAGGACTGCAAAGATAAAAAAAAAAGGATACACTTGTTTGCACTAATGTTTAGCCAATTATTTATACCTTTATACAAGTCTTATTCAGGATACTGTATAAGCAACCTGATTTCCCTGTGTTTTTTTTGTTTTTGTTTTTTTGTATGTTTGTTTGTTTTAAATAAAAAGCCACAAATTCTTTTAAATTCTTGGAAGGGTGTGTTGCTACGGAATACGTTCCATAATGTGAAGAACCTTTTATGTTTAAAATGAGAGCTTTAGGAAAGCTCATGCAACCAAGTAATCTGATTGACTGTACTTCTTTAAGTCCCTTGAAAATGTAACTATTACTACATACAAGTCTCTGTGAAATTAAGGTGGAGGAGAAATTCTTAAGACAAGGTAATTTAACTTATGTTAGTGCTGCTTCTCTGGCAGATATTTAGACAAATTAGAGAAAGTATTAGGAAAAGCCTTATAGCTATAAAGTCACACAGAAACCATAAAATGGTATTTTAAGTCAGTGATGACATACGTTTTTTTTCCTTGAGGAGAAATTCAAGGACTTATGTTGTCCTTCACTGTGTGACCATGCTGTTCCTCCTCACTGCCTGCTGCCCACGTATCACCATCTTGCTTGAGGTGCCTGTCCTCTGTACTTACAGAGGTAGCCTTTGCTCCTTCTCAGTTTCGAACAAAGCCAGATTCTCTGCCATTGTGTGAGCAGAATGCCTGTGTCCTGTTGCAGTGATCGAGTGACGTGCACATTCCTATTTGTGTGACAAAGAGGAGGCTACAGGAGGCTCACAAGATATAATTTCAATAGTAGGCTACCAGGCTAATTAATTACACTTTCAGATGTGGTTGGTGTGCTGTACTGAATCCAGTTTGTTGTTGTTGGTTGCATATCCTTGTTTTAGAGCAAAAATAATCCAAATCCTATTCTTACGGGGCATTTCAAACCTGAGTTTGTGTATTTCTTAAACTGAATGCTGCCTACTTTAAAACCTTACGCTAAGTACATATTTTAAGATCATGTTTTTTATTGAAATAAATATCAAGAATCTGATTTCTAAGCTACCGTTTTGAGTTTGGTGCCTCCACATCATTCTTTGTTAGGTTAGTTTTCTATAATTTGTTTACATATTTTGTTATTGTACTGATGAACTGTTTTCTTTAAGAAATAAAGTGCACCATTTGAAAATTCCTTCTTGCTGGGGGTCATTGGTCAGTTTGGAGTATTTTCCAGCTTTTTATTTATTGCTCAAACTGGAAACAACCAAAGCCATAATAGTTTTATTGGTCACACCCACTGAGGATGTTTGTCCTCCAATGAACGGCTAAAACATGCACCAAATTCTACATGAATTGGAATAAAAAAGTACTTATTGAATCAATTTGTTTTGCTTTACTTTTATGTCAGTACATTGTTTTCCAAGTATTTTGTTGTCCAAAATATCTTTGGTTCTTGGCTAAGACTGAGGTTGTCTTTTCTGCTTTTGGCAGCTGCTTGGATATATGTGCAGATATTTCTAATATGAAGAAACAGAAAAATTCACTACAGGCTCGTTAGTTTTTTGTGGGTTTTTGTGTGTGTTTTTTTTGTTTAAGTTCCTCTGCTGTGCAGCCCAATTGCTTGCAGGCTGCTGCTTTCCTGTTTTCAAGAAGGCTTTTTTTCTTTTTTTTATTTGCTATTGACTCACAATGCGTTTCTGAATATCCCACTGAGCTGCATGAGGTCAGTTTTTACATAGCTCAGTCACATTAGATGGCTTAGGTACCCTCTTTGCTTTGTCAGTAGTGGCAGGGTTTCTCTTGATATCTGATCTTCCATTAAAAACCTTAATGGGATATGAGATAATACACAATTTTCATCATTTATGTAAACATCATCATCATTTATATAAACAGCTAGGTTTTAGTTTGCTATTATTTGAACAAATCCCTAAGGCCTAACTGAAGAAGTGTCAAGCTGATGAATAATTAAGAATTTCAGTACAATTTAACTTGACAGAGGAAAATACCAATTGTTTCTTAGAACCACCTGTCTCAGTGAAGAGAATCTCTACCCATAAAATGATTTCTTCTCAGTCTTGAAACAAAATGTTCTGTACTTATACCTACAACACGAGAAGAGATGATTGGGGGGGGTCTCTAAGGTTTGCAGGGGCTCATTAGGATTTATAGCACTTCTCTCAGTATGGAAAAATGCTTGATAATGGACATCTCTCAGCAGGATCTTGGGAGCTCTGCAGAGATAATTGCTTTTCAGCAGTCTGCACTAGTCTGCACTAGTCTGCAGTGTTCCAGAAGGCTGTAATCATACATGCAGTGTTCACAAGAGTGCATGAACCTGGGAAAATGAATGCATTTAATCGCACCTACCAAGAAAGTCTTTCTGTCTTTATCATACAGAAGTTACTCAAAGGTTTTCTTTTAGTTTTCCCCTTGTATGGGTGAAAGCAGTAATTTCCCCCATTCTCTCACGTATTTTTGTTGTCTAATGCAATCACACTTAGGAATAAGACAAATAATATATTGTGACTGTAAATGTGTATTAGTCTTAACTTCTTCCTTTCACTCCACATTCACATTCCATTCCAATCTACCTTTATCTCATTTCCACTTTTTTTTTTTTTAACTTTCCCATGAATACCTCCATCTCTGCCCACTTGCTTCTCTATTCTTTCTCTCATCCCTAGTCTAGTTTCAGCTGCTCCATCCTTGCTATACTTTTATTTGTCCTTAGAAATTTGTCCTCTCTGTCTCTTTCTCAAAACCTCTATTCTGTTTTCTCCTGTCCCCTTTCCCCTTCCTTAAAATCTCCCTTCCCTTCCATGGAACTCCCCTAGAATCCCTTGTTGCTGTCCTTCTTGAAGATCAAAAGACACCTGAGGAAGGAAAGCCTAAGCGTTCTTCTTAGCTTTCAAAGTTAAACAGGCTTGTGCTAGTGTGAGTCAATTTATGAAGTCAGAAAATTTTATAGAACCAATAATCTAGTTGGGACTCAGTGCATACACAGTTGCACTGCTCCATGTCTTTTTCTCTGCTAGCTTTCCCAATTGCTTCACTCCCAACTTCTTTCCACTGAACAAAGAAGAAGATGGGAAAGGCTGCTATGATATTTCTTCTGCTTTTGTGCATGTAAAGCCACGGCAGTCAGGGAAGAAATATTCTCGTACAAACACAGGATTGCTTCTACCATGCAAGTGGTGGTCACCTTGGGCTGAATATATTCAGTAACTAAATGCACAAACGACTAAAAAAGTGGCAGGAGCGCCATTTTCAAGTGTTGCTGATGGCAACAATCACCAGAGCTGGCTTTGTTTTGACATGGCAATACGCCTTACTGGTGCTACTCATCATTTTCAACCCTGCTGCATGTCATGTCTTAACTGGGAATTTTACATTTTAAATCAGCTGCTACCTCATGTGAGCTATGCAGTACTACAGATGGATCAAAACATAGATGGCACACTGCAGATACAGGTTTTATATAATTGATAAAGCCACGAAATAACAGATTGCCTCTGCCAGCTGCCACACCAGCTGAAATAGACGTATGGTAATTACACCAGTCAAGAAACTTCACTAGCTCTGAAAAATATTACCAAGCCAAAAAAGCAAAGCATGCCAACAGCAGTGCTAAAATGTCAGGGGAGTAAGTTTCTTAGAGCCCTCTGAAAGACGCACTGTATAAAAAAAATAAGGAAAAAAACAACAAACTCTAGACAGCTTGTAATTATAGTAATCCCCGGTATTGTTTTTATCTAGTTGAACAGATCGTACTACGCCTAATGATGTATAGCATCTTATAGCACTAGAAATCTCAGGGTAATCAGGAGAATAAGATAATAGTTACTTTGAAAAGTGTTTATGGACTGCCTCAAAGGACTTTCTTTTTTTAATTTTTAAAAGGATCAGCATTCAGCTGAAATGCTGAAGTATTTAAAGAAGGGAAAGTGTGAACTGCACTAAGAGTAATCCTTACTTAACATAGAGAATTTATTTCCTGCCATACTTTTCAATTATCGACTGTAGCCGTTAATTTAGCAATAATTGTCTTTAGTCATCTTTACACTGATAATTATTAGAATACTATTTTACACAAATGCAAAAAGTAGTCATAAGCTTTGATAATATACTCTAGGATGATGCATGTTTACCATGAGGTCAAAAAAATGGCTGGCGCCTAACAAGTAGTGGTATTGGTCATTACAGATGAAATACAGTGCTCAGACTGATTAGAGGTGGGAGATTGTAAATACTGCTGCCCATGTTAGATGGGTTATTCTATTCTGCATCTGGTACCATCCCTTGGGAATTCTAATAGCATGTTAAAGACATCTGCTTACGACGAAAGAATAATAATACGTTTACTGAAGATATTATCACTACCCGCTACCCACACAATAACAGATGATAACTCTATCTTAAATTTCATGAAGAATTTGTTGCCTCATAGTTTACCTTGCAAGAAAAACAAATAACGCAGTAATCGAAAACAACTCAAAATCCTAAATGTAGAATGCTACATTTGACTTTACTGAAGTATCTCCTATTGTTCTAGATCTTTTCTTCAGTTAGCCACGGTATTTCTGAACTCTGATCTTATACATCAAGCTACAAGTTCAATAACCATCTTCTATTTCCATCTTCTAAGTTGTTCATGAAAATATTGAAAACTACTGCATTAAAGAAACATGCTTACGAGTCTCCCTCTGCTCTTTATATTGTCAACTGTATGGCAACACATCAGAACTAAGTACACAGAAGAATTTTTGGCCTTCTTGTATCTAAATCATATAATCTAGAAAATGTTATATGAGACTACTTAAAAGCCTTACTTAAAAGTCAGTAGGTGATGTCTTCTGTTTCTCTGCCGTGGACAAATCTATTCACTTGTCACAAAAGAAAATTACTGATTTGACACGATTTACTTCTGACAAATCTGTGCTGACTCTTGCTTTTCTCCACTCACAAACTGCTTACAAAGGGTTTGTTTGTTTTGATATATTTCTAACAGTTAAAAATCCATAATCCCTGGTGTGTTCCGCTACTACTAAAAAAAAAAAAAAAACCAAAAAAAACAACCAACTAAATATTACCTCCATAAGTTTGGGAAAAATATCACTGAAAGGATGTCATAGAAGTGCTCCAACCATTTTCCCAAATAGTACAAGATGGAATTTCTTGGGTTACTCTAATGTGGATATATCTACCTTAACTTTCTAACCACTGTCTAAATGGGTCTTTCTGTATTGTAACTGGAGGACTTGTCATTGTCAGCTGTTGTTAGCTCTGTACAGTGGAGACTTTTAGTGAAAACTGAAGAAAAAATGTTAGTAAACATTTCCTTTCATAAGAAGGAAATCTCTCACAAGAATGAAAATTAACATGTATTTAAGCATGATTGTAGTCTAAGAGATCTTGTGAGTTAATTATACTTAATATTGGAATATATGTATAAAGCGTATGTTAATAATTTAAAATTCCTTGAGAAAACTGTCCTTCTTATGAAGATCACCTATTATTGAATATGTATGTAATTCCTAAAAGATGAAGCTGATCACTGCTGCAGTCTTCAGATGCTGTGTTAATATGAATAATTAATAATTTAGCTTAGGCAAAGAAGATGGTAGTTCAGATGTAATCTATGGAAAAGTTGTAGGTTAAATCTTAAAAATGACAAGATATGAATGTTTTAAAGCAGCAAATGACTTCTCATAAATTTGGGTGCTGGAACTTACAGAGAGAAGGGGTACTTGCATTCAAAATGAACCTCGAATCTTTTTCTCAATTGAATTATAGATATCAATAATCAAATCAATAATCATATCAATAATCAAGACATTTTCTAACACATCAAACAAGCAAAATCAGTGTCATTATTAGTACACTGGCAAATGGCAAGTGTTACAACAACAACATTTCAAAGATTCAAGAGTGCTCTTTCTGAATAATCTCACCTCAGCGAATTTATCCAAATGTAGTGAAGTTTCCCATAGGAGTTTGTATAGGAGTACAGTCTAACAAAAGAGAACTGTGAAACAATCAACATTATTTTTGAATAGTTTTAATCATAACTTACCTGTGTGTCTGCATTTAAAACTTTGATTCTCTGTGTGGAGATGAACAGATCCACTTCGGTCAAGGCCTGGGAATCTCCCTCCGAAGTCTAGAAGATACATGCTTTGTTACGAGGGCAATTTTAATTCTCTCTATTAGGATGATAATTTCTCTGATTCAAGCGTAATGTGATGTGAGGCAATCACGTTAAACCATTACAGAGACAACTATTGAAAAGTGTTTCCAAATACATGCAAAAAAACACATTTATTGCGTAGAAAGAGTGAAGCATACTCCTGTTTTGTGGGTAAGAGTGAGTTTTCAGAGCCCGTGGGAGTGACTGCTCAGGTACTAAAATTCTCTTTTTATAGCTTGAACAGGAAAAAGAGTATGGCTGCTTCTTCCCCACTGTCACTGATGCACATTAGCTCTTGAGGCGCTGGAACTGAGAAAGCAGGGAAACTGAGAAACTGACTTACATCAGCTGCTTAGCCCTTGCTGTCTTCAGTGAGCTCACCAGCAAAAGTTCATGTTGGCGCTCAATACTGTGGTGGGTTTATTTCCTGGTTTTTGTTTGTTTGTTTGTTTTTAGTTTTGTTTGTTTGTTTTAAAGAAAATAAAGAATTGAGAGCTGAACTAATATCTCTCATTGCGCAGAAAGACATTGGGTGGATGGCTGGAGACCTCAACTTCTGAACACTGCTTACTAGGGAAAACGTTCCATGTGCCATCAGGAATCAAGGTCACAGCAAGAGGGGCTGCAATATAATGCTGTGTGTTTTCTAAGTGCGAGGCCTGGCTTTGCCCAGGTGAGAAAACAGGAGAGAAAGTGGCAAAGCAGCTTCTACCTCTCACGAGAGCATCATATAAGAACTCACCTAATACTCTGAGTCCCAGCAGGAACCTGTTTATTCCTCCAGGCCACTTGTCCACAGTGCACGATTTTAACTGGTGTTTACCAGCACCCATGTTAGCAGCCTCAGGATAAAAAGGCTACAGACTCTATTACCTTATGCTAAAGGCAGGCACTAGTCTCTAGGTTACACCTGTGGTTCTTTGATGTGACAGCAAGGAAGAATGATGTATTTGCTGCTCTTTTCTGTAGCTCAAATGTCTTATTTATTCCATATTACTTTTATTTTAATTAACACTAGTTCAGCAGAATACCAAGAAGCACATACTTTGGCAGAGATTACTTGCGGTGCTTTTTATCCACGGCCATCATAAAGAACAAGATTAATTTTAGTGACATTTTTGTTAAATGTAGTTAGTGAACTAATGTATATTTTTAATTGGGTGCAATGTCTCCTCAATTGTTCCAGCTACTACTTGGTAAATGTATTTCATTTGTTTTTAAATATCTAAAATAATTTAATAAATATACATAAGTCGCAGGCATAGGAGTGAATCTAACTGCTTTGGTTAATAAGCATTACAATTAAAAAAAATCTCCTGGAAAACACTGACTTTATATCTCTACTAAACAAGTCAGAGATATTAAACAGAAGAAGAGCAGCAGCAGACAGGCACTCTAGCAAGTGAACAATGAAGAAAATGAGTTAATTTTATTCCATCCAGTGTTCTACTACTAAACAAAGAAGAAACCAAAATGACAACTTGATGAGGACCCATAATGAAAGACACAATGCTCCGTGGGGAACAAGTACAACAAAAATGTAAGTAAATATTAGCATTCAAGAAAAACAGTCTACACACCGCTTTTTTCTTGATTTTAGCCGCCTTTTGCATCCTCTGAAGAGTAGCATAAAAAAAGAATGCAGACAGATGTACACACAAAGAAAGAGAAAAGACAGTGTGTGAAGTCAGGGAAACCTTTTGACTATGAATCCAGATTAAAAATTAAAAATCTGGGGGCAGTGGGAGAAGGATGTGTGAGAGAAAGTTCTTACTGGAGCATAATTGGATTTAATGGCATTATGCATGTTGTTGATTGACTACAAAAAAATACCAAAGAGTGTTGTCTGTTATCAGCTGCTCATAACATTTATCCTGCTGAAAATACAGCAGTCTAAAATGACAGTACATGCACTATTTTAAACTCAAGTTTTTCTATTAATGTTCTAGCCATATGAGTCATATGTCTATATGTAATTGTTGAACAAAACATAATTCAAACTCCCTTCGATGACTATCTAAAGTAATCGAGTATCCCTGACAGATTAGGATTGTTATTAATAAACAAAACTGTTTTTAGAAGGTTAATTGCAATTAGAAGTAACTTATTGCTTGAGGCATCACAAAAGACTAAACAGAAATTTAAATGTTTGGAAATTCAAAATAATTTAATACATTGAGAGTAATTTTCACATTTTGTAATAAAAGGATTAATGACACAAAAGGAAAAACAGTCAAATATCTCGTGCTTTGTTATCGGAGTATTTCCTAATTATAATCTGCAATTTGTCTTTAATTCTTCATACAGCTTTCAAACAACTTTGAATAGACTTTGAAATAATTTATATTTTGTTCCTTGGCGATGCTGTATGTATGTTCATAATCAGTACTGGAAACTAATGGTATTTATAGTACTAGATCTATACTCACATAAGGGCACTTCAGAATAGGTTTGAAGCTGCAGATCCTGTAGTGTTCAGAGACCAGTTGTCAAAGGACCAGAGAGTATTCTATAAATCACAACAATCCCCTACCTTAACACGGCTCACTGCCTCTTGGGCCTGCATCATTCTTATGTTTTTGGAAGGGTTGCGCTCGGACAGCAGCTGCGTAGAGCCCAGGTAATTGGCTGCAAAGATGATTCCATCAATGAGGTCTTCAGGTTCACAAGGTCCTGGAACTGACATGACATGTATACAGTTACTGCCTCTCAGAAGAGGGTAGAGAGAAGACAAATTGAATAAAGAACATTAAGGCTTGAGCAACCATTTTAACACCTTTTCTAATATGAAACAAGAAATCCAGGAAAGTAAACAATGTATTCCCTATAATTATCCCTCCATCCCCCCAATATGAACCGAATATAAAGTATTGCATGATGTTTTGATTGTGAAGTTCTAACGGAAAAATCACGGGAAGACTTGCTGTGCTGCATGGATAAACACATTGAAATTATTTGTGAGTTTCCTGAATGCTCATAGGTTTCTTTGTTGTAACTGTCTTAATATTTATGATTGTTACAGTGCATCAAATAGATGCATGTTTTCCACATTTTTCGAGATGTTTGAAGAAGTACACAGTAGCCAGACAGTGCCTCTGGCAAAAGGACTGATGTGCAATGGGCACAAAGGTGTACTTTGCTTCAGCAAAGATCCAGCAAGAAATCCAGTAATGGTCTGGGTCTTCATTAGAACCAGAACAGAATTCTGTGGAATTTAAAATTCCCAACATATTGGGAAGGAATTAAAAAAATATGACAATCTCCACTGAAAGTGCGAAAAACCTTAACAGAGTCATTGAGAATCTACTAATTAATTAAGTCACTGAAACTCTTCATGAAAGCCAAGTCTTTCAATACCTCAATAAATAAATAAATAGATAATTATTTTTTTAAAAGAAATCCTTGTTCCTGTATTGCTAATTCATTGAATGAAATAATAAAAGAAAATTCCACAAGAACTCCATTTACTATATATCTGGTCCTATTTGCTTATGTTTGCTTATGTCTTTGCACCATTTCACTTTTCAGTAGGTGGATGATGTGTTTTATATAGTACTGCTTTTGACAACGTCATTCACTTTTTTTTTCAGGCCTAAAACTTAGTTTCATACCTCTGTACTGCTTTCAGCATGCAACAAAACACTGATATTGCATCACATTGATACCTTGTTTCAAGGATAGAAAAGACAGAAATCAATTAAAGGTGTGAATTTAATGTTGGTTAACAAAAACTTCATTAGATACCTGCATAAACACTCTTATAAATTAAAGTGGCCTTAATTTGGTTTACCTTCATTCACTTCAGGCTAAGTAAATCAGGCTAAATTGAATCAAGGTTGCTTTAACTCTGAAATACGCTTACCACATAATGTTTAAATCAGTTTAACTAACCTCCTTTCTTGAAATATTTTTTTCTTGAAAAATTTTTTTTTCTTTCTAGTTTTCTTGAAATATTTTGTGTGTGAAGAGAAAACTGGAATGCGTCCAACAAATTCCAATACAGGCATTACTGTAGCAAGCAAAGGCCAAAATTCTATCAGGTTGCGGAACTTGTCAACAAAAAATTTAAAAATTATGCTGGTTATTTAAAATCTGTCAGTCCCTTAATCTACTTTTTTACCATCCCAAAAGCTCTGGGTAAATTTGGGAAAGCTTGTGTTCTCTCCAGTTGTTTACAAGATTGTAGAATTTGCCCATTTCTGGTTACATCTGTTCTTTGTACATCTTTGAGCAAGACATTTTTGTCTTGATTACCAGGTAATTGGTAGACTATGTCAGAGGCCTGTCAAAGCTGAGTTTAGAGGTCTGTGTGTATGTATATATGTTCAGAGCATGAAACAACAGTACTCATGGTTCCTTATGGGACTGTGAAATTAATGTGCGTTAATTTCCCAAAAGAAACAACAACTTCTCATGTCTTGGCAGTTCAGTGACAGCAATAGTGTTTCTAACTGATTTGAAAAGTCTTGAAAATGTAAAAATCCTAGGGTTTTAATCAGTTTTATTATCCAAGTTTTATTTATTTTGATTAAGGATTTCTCTCTTTTTGTTGGATATGGTCTCCTCATCTCTTCAGAGCATTAGATTGTGCTTTTTGCAGAATTAGTATACTAGCAGCAAATCCTGCAACATCATGTATATAATAACAGCATGTATAAAATGCTTATAGCAATAGCTAGTATAAAAAAAAGAAAAAAAAGAAAAAACAAGAATCATGCTGGGCAGAAAACATTTCCAGCATATATTTCCCATCATGAGGGCAATGGAAGCAACTGTCAGATAGGATAAGACATCTGCTGGAAGGATGTAAGGAATGGTTTTGAAAATTGCCAGGGTCAACCTAGGTTACCTGCGTTTTCTTTCCTTGTCTGTGACTGGTTTAAAGATTATAAAAAAGGCAGCTTTGGCAGAGGTCCCAACTCATCAAACCACTTAAGCATGCCCTTGACTGTAAGTGTGTGTAAGGTGTACCAATGAGCAAGGGAAGAAGAAAGAAATAGATCTGAAAGTTGAAGATTAGTTTGGCATGAACAAGCTGGAACTTCATGTTGGGGATTGATATTTAAAAGTTAGATAACATTTTTTTCTGAAAAAAAAATAATCATAAGTTTCTGCATCTTATCAGTGTACTAAAGACTACTCCATTTTCTGCTGCATTAATGCAATGAGTATATTAAACATTTCATTAAACCAAAACAGACTCTAAAGATTTTTAAATGAACACCTTTTGTATTCATAAAATAATAAGAGGAACACTCATTCAATAAAGCAGCATAACTGAATTTAATAACCTCTTAGGAACACTTTTTTATATTTATCTAGTACCACATGGAAACCAATTCATGATTCAGAGAGTATTTAGGGATTGTGCTTAGAGCCCTGAAGCCACTTCAACTGCCTGCTGAGAAGCATTGTACTCCTTGAAGTCACTCAGACCCTAGGGTGCATGGCAGCGCAGCAGAAAGACTTTCGCTAAGGAATAAGTGGCCACAGGGCATATATCACCTTGCAGAATGCCTACCTGTAAGTTCCATATTTTGGCTGATTCCTCAATTTCATCATGGTTGTGACTGCGCAAGGCAAATGATAGTTATGGTGACAGGACAAATATACAGTAGAAAAAAAAGAAGAACCCCTGCATTACCACTAAAAGCATATAGTGGCACAACTACAATAGCAAAGAGACACTTTTCTTATTTTTTTTTTGGTGACAGCTAGTTTGTTTTTATGTTCATACTTCATATGCAAAAATATTTCATATGCATAGGGATATAGACATAGCTACTGCAGTTAAGGTGTCATGCTGAAAGTTAAGTGTCTGAACAGCTGAATGGTGACCAGAATGTGGTTGTGGCATCCTCAACAAAGTTCAGGAAAGGGCAGAGAGCATTAGCTGGCAGAATCTTTTCTTGTGTGCAGTGGGGTCCTATTGTTTTGGGGACTCTACATACAAATTAATAAAAAAAAAAAGTGGTTTTTTTTTTGATTCAGAAAGCATACATTGACCTATCATAAGCTCCTAGTGAGCTACATCTTTATTGTTGTTAGACAATGCCATATATATAATACCTGCAATAGAAAAAGGCCTAATAGATAGCTTATCCTCTCATGCTGTGCTATTGAAGAAAAAAAAAAACAAAAAAAAAACAGAAAAAGCAGAATGACTGAACCAAAAAAACCAAACTGTTATCTAAAGGTATCCTGACCTCTTTCCAACAAGAGTAGTAGTGAGCTGATTGGTTAAAAAATAAAAAGACGTAACCTTTTTATCCCAATAAAAAAAAAAAGTGCCATTGTAGCTGCAAGCACTGTGACAGATAAATTTTCTATTTTTTCCTTTTTTTAAAAGCTCCGCTCACGCTGCCCTCCTGTTATAGATGTCCACTTACACAATCAGTAGATGCTTATTACGGAGGATCAGCTTGCTTTCTTGTCTCCTCTGCCTTTAGGGAATGCATTTAATTTACCTTTACTTAGGGCCTGTTAGCCAGTACATGCCAAGTGTTACATGTAGTTTCTGTCAGATGTGAATTGTGTAAAAGAGGCAATCTTTGAACTTCCCATTTGCTGTAGCTCATCAAGGAAACGACTAAAACCAGAAGGTGCTCGTCAAGGTGATGAGATCAGGGAATAGGGGAAAAATGTGTTGAATGTTCTAATATTAGTCTAAATCACAGTAAGTTTTCCTTGAGTTGGGAGTGGCGTAAGAAGTCAATTTTTAACCTTCACTTATGATTCACGTTGCAGGGAAATGTGTGTGTCTAAGATCTAAGAAGTCAGAACCTTAGAAGCTTCCTATTGCCTTTGCTTACATTCTGGTGTACACACTTCCTCTGTAGAAAGAGCTGTGTGTATTTTTCCTGTACAAAAACTCTTCAATCTCCCCTGCACTGCTATTATTTATTTTCTGTTTGGAGAAAAATGTCAGTTTATTAAAACAAGAAAGTGGACAGATAAAATGGGATTGTGCTGAACATTATCATTCTTTGACTGACAGACAATTGAAGAAAGGAGTGAAATTGTGGTTCTCCTAAGCAGAGGAAAGTATGTTCCTTGTTTTCTTCATTTGGGATTACCATTTTTTTCTCAGATCAGGAGATCCCCTCCATTTGTTCCCTACAGCTGAGATTCCCAGGGTGCAATACAGGTATCAATGCACAGTGATATAGGAGCAGCTCTGAACACTTGCATGTCTCCTTGCTTTGTACAAGGCAATGAAGAACAGGGTCCTCTACCTCCATAAATCTCTACCCTGTTGAGACCCACTGTTTCCACCTTTTTACCTCCTTCCAGGTTTGTAGCTATCTCCATCTTCACCTCCTTTTTATCATCATAAATCCAGGCTCCCATTGCCACAGGTAGGGATAAAAATGTTAAATACTTCCACATATAGTGTACTCTGAACAGAAATAGGCTTTAGTTGCTTATTTATTAAACTGAGTTGCATTCTGTTTGGTTTGACTTTTTTTAGAATTTTCATCTTTAAAATAAATTAAAGCATTTGCTTCCTTTTTGTATTACCTTAATTGTGGATGATGTAAAACTTACCATCAACAAAACTTGGAAATGAAGACACTTTCTTTGTCTGTTGAGAAATAAAAGCAATATGTGGTATAAATGCGACTAAGTCATTTTCACAAACTGAAGTCAATTCACATCATAAATAGCTGACCACTGTTTAAATAAATAAATAAATAAATAAATAAATAAATATTCTCTGCATAACTTCTGCATAGCCATTATTTATCACAGTGAAACACATTACATCACAGTAAGTTACCCAACCTAACTGTTTCATAGTGCTGGTTACCTGGAATCTCAAAGCACTTAAGGCATGTCACACCACACAAAACAAATAAGGGTTGTGTGTGCAGGAAATGAAAATGAGCCAGCAAATCAGTTGCCAAATGAGTAATAGAAACCACACAGATTACCACCAGATCACACTGCCTATTAATGATATCCCAAACTTACAATTGGAATATCTAACAGTATTTAGAAAGCAAGACTCTTGGTTTGTGAATAGAAAGAACTGTCCCTGATTGCACTGCACCTCATCTCATGCTGCTGTCTGTACTCTCAATAAACAGATTGAGTCCTTCCATTTGCTTGCCTTATGCCAGCCTCCTCAGGCATTGCTGTTCCCAGGAAAGGGGCTGATTTCTCCATTATGGCAAAAGGCTTCAGAAATGTGCCTCCTCATTAACGGAACAGGCAACAGGCTAAATTTGTTGTATGTTTGTGAGATAACAGACTTCTGCTTTTAAGTCTAAATTTCATTTCATTGTGTCTAACCTCGAGCATAACCTCATTCTGCATTCTTAGATGTCGTCTGTGCTCCAGTTTTCAGTGACAAGAGCAGGTCTGCCTATCACTGCGTCTTTTTCACAGCTGACTGAGCAGGGACACATCTTACCACAGAGGGCATTCAAAAAGCTGTGAATCATTTGAGCTCTCGGCACTGAATGAGGTGCTTGATATTAGGGATTATTTAAAGAGAACCGTGACAATTAACCAGTCCTTTGGTTTCAAAGACTGACATTTTGGAGAGAAAGAAAACAAGTAGAAGCCAATTTCTTTTTGATGCTGCTTTTTTGCTCTTCAATAATCCAAAAATAGAATTTCTGAAGTGTTCTCCATCTTCTTTATCAGAAAATTTTAGGCTTGAGTACACACTGTGGACAGTTACACAGGATGAATATGGCAGCAACTGATTCATGGCTATGGTTCAAAGACTATGCAGAATACACAGTCAAGGAATTTATCATCAGTTCAGGAAAAGAAACAGGCTCTAGAAACAGACTCTAGATACATGTGCATGAGAGGGAGAAAGCTGACAACTCAGTCCCTGCTGTCCCTCACGGTAGCCTGAGGACAGGAAGATAGGTGGCAGAATGGCCTAAGGCACCTACCTCGGGTGTATTATTATTATCAACTGGGCCATTGAGGTCAGAACGCTGTTGTTTCCTTGGCTGCTCTGAACCATTGCACATCTGTAAGAAAAGAGAGAAAGGGTTTCAAAGCCTTTTTTCTTCTGAAAAGCTTGAAAATGAAGAGAGTTCAGTGGAAGTGAATGGTGCAAGGATAGTCAGAAAAATTTTCACCAGAAAATGCTATTTCAACTGAATAAATTCAAAAAAATGTATATTCAGATTTCAACCAAAAGTTCTGTTCTGGAAAGATTAAATTACATTCAGAAAAAAATAATAAAATCCATAAAGCTTTAACATATGAAACTGTATTTAGCATTTTCTCTATTATTTTATGAAAAGCAGTCATTTGTCATGAAGCTGGTCTGTGTAGTTATTTATATGCAATCAATATTCATTATTGATACTGAAGTACCATAACATGATACAGTAGTTGAAATTTCCTATTTAAATGTAACAAATAGGAGATTCCCATCAAAATATTAGGCTCTTTAATTATAATAAAGGATCTAGTTGGATGTAAATAATGCATTTCAATTATCATTAAGCAGCAGTGACACTACTGATTTAAATTAACACAATGAATTTATTTCAATGCAAATATTTCATGCAAAATTAAACCAAATACTGAAATGTTCAAATTGTTTACAAACCAAAGTCAGAATTTTAAAATGTGTTTATGCTCAGTACTGGACAAAATTTCACCGTTAGAAATCTTGAAAGCCAAGCAGATTTGTGGACACATTCTTTTATGGTTTAGGACGTCACTTTCCTTTATTCTCAATTTCCCCATTATGTATAAGAGTGCCTGAATACCACCGTCGCTGTAAAGCCCCACATATAAAAATCTGTATCAACAATTATGTAAATGGGAAACACTGAGCCAGAATTATTTCAAAGGGTCAGCATGAAAGTTACCCATGAATATAATTCCTTGTCTTCTGACTTTCAAATGTAATATGTAGCTGTAGATCAAAGAAAGTCTCCGTGTTCATCTCTAGACAAATTATTCCCTATGAGCTATGTTTAGTCAGCTGAAAAAATGGTGCTACTGAAGCTGGCATATTAGAGCTATTAGTTCAGTAATGCTAATGCTCAGGTAAGACAATATACACAAGGCAAAAATCCACCCAAGCAGTAAGCACAATTTTAGGAAAGAGAATAATACCCAAGACAGACTGAGAATACCTGAGCACCAAGATGTGGGGAACAGGGCTAGTGCCCTGTCTAGAGAACTGTAGTAGCTAGAAAACTTACTGTATCCCTGCGTGCGTATAAATGCTGTTCTGTTTGAGACAAGACAAACCTAATTATATTGCATGGCTAAACTAATATGGAGCAATATGTGTTGCTGTGCAGTAGAATGCATTAATTAATACGGGTAAACAAATACCCAAAGGGCTTTCATAATAAAAGTGTAATAATCACACATTATTCCCTAAAATACTGGGATTAGATCAAGTATGCTTTAAGCAGAGAACATGACATGGCCATAATGAAGATACATTAAACTGCAAAGAGAGTGACAGCAAATAAATTAACTCCAGTATGCACAACAGAATTTTAATACTTTTAAAGCTCTGTCAGTTCTGATTACCACACACTTGACTGAACTGACAGTGCACCTGCAGATCAAGAAAGAATTGGTTGGCTGGTTTAGCAACATACCATGGATGCTGTAAAACAACATTATTGAAACATGTCTGTCAGAAATCTTAAATGGAGACAGACTTATTCAGCCCTGGGAACCATAATGACAATTACGCTCTTTGATAATAGTTGCAAATATAGTTCCATATAATCTTAATGTGAAATAGCAAGAAATACACGGATGACATTTCATTTTTGAATTCCTATTTTAAAGCTTTTAGGAATATAAATAAGCCCTTCTTGTTGACTGTTTCCCAGTCACATGCGCAGCGTACATGTTGTCACTGTATGTTAGTTGGGCTCCAAAGAAAAGGCTGTGCAGAATCCATGATGAGCTGGGATCCATCACATCACCTCTACACAGAACATAATAAATGTTTCTTACTATTTGGTGTTTGTATATGAAGGCCATCTTTTTTCCCACTGTTTCTTCTACGTGCTTAGGAACCCCAGACTAATTAGGCAGAACTTCAGGTACAAACAATTCGTCTGTTCCTTTTAGGCACATCTATGCACCCAATACATTATGTCTGCAGCTCATCTATTAGGACTTTGTTCTCTAACAGTGTTCTGGTGGGGCGGGGTGTCACTGAGAGCACTTCCTCAAAAAAAAGCTGAGTGTCCTACCACAGTCTTGAGACCCTCTCAGCGCTGGATTGTTGGGCTCTCTGCATCAGTGGCATGAAACACCGAGTAGTCAGTACTGGGAGCCTGTCTGAGACTTTCTGTGCTTAACATATTCCTTCAAATACGTGAGCTGTTACAATGAGCCTTTATAAACTGAGGGTTGAGATTTTCATTCTAAAGAAATGTTTGTTTACATGGTATTCTGAAAGGAAAGGGGAGGAAAAATTACAGGGAGCAGGGCTTCCCTTTCTCTCCATAACACGCACAGTGTTTGATGACTTCTGTGTCAAAGGAGAGAACAACGCAGGGTAGGCATGTTTGTATCTCCCATACACAGGTACAAAGCATGCAGTCTTTGTACAGAATGAACTGCTTCTAGGCCAAGGATGAAGGAATCTTAGAGCTTCTTTATGGAATCATTTTTAGAAAGCATCAATTCTGGTATCTACTGTGGGCTGGAAGCTGGTTCATGCTCCCAGGTGATCTGACCACTGTCAAATAAATTACCATAATCGATACTTGCTTTCTTCAGGTTTCTTACAGAATTGCCAGTTAATATTGTTAAATGTTACAATAGCTTGAAAAGCACATTTGAGGGAAATAGTTGTAAGGTTTTATAAATACTTATCCCCTGATTTACAGTTTAGAATAGGACCTAAAGCTAAACTAGAAATCCGGGATCTACTGCACCCTAACACATAGATAAAGCCATGTTAAGAGTCTTATCCTACAAGTGGACAGATTCTGCAAAGGAAAGATTTGGGATTCTTTTATGTATGCAGATGTTTTAAATAAATATTCCCGTTTGTCTTCAACATAGTTTGAGATTCTGACTGTGAAGATGATTATTTTCAGTACCAAAATGTTGGCATATGCAGACATCGTGTTGAGAGAGCTAGAGCAGAGAATTCTTCTAGAATTCAGTCTATGTTTTAAACATTTCTGCACACAAAACAATCTAAAAATGAAAGCATGTTGTACTGGATGTCCACGGCCAGGTTTTGGTAGTGGGGCTGCAGGGGTGGCCTCTGTGGGACGAGGTCTGGGCTGCCCCATGCTAGCTTCCCAGTGACCCACGGCAGGACACAGCTGAGCCAAGCAGCCAAGACAGGGGCACTTCTGTGAAAAAGTATTTAAGAAAGCGGCTGGGGGGACACTATGCAGGTGGCCAAGGTCAATCCATCACAGGAAGCTCCAGGAGTTTGTCCCAGGAACCACTCTTCACCTCCTGCTGTTCAATGATAAACTCCCTCAAACGTGAGCCCATGCACTTTGCAGACAGATGACCAGTCTCCCGGTCATGGCAGTCTGTTTTAGTCTAGAAAGTCATGCATTTTTAGCTGGATGTAATGGTTTACTTCAGAGCTAATAAATATCTCACCTCCTCTGTACAACTTGTTTAGCACCAAATGTAGCTTTAGACTTACCTCACCTAACTTTTCTGCTGTTACTGTTCAAATCATTTGAGTACTGGATGATTTTACACCATGCAACGTCCTGTGTTTTCATACACATGTACACAGTGATATTGTACTGTAGACATGAAAGCATACACTTCTATGAGAGTACACTCACTACCAATATAAGCAAGGTGCTTCTATTTGGCATTTGTAGATAAGGAGCTCTAGGAATTTTCCCTATACAGAGTTGCTTTGCTTGTGGAAATATACATGGTATCTTCACTCTCAAACCCTCAAACTATAACACTGCATGCTATCCTTGAGCAAGATCTGTTCCAAAAAACCGGTGAGATACTGTTTTTCCCCTTTCATTGTCAGTAACCACCACACACAGTCTGAATAGGAGATGCCCAAGCACTACCAAAACGTTAATGGTGTAGTGTTCTTAACAGCTTTGCCTGGGGGCAGGTACCGAACCAATGTCCAGCATCATGTGACAGAACGTGAGGCAGCCAAAAATGCCACCTTTAGGCTAAGAGGAAAACCAGACTCCACTTATTGGAGGTCACTGAAGCACAGAAGCACGTGGTGCAGAAAACAGCCTGCAGTTGGTTCCTGGCTGATGGCCAGGCCTGGGCCTCCCTCGTCAGCCACCTGCAGGGCCCCTCCTGCCGGCCGGGCCCTTTATAGGTGGCCCTCCCAGAGGGCAGCTTCCCCTGGCTCTGGGGCTGGTGGTGGGCAAGTGCTGCTGGCCCTGAACACCCCAGTTGCTTACTGCACCGCACGCTGTTTGGGTGTTCAGTTAAAAGCTCACCTCAGCAACACAGCCTGCCTTAAAGCTGCAACCTGGGACCCCAAAGGCTGTGGTGGTGCTCAGCACTGATGAAGCACCTGCCTGCTGGATGACTTGCTCTGCTGGAAACCAGCAGGTTTGTCTCTCTTTGTTAACTTATTTAGAGGAATAATTTGTCTGAGAGAGGAGCAAATGATTAGCTTTTTTAAAAACTGATAAAACTCTTGGTAAAGAGCTGATAAGCAAGCAAAGAGTGTGGCACAGAGGCACGGTAAGGCTTTATTACTGTGTTGTAACCCTTTGAGTAATTAGGCTTGTGAGACATCGGCCAATCTCTTCCCTAGCAATGCTGGTCAAACACTGCATCAAGTAATGTGTGCAGAAACTGATCTATGTGCTTATGTATGTTGAAACTCATCCTGGAGACTAATTTGCTTCTCAAAAAAGAAATGTGTTGTGGTAGGTTCCAATGGGTGTCTTGTTTGTTACGGTGTCTATTGCGTGAGCAAACCAACAGACCTAACTAAGGTTTTCATCTGATTTGTTGTCTCTCTGGAACAAAGGTGAAGCAGATGGGTATTATTATGTATGTCACTTAAAGACAAGATTTCAGCTTCTAATGTCAACTTTATGACTTCTGGTGTTGGTTCCTGAAGACAATTTATCATTGGGTTTTGTTTTCTCCTGAAGCTTAAATGCTACTATGTCTATAGAAAGTCACCAATGTGCAACTAAAATATCCTTTTGAATCAAGAGGGGCTAACCTAGTCATAAGGCTACTATGGTGCTACTATTCCTATGAAACCACGACTGAAGTAAATTCACTTAGTAGATACTGGTGTTTAGTGGGAATGGTTTACCTTTACTGAGCTGCTATTTTAGTTAACATATCATCAGAAAGGCATTGTTACTGGTAGGAGCAATTTGACCCAGCATGATACTTTCACAGAGATTGAATCTGAATGAGGCAGTTCTTGGCTATCTGAAGGATTTCTGGTTTTGATCACAGGCAAAAAAAGGTTATGAGCATTTGTTAGGTTCTCAAATGTTTGCTTGTTAACTGAAAGTAAAGAATGAGAAATCAAAAGCAATAGAATTCATGTGTCACAGGCTGCTTAGCTAAAAAGTGGACTTCCCTTTAGGGCACTCATTAAAGGTGATAATAGCAAATTCCTGTTTTTGCAAAAGGGTATAAGTAAAAGTAGGGTGTTGGTGCTGTTGGTTTATTGTCTTTTATGTTGAGGGAATTAGATATGTTTGATTATTGTAGGAGAGAGTAAGCCTACTCAGGAGTCTGCAGTTCGAAAATGAAGCTGAGAAATGAAAAATGAAAGGCTGATTAGATGGTTAACATTCAAGTGTTGGAGTCCCATAGTCACCTTCAGTTCCTGCTCATCAGAAGTAGCTCTCAGGCCATGCCAATGCCAGTATTTATAAGCGTGACTGTAGCTGGGATGAACAGAGTAAAATCTGCCACATATGAGGTTCTAATAGGGTTAATTATTTGAGTTCCATTAGTGCAAGAGACATCTTCCATCAGGATTATCTGCTGCTGTCCAATGTTTTGCTAACCTCTGTCTTGACTACTTCTACCATTCTTTAATTATGCTGAGTGTAAAGAGGTAGTATTAAAGGGAAGCTGAAGTGTATTTAGTGTTAGTAAAATAGCAGGCAATGCCATTGTTCTGTACAGATGTCTTACAGCTGCGTTAGATCCAACTACTGTCTGGGAGCAGAGGATGGGCTTGGATGACTGCCCCACACCACAGTATGTCCTGGGAAGGAAGCTGGCCAGGACAACTTAAAGTGAAATGATCTGGCGATGAGCTTCTCATGGTCCAAGCTTTGGTTTAGGCCAGGCTCTTGTATTTTGCACTTTACAAGCACTCTTCTGTTATCAGAGACTACCCATGTTCCCCCAAGTAAACCTGTTCCTGTTGATTATTGGTGTGCCAAAACAACAATATTCTAGTTAAACTTGAAGCTCCACAAATAGAATAGTATTCAAAACAGGAGGGGGAAAAAAAACCTTCCAAGTTCACAGCAACTACTTTTGCCCAGAAACAGTGCATCAGTTTAAAACTTCAGGTCATGCTGCATCCTAGAATCAGCTGAATGAGCCACTTATTTCCTTTTCCTTCTTCCCCCACCAAAGATACACCTAAGTCAATTAAGTAATGTTTTTTCTTGTAAAGACTCACTTCAGGAGAAATCTGTGTCAGTAGGGTGCCTGACTATACTCAACTTCTGTGTGTGAAGTAAAGCACAAAATGAAATTATAATCAAAAAGAACTTTTGAGTGTCAGGTATATTAACAATTGGGTCAGTCTGAGGTGATTAAGATGTCAAATGCTGAGGGGAAGGGGGAACTTCCTGGCTTGAGCAAGTTAAGTTTGAGGTTAGTCAGACAAATGCTTAAAATACTTAGTTTCAAGGTCATGAATATAATGCCTTTGACTGTAAACATTGGAAACCTGCAAGAAATAAAAGTTGTACTAAGCAGTAAGAGCAAAAATACACTCTAAATCTATCCTGGGTTTCCCCTCTGGCTTCTCTAGTGCAGATCCTCTTCTGCACTTTCTTGGAAGTATTTACAAACAAAGGCTTATTATATTTAAAAGCTCACATATCCCCGAAGTTTTCATATAGTAAATAGGACACATACAGTAAATAAAATGCTTAGATATTTCTTTTCAAGTTTCTAGATTGCTGGCTCTTTTTTGGAATTCCCCTGGTGATTAGTTGCTGAAAGCAAACTTACCTACTAGAACATTTAAAATAGCATTTTTCAACTGGTTATTTAGCGTTTGATATGCAAGACTATTAGCACTTATCCTGGACTATGAATTAATAACTACATATTTCTTGAAGGTATGCTATAAAAAAAAAATCATTTTCCAGCAACAGTAACTGATACAGAACTGAACCTAACCTAAAATTTTATACACCAGTATTACCTACTGTGGGAGAATATACCAGGAAAGGAAAAGACAGGAGCAGAAACCTTAAAGCTAAGGGTACTGCAATACGTGCATAACAGCACAAAATTCATATTTCTGCTTGCTTATTGATTATATACACTCTGACATTCACATAGCATTTTGGTTTAAATCAATAGCATCCAAATCTACACTTAGAGGGTTGGGGCACTAGCATTCCATGTACAGTACATAGGCTTCTGTGTCATACCCCTTGCTATTATATTTTGTGATACACACTTATAAGAACGTATACATTTGAATAAGACAAGGAAACCAAGATCATCTAGGCAAATTCTCTGCTAACAAGATTGGCATGCAAATCTACTGACAATGGCTTTGAGGTTTTTCTCCTTCTACTCTGTATGAACTTTAATTATTGTAATTAAGATTATTACTGTATTGCTTTCACAAATGAGACTTTCATCTAGGAAGTACACTAAATACATCCATCCCTTACACATTTAATAGCAAATATTGAAAGAATTGAATTCCCCAGAAGAAAAACAGAAAAGTCTGTACTTTAAATTCTGTGAGGTCTGATACCTGTGCTAAAGGCCCAGCAAATTCTCGTGGTAAGGACACCTAATGAACTATTAAGTACAAAACTCATCTTGGATGAAATGGGTTCTGTGCTTTAATGGCCTCACAACTAGCCAGACTTTTAGATAAAGCTGAGGATGAGCAACCTGAAGCACTTGAACAGAACGTAGTAAAGTAGAACAAGGCCAGTCTTATGACAAACACATTCACGTAATAATTGCCAAAGATTAACTTGCTTTTAAATCTTTGCTTTATATTCCTGGGGACGTGGGAAGGGGCCAGGGGAAAGTCCCCTCGCTTTTTCCATTTGTGAGTCTCTGTATGTCCTTAAGAAATGCTGCTTCACACCTTCATGACTTGCAGGCCTATGTGTCCCTCTCAGCAGTGAGGACAGCAGCTGTGAGCTGTCTCCTTTAGTGCAAATTAAAAGGAGGTCTGGTCACCCAGCTTGTCTATCCCTTCATGCTGAGCTAAATGGATACCCATACTGCCATCTCTCTGCATGAGAAACTACTTTCCTTTTTCTTGTATTTGAAGAAAAGTGAAATACTGTGTATTGCTTAATGCCCTATCCATTAGACAATAGTTTGTGGTTTCTATGAAGACTGTAGAAATCCAATGGCTACGTGCCAGTGTGTACCAATTGCAACAGCACTTTCTCCTTTATTAAAAAAGATTAAGGCATTGGCCCATGACTGACTGGAAATAACACTTAGACCTCAGACAGGCAGCTCAGTAATACTTGGGTTGCTTTGTTTATTTTCACAGCCTTGGCAGTTATATCAATATGCTGGTGCTGCAAAACCACCAGTTGTTAAAGACTGACAAGAATAATAAAGGTACAGTTCAGTTCAGCTCAACCTCTGCAAAGTAATCTCTGAAAGCGTGCAAAAAGATGTTGAAATGAAAGCCTGTTTTGAATTCTGTTTTGAACTGGCAATTATTGCGGATAAAAAAATAATATTCCTTTGCAACCACATAGAAGAATTCACTACTTAAGTCCCTTACTCAAGAATAGCTCTTCTTACAAACTGGCAACTTACAAGCAGGAATGGTCCCTGTGGCAGCTAGTGGTGTGCTGTGTCAGAAAGCTGGTTCACTAATCCCAAAAAGGCTAACTGGACTTCTCTGTTCATAGTCAATAAACAGGAATGACTCAAGCAAATCAAGATCATCAACCCTTAATCAAGCAAGCTAGCACTTTAATGATGGCAGTACGCCACTGAGTATTTTAAGTTATGCAGTTTGGTTCTAATTATACTTTGAAAATAGAACACAGAAGGGAATACTTAAAAACTTGCTGTAGATGTAGGAAATCTGTGAAAATACCCCCCCCTTAAGGTTTTTGTTCGTTATAATAAAGGCTGACCTGTTTCATCAGCGCATATTTACACATTTGATTTCCTTTTTCTGTTTTTTAGATGAACTGACATATTTTAATGTCTGTTTTTATGGAATAGTCTAGGATAAAGCGTTTCATGAACCATGAGGCACTGACAATATTATGATTTTCTGTAGTGATAACTTCAATGAAGCTGAAGCATTAAATTTATACCTCTGAAGCTTAATGAAGTCTTTTAATTAAAGATAAGGCAAAATAACCCACTTATCTTAATACATATTTAGATGACAGACTTGTAATGTTTTACCTCTCTTAGGCAGATTTCTCTTCAGTACAGTAAATAGTATTCAGCTGCATTTAACTTCAGAGTAACTGGACTTACATGTAGTCAGAGGGGTGAAAAGCCAAAGCTTCAAGCTTTTTCAAGCAGAATTTTGTCTTTCTATAAAGAAGTATCTTCAATTTGACTTTTTTAAAAGAAAGAAAACCTCACACCTCTGCTCTATAAAAGCTTGAGCTCCATTCCCAAATTCATTTTCTGGGACTCAACAGTAGAACAAGAAAAGTGCATGCATGGTTTAATCAACATCTACACCATTGTGTTAAAACTGTTTAACAGCATTTTCGGTACAAGAAGTTTCTTGTCAAGGTATTGCCAGGCAGTACAAAAACACAGCAGTATGCAGGCATTTCTTGCAGTTGGTTTTAATATATGGTTTATATATGGTTTGTTCTATTGAAAACAAAAGAAATTAAGGGTAATTGGTCACTAAGGTAGTGGAAGAGGAGCCCTTAATGGAAGGGGGGAAATCTCAACTATTTCAGTGCTGACCCTCAGTTTTAAGTGCACATCCAATATGTCACTACAGAATAAAATGACAATTACAAAACAGTGTCAATAAAGAATTTTGTCCCATGGATCTAGGATATCTTGTTTTACTTAGTTCTCTATTTCTGTGCAAAACATCTTTTTGGGTTCTTTACCTCAGTTGACTACACTTAGCAAATTTTTCTAAGCATGCAATGTACTTATGTAGTTTGAATGCAATATAGAGTAAAAAGCAAAACATACCATTCTCTAGTTCTGTTTGGAATAGATAACTGACATAACAGTTGCATAATGCCTCTGACAATCTGGATAAAAAGAGAACCTCATACCTGCTCTTGTGGCCACTTCGGTCTGTCCTCTGGGGTTCTTGACTTGGCTTTAAAACCTCTAGGCACATCTCCACTGTGCTTAGAGGCAGATGGGATATTCAGTGATTTTGGCCTCCCCTCATGCCTGTTAGCACTGTGAACAGCTTCTCCCTTTGAACAAGTCTCTTTATAGTCATGTGCCATGTTTTCAGTCCCAGTGTGCTCTGGACTCATTTCGGTTGTACTGTTAATGCTGCTCATGCTCATACTCATTTTGATTTCTGCTACAATCTGGTCAATGTCCTCTTCTTGCTCTTCTAGCTCTGCATCCTCTTTTCTAGAATGGTATGGTGATATACCCTGTGAGTTTCCATTAGCCTCTGCTGGGTAATAGTCCGGATAGCCACCTTCACTTTGACAATACTGTATGTTCTCTTCTTGGTCTTGTATCTCCAAAGATGATGCTTCATCCTCCAAAACCTGAATGCCGTTGTCTTGACCTTCCTGCCACTCTTGCCTGTCTGTCACCTCACTTTCATCTTGGTGCTGAATTTTACCTTCAGACCACTCTTCTACAGCTTCCTGACATTCATCTGTTTCAACAGTGTGTTCCTCATGTGGAACATATTCTTCTCCATTGCAGTCCATTCCTTCCAGGTAACTGTCATCCTCTGGACAGTATCTAATGTAGTATGTAATCCCCTCTTCTTCCTCTGGTAAGCCTTCATCATAGTCCTCCTCCTCAGAGGTGTTATTCACATAGTCAGAGCTGGAGTCACCATCTCCACTATGATCGTTGCACTCATGTTCCACAGGTGTAGGACTACCTTGTCTGACAGTTGCTAGTTCTGCCTCCTTTGCTGCATAATCTTCAATAGGAAGATCACTTTCCTCACTTTCAGGCTCCCTGTTGTGAGATGAAGTAGGGCAAGCTCTCACTCTGTGATCCAGCATGCTGGCTGTAGTGCTTTGACGTTTCCTGTTTGCCATAGCCAACTCCTTATACGACAATCATTTCTGTGTGATTACTGTAGGGAAGATGGAAAAATATGTTCAGGAAAAGGTCATCAGCAGAGATCAGTGATAACGGGAAACAGCAAGTCATGGATTAAAATGGTAAGAAGGATGTATTTGTAGATATTTATATCAGATTCACAAACACCTAACTCCTAAAATGCTCATGTTATGGAACTGTGAAATCAAAGTAATAACTTGCACACTGAAAGAAAGAGATAATGAGAAGGTTCCGCACTTATTCTAAGCATATTCTAGTGTAGGGTCTCTTTTGTCAATTTGACAGAAAATTAATCTTGAACCTAGAAATTAGTTTTCCATTCCTTTTTTTGCCAGTAAGGGGTCACACTTTGATCACTATACAGTAAACAGTAGCCATTTTCAATTTTCAGCTTAGGCATGTCTTTAACATGTACTGACAAAACACACTTAGAATCTGACCCTCTCTTACCAAAACTACAGAAAAAAATGCCATAACCGACAGCCAAATTAATAGACATTCAAGTATAATATGCTCCTATTATATTATTAAAAAATGAATCATTCACTGGTTTATCAGCTCTTATTAGCTGGATGTCATTACGTATCTTCCATTGTTAAACCAAATATAGGTTTTCAAACTATTTAACTTGTACTCCAGGAAAAAAGACATTTACAATAAAAGCTCAATTGTTGACACTAAACACGTGTTGCCTTAAATTACATATTTTTGTCTAAATACTGGTTTCCAAATAGTTCAGTCTTTCCTGATACAGTTCACATAATCTAAAGAAAACAGTCAATTCTATGCAAGCTTGACAACTGTAATCTGCTGTGTGTTTGATTTGGATGTGGGAAACATTTTCGGTGTGTTTTTCTATATTTTATTGCTGTATACTTATCAGCTTGACCTATAGTCACTTAAACAGGATGAGCTGAGCTCACAAACATGCTTGACACATACCACACAATAACAGCATTTTTTACTATATGCATACAACAAATGCATGTCAGCCAACCACATGATGACCTTAATCACAGGCCTTGGGTGCACAGAGCAATAAAAATGGCAAGGAAAGAGTGGCTATATAGAGATGAATTTCCTAGACATGAGGAAGTTATCAAAAACAGCTTATCGTTATGACTTAAAACCTCATAGATACCCCTGCAGAATTTCACATATCACAAGGAACACCCCAAACATTGGTTTCTGACAAGTCTAGAAAGCTGATGCATCTGTGGTTGAGTGGCACATGGCAAATCTGAGCTGTCCCTAAAACAGGGAATCCAGATGAGAGGCGTCCAGGTCACAGGAAAAGATGGGGTGTGTGTATAGCAGAAGGGAAGCTGGTAGAGTACATGGTATAGCAGAAGGGAAGCTTTAAATGAAAAACAAATCAGAGAAAGGAGGAGGTAAAACTTCCCCTGTGATTACTTGAGCCTTCTCACTATTAAAAGAGCTAGTAGACTTATAAGGCTTTCTCAATATGATCTGTATACCCACAATTATCCCTCTAATAAACTCACTATCGGTTCTTTCTTAGGAGTCAATAATAAGCAACTCAGAATCGGAACACCAGGCCATCTGTCCACTAGTGTTGCTTCTGATTTAGTGAACTCTAACTACTGTAAACTAAGGAAGCTTCTATACTGTGTCTGCAGTATAAAGAAAACTTACCTTACTTTGGATTGAAGCAGCAATCAACCCACAACACTGCAAAGCTCTCTACAGGCTGCGAAAAAGCAGCCCACAAGCAAGAAAAACTCCCTGGGCATAGCTTGTGTGACCAGATCAAGTACTGGTAAGCACGATACATTTCTAAAACACAATACAGTGCAACAAAATAGGTATTTCTGAATAACAATCCAAGAAGACTACACACACCTCAGTTGTCTTATTTGAAAGTTACTTCTAGTCAAGAACAGCACTACTCAGTATTTCTTAGGGGAATAAATGTTCTCCTTATCAAATAATACATGGTGAGTTATGCTGCAATAGACTCTGCACATATAGAGTTAGTGTCACTGAAGATAACGAAGCACAAAGAAAGTAACACCAGCACAGTGATTGTCTGAAACTCACGACTCAGGTATTTCCAAAGCATACAGAGATGAGGACCCTTTCTAGATAATGTAATGGAGTTTTTCTAACTACACCTAAGAACCTTCACTCAGGCAGTTTCAGGGCTTGATACTTTAGTGGTATCACTGCAGTGATATCTTACAAATTCCAGTAACTAAATGTTCATAAATGTTACCTGCAAGAAAAGCTGCATGCTAACAGTTGTACACCAGTGCACATCACAGGAAGCCATTTGTGCTCAGAGCCAAAAGCCAGCTGTTAGGGCATGAGGCTGGAAAGAGAGCGTTGGCTGGTAAGTGGCAGCTACAACAGCTGTGGGAAATGACCAGGTTAGGGGCTCAGAGGGCTGGAAGAAAATGTTTTTCTGGGCAGAGCTAGTGACTGCAGCTGCAGCTCTCCCCCAGCAGCAGCATGCAAAAGTGCAGCATATGCACTAGGGGCGGGAGCATGGAAACTTCAAATAATGGCACACTGGATATATTTTTAGAGCACAGATGATAACAAGAAATAGAGAAAGGAATTCCCCTCAAATGTCTTCAGCACTGCCATACCAGAAAGCCATAGCAATCTGGCTGTGCAGTTAATTCAGTCTGTCTAAGGCCATGGCTGAAGACAGTGCTCTACCCCAGTATGTTGAAATTGAGGCACATGTTCCCAATCAAGGTAAAGTCTGATCTCTTTCAATACGAGGCAAGGTTGACCTTAGTGGCATAGAAACTGAACTTGCAAGGCTATCTATGTGCAACAATTACAGTTCTAGATGGCCTCTTTACCTTTGCCACCTTCCAAGCCAGGCACACTATGTTTAAGAAACCAAGTACTGACCACATTTAAAAATAAAAGCAGAATCTATTTTTCTGTGCTTCTGAATTGCCGACAATGTGCACTGATTATACCATCCTAACCTACAAGAAATGTAGCTTCCACAGCTATACTGATGCATCTGGGCTAGTAAAGTTTTCAAACCCAAGTCTGTATGAGGATTGCTCTTGGAGAGAAGAATTGCTCTTTCGGCAAGGCACTCCACATGTATTTTGTCAAGGGGACAGCTGTACTTTAACTCAAATATTAGAGCAGCCAAAGTAGTCTAGTTTTCTTCCACTGTTTCAAAATACCTCTCAGGCTTCCTAGAAAAATACTTAAGTATTACATTAGGTTTAGCATAATCTGAATCCTTTAACATCTAATGCTACTCTAGGCTTTTTCTAAGTTGCCTCATGTCACACAGTCCTGGGTCCTGAGGGCCCCAGGTCCAAACTGTATTCTCCCCTACAGGCTGAGATGTTAGTTTATCTGTGGATGACAGCTAACTGAACTCAGTGTAAATAAAGAAATTTGGATTTTTTGTGAAGAAATACACTAGATACCAAACTTTTACCAAGCATTCTGCTTTTTCAGTCTACAGTGCAGAAGCCTTTTGAATCCCCCTACTGCAGAGGTTAATACTTTTCTTTTTCTAAAGAAGCCTATGGTGTTAGAAGGTTATGTAGTATTATGTAATATTCACTTATCAGTTACCAAGATTGTTCTTCTCGCAGGAGAAAATACTGGATTTCTATCTATTCCAATGTCTTCTGAAGTTGTAATGATAGTTTGCTGGACGCAGAGGAACTTCAGGAATAGAGGCTCCAGTTGAGTCAACAGGTCACTTGCTCTGCTTGGTGTAAGATTCCCTCCTATCCCAGTTCCCTCCTTCACAGTGGAGTTAGGTCCAATCTCTGTACCATTCAAAGTACAGTTTTCAACTTCTGATACGCAGTGTCACTGAGAACATGAAGGTCAGTTCTATATCCTTCACTCCTCTCACAATTCAGCCTTTTTTGTCTTGAAGGGACAAGCAAATGCTTTGTGTTGCATAGTGCAACACTATAAGCTTCATCAGTGTTAAGTCTGATTAAATGGCTAAGTTACATAGGGATCTCAAATGTTTTGCTCTTGACGTTATTTTTTTTCCTCTTAGTTTCATCCCCTCAGCTCCAAATGCTGAGGGAGAAAAGGAAACCAACCTCCAGAAAACATGTGCTGTATTTCTACATGAGTATGCATAGGGGAACCACTCTCTTCTGCTCCTAGAAACAGGGCTGCTGCTTTACAGCTGGGATTGATTCTAATCAATGCTCAGTAGAGTCATTAGCTTTCTCCTGAATTCCTTGCACCTAATCCCCGACAGCTGCAGAGGCGGGTTATGGAACTGTTAGCACTTCTACATCTCTTCACCTGTGTAGAAAGATACCTTCACTACTCCTCCTATGGCGAGAGACCAATTAAATGAGCATTAAAAATGGGAAATGGTACACAATTGTAAACACAGCGATAAGCAAAATACCCAGTACAACAGTCCTGGCTGTGATTAAAGAACTGCTTTACATATGTACTTGATTCACAAGAAGAACAGTGTTCTCAGAAGTAAAACAAGCTCTCTGACAGTTCTACCTTTAACACACATAGGGATCTGTGGGGGTTGTGTGGTTTGGCAGGGATTGGTTGCTGCTTCTATCAACAAATATTGTACTACTGCAGGCTTCTCTACAGCTAAATGATCTCTTCAGCTCTGCTTTGGTAACCTAGAGGTGAATGGAAGAGTTTTACTGGCCTCACTCTGATAACCTTGCTTCATTTTGCAAGGCTTCCTTCTTCTTGGGTTCCTTTCTTCACCTAATCCTCAGTCTTTCTCCCATGCTTCTTCAAATACCTGTATCCTTCCTCAGTCTTTGACAAAATTCTCATGCAAGTTTTGGTTCCTTGGAACTGTTCAATATCTCTTTTCCCTATCTATCCAGTACAATTGAGTTGCTATTAATCCAGCTACAAGTGGACCATAAGCATTGCAACACACTTTACCATCAGACAAGATTGCAGCACCTGGTCTAGGGGCTTGCTTCTCTACAGCTGAGCAGTGTTTTCAAAGCACAGTGGACAGAAGCTATTCCATATATGTTCTGTATGTGCATAATTAAAAAATGCTGCCAAGAAACTCTGACCCTTTTACATACACAAATATACGACTTCACATGCTTACAGTTGCTATATTCAGTAAATTATTCAGTTCAATTTTTAACTCAGATAACAACAGTATTTTTCAATAGAACTACATCAGAAAATTCCTGATTCCAGGACTTTATACTAATTATACAATTCTATTTTCAATAAGCAGATAAGTTCAAGCAGGGAAAAAAGTCTAAGTTCAATTTCTTCAAAAGAATTTTAGTATCATGCTAATGGTATTTCTCAGTAGACTTTCATTACAGAATACTTAATAGACTCCCATCAGCTAAGTAAGCCAAGATGAATCGTGACTGATCCTAGACTGGGAACCAGAATTTTTAATGAGCAGAACAGAACATGAGCCTGCCATGATTTTGTCAGATTCTGCAGTCATTTGATTTCCCCAAGGCCAAATGACATTAACTTCATGCTCACTTTTCAGTCAATCTGACTATAGACCATGAGAAATCATGCAGAGCTACAGAACCCAAGTGCAGGATAACCTGCCAACTTTTCTAAGAGCGGGTATAAATAGGATTCTTACTTCCATGGGAACCATGGTCCTCCTGTGCAACTCAGAGGAGGCTGAGCGTGTAGATAGACACTGATCTCCGAAGGGGCACTAGGGACACAAAAGAAATGTAGGGGGGCATATAGTGAGCCTGTGTGCAAGGCTGATCTTCAAGCAGTGTATATGGAAGCAGTTAGAACATGTCCTACAATCAGAACTACCAAGATGTAACTGAATTAGGGCCCTGTTGTGCCATTCTTCATCCTGAGTAGCATCTCAATTTTAAGAAAATTGCAATGTCTTTCTCTGAGCAAGGCTGGCATAGCCTGACATTAATTATTAACTGGATCTGTTAAAAATGTCTAGCCCTCTTCTCTAAAGCCTTTGCACAAATGAAAACTACAAAACCATAACCCATTATTTACAGCATGGAAAAGGCCTTGGACAGAAGCTTCAATTCTTTATTAGGGCATAAGCAGAACTGCTACTTCTTATGATCAGGATGTTAGACCTGCATGTTGAGCAAGCACATGTGAATACAGTCAAATATGTATGCATGCCTCTTGTGTTACCCATGCTTAGCAGGTCCAGCATAACCCAAAATACCTGTTATGTTTTTTTTTTCTGGCTGTAGATGGTTCATCGGTGCTGTTTTAACTGGATACCTGTAAGTCTAAGAGATGGACAATATCCTCAGCTTACCCCTGCCCCCAAGGAAAATGTTTGGAGGCAGAAAATCTTCCACCAAACATACCCAAGAAATCCAGATGTGGTAGTCCTCAGCTATAGTTCCAGTGACTTGAGGTTTCACTTGAGGTTGGATGGTTATTTTTTAAACCAATGAGATGGCCTGATTCACCCATTTGAAAATATATCGTAAAGAATGCTTTGAAGTAAGGAAGTGTCTGGATGCTGAAATTATGAATTTTTAGCAGTTTAGATCTGTTTTTTTTACTACGAAACGAGATTGGAAATAAACCTGAGGTCTAGCATTTGTGTATAGAACTCCAATCTGAGCAATGGCAGCCTAAATCAGCAGTTCAGTTGGTCTTGTGAATTCCACTTTGCCTCTTCCCTGAATTCTGGCCAGCCTCTCAGAAAGTTTCCTACATATTTTAATAAAAATCTTTTAAAAAAACAAGTGTTTAAGCCACGTAAATGCAACCTTGTAGAACGCAACCACAACAATGCTATTGATACTATTAAAAATCAGGCAATCTCAGAAAAAATTGACTGAAAATAGTCAGAAGTCATTTAGAAAATAAACTTCAATAAATAGATAGTATATGCAAATAAATCTCAAGTATTTTGTCAGTACTATTGAGAATCAGAACACTTCCAGTATGCTTAAAGCTAAACTGGATGCAAATTTCCAGTTTATTTCAGCTCTTGTTAAATGCCCTAAACCATCCTTTCTATTTTTTGACCGTCCAAGGGAATTTTCTTCCCAACCCATAATAGGAATGAGAGGGCTAACACAAAACAAGACTTAAATGAGCATTTTTACTACTTATTTTAAGATATTTCTACCCTCATATACTTAATTTCCAGAGACTGGTCTAATAAAGAGTTGCAAATATAAGATGCTGGTAGAATTAATAGCAACTTGCTATTTAGATTTCCCATATTTTTTCTTCATTTAAAACAAAATCCAGTAAACTTCTAATAAGAAAATATATTTTAAAGCACTGTTGTTTGCAGCAAGCAGAACACTCTTAGGCTTTAAAATATTTCCTTGTGTCCTGTGAAATTCCACTCAAAATTCTCCTGTTTTAATTGGACTGTTTCTTCTCCAGGGATGCCTTTTAAAAAATATTGTCAGTGTTAAAAAAAATATATATATATATATCTTACAAAATCAACACTATAGCTAGATGTTTTCCATTGTTTTTTCTTAGCCTCTTCTATCAAGACTGTTTCCCATCCCCCTGCTAGGCAGGTGCTGGGGCTCACTCAAGTCTGAAGCAAAGTACTCTACACCCTCCAAATACACTAGCCAGAAACTCACCAAGCACATCTCTTCCTGAAGAGAAGAGCCGATCTCTGCTCCCAAGTGCCTTATCTCACACAATAACCACCCCTCTTTCTGGCACTAACAGCCTCTTTTAGCTGTCAGCCAATGCAGTTTGGTAACTTGACTGTAGAGGCTGGGTGCCAGTGTGGAGAGCACTTGGGGTTCAGGCAGCAAAGGCCAGGTGTTCAGTTGTACACCTTCCCTGGCCTTCTGCAAGGACAAAAAAAAGGCAAGTTACAAATTAAAAAAGATTTGTAAAATAAAGCAGTAACAGGTGAAGATCCAAATTCACAATTTTCTTTTTAACCTTAACTCGTCACACACACAGTGTGCATACATAGTCTTTAATTTTATGACGCTAACTTAAACCACCTGCCTTCTGCTTTGTTCAAAGCACAGCTGGGATAGTCCAGGAGGAAAACCAGCTAAAAGCAACTAAAAATTTGGTGCTACTTAGTGTTTCAGAGCTTCAATTTATCATCTATATATTATTTTGACATGCTTACCCTAGTAGAAACAGAAACCAGCGAGAGACATTTGCATAGGAAGCACAGACAAAATCTTTTTTAAAGAAAAGAAAGTTTGGGGGGGGGGGGGGGGGGGATGAGCAGCATCTGAGAGTAGATGACATTAAAATAGGAAATATGACTGGCCAGTTATTCTCGAGAGCAGTTGCTAGGGTCTTTGTGTGGAGCTAATGCAATAAATAAATAAATAAACCACCCCACAACCCATTTCTTATAATTCACTGGCTAGGCTCAACTGTGGTTGAGGTGAACCTCAGATAGTCACAAAAGGTGTAATTTGGGGGGGGGGGGGGGGAACTAAACAGGAAAACAAGGAAGAAAATTATATACCCATTATTTCTTGTCATCATGTTTATCTTATTCATGTCTCTCTACCATCAGCTGTTAAAGTTCAGAGATAACAAACGAATATTTATATATATTGTTTCAGCTGCAAACTGAGAGATTATGGCTGAAGCTACAACAGCTGCAGTTTATGAGGTATCTCAACAGTCTGAGACTTCCACAATGCACATCCTTCTACCCACAGGCAGCAATGTTAAAAAGGAGGAAGCAGTCCTGAGTTACTATCTTACTAATAACAAAAATAAGTTTATCAGCCAGTAAACTGCATTTTGAGTAGAATATGAAATGAGCATGCATATCCTGGAGAAATAAGTAGCAGATATTGACCAGTCATCTAAAGCATGCCACCTTCTCACCCCAAAACCCAGGAGAAAGGGTAGGTAATTTGCAACAAAATGTCTTTTGCTCCTATTAAAATAAACATGATCCTCCAGTACAATTGAAATGTTTCGTTGCCTCACATGAAAGTGAAATCTTTACAATTACTTTTCTGTAGGTCAGAAAGCCCTGCAAAACACTGACCCTTCCTTTCATACTATTCACCAGATGCTATAAGTAGTTTCAGACATGAATTTATTATTCTTATTTTTGATATTCTGCATTCTGAACTGTGTTCTTGGTTTCCTCTTCATGCTGTATAATATTTGCTCTCTTTGGTTTAATCTAATAAGCATTTAAAATGAGTTAATTAACTTGTAAATTGCATTCTAGAAGTTCTCTATAATTAGAACCTACCAACAGAAATTAAAAGAACAGAGATAAAGCTATGCTAAAGACGGTGTAAAATCCTATGGCATTGCAAAAATATGATGTAGACCTATATTCTTGAATGTATATTCCAACAAAATGTAGTTTTCATAATTAAGAAGATTAGCTATTTTTTGCTGAGGTAATAAAAATATGCTTTAACAAATTTAATTATCATTTATTGTTGATGTTGTTTAATCATTCTTTAGGGTTTTAGTCCACAGCTCAACAAAGATGAATACTGAGCCTATAGTGTCAAATCCATATAGTTGCTTGAGTAAAGATTTTTTTTAAGATCAGTATCAGTTTTGCAGTGTTATGCCTGCTATACAAAAACGAACAAAAAATAAATCATCATTGTCAGATATTATAAACTGGTAGAAGAACAGAAGCAAAGAGTTCTTACTCGAAAGAAAGGTGATAAGCTTCCAAAACTACAGCAAGGAGATTCTACGCACTGTTTGCCCTGCTCCAAGAACCCCCCCAGTCTTACAACATGATAAAGTATTCCTTGTTTTATCTGTACAGAAAGGCTCCATTGATAGCTATGCAGAGGCTTCAACTTAGATTTATTTCAAAGTAGATATACATTTTAGTATCTTCCTGTGATTATCATAAGGCATAAACAGGTAGCTTTAGTCATTCAAAAATGTATTGCTAACTGTAGTCCTTAAGAGTATAAGAGTATAACTGTACTCCAAAGAGTATAAAAGGATTTATTATATGGCCATTTATTCAGCACACATAGGTGCTTAAGTATCATTTAAAAATAAAATGCAGGAAATCCTTTAAGGAGTTTACTGGATTCAGACTAGTTTCCAGGTGCAAATACAGTCAAGAACAGATATACCACTGAGTACTATTTGCAGTATAAATACAGAACAGATTTTACAGTTTTTGAAATCGCATAGAGTTCTTCCTACTGATGAAACCTCTAAAAACCTTGCTGAAAGCCATTAGCACCCTCCCCATCCAATTAGCGTAAAAGGATTAGGTTCCATTTTTCTCCTGTTAGCACAATATTGTCTCTTTCAAATGCAAATACTTGAGCTGCTGGCAGATTTAGTAAATAAAAAAATCCACTGAAATAATCAGAAGTAGACTATTGTGTTAATCCTTTTCAAGATAAAATATTCTGCCTTTGTTAAGCAGAATCAGCAAGGTTAAATTGTGAGACATTTTACAAATTTTAGATTTAATGAGAATAGTAAATAATGAAGATGATCAGATTTTGTTAGCAGTGAATTATGTCATGAGATTTTACATTTGCAAGCTTTGAAAAAATATCTGTAGCCTGCAGCTGGTTATGTTCCAGGCACACTGCTCCATAGCAGATGATCACTTCATTTGAAAAGCAAGATTAGATTTTTCCCTGTCTAAGGCATATATTGCACATCAGTAAAATTCTCTTCAATTTGTAAAACTGGTTAGAAGATAAATACTCTGTCAATCACTTTAGTAGATACTTGAGATAGCTTGAAACCTTTATACCACCAGCTTTCCCATCCAATGCCAGCAGAAAAATTGTCTATGAACGTTTCATGCAAGTGAGAGCTTTCCTCTCAAATAAGGATTTTGAATGTGAAATTATTTAGAAGCTCTGAGTAATACTGCCATATAGCTCAGTAGGTTCTCACAGTTACTGAAAACAAAGCACCAACCATAATGATGTGCTTTAAACTATATTTTGGTATTAGAATTAAAGATAAGCAGTGGCCTGACACACACAACCCTGTGCTAGATGCTATATGAGCACATGAAGGAGGTGTGGCTTTAACCTAAGAAGACTAGCTTAAATGGATAGAGACAAATGAATTATTCTTACCTTCTGTTGTCAGCTCCCCATTTCCTATAGCTACAGGGACTAGGAATGTGCTGTATAAAGGGAAAACAAATGAGACTTCAGTATCTGTACTTGAATTCATTTCCACTAAGGCACAGCAGGTCCAGCAGCCCCCGTTAAGGCTGGGATATTGAATACCACGCTCATACTTTCAAGGAGGCCCAAGAAGCAGCATGTGCACTGGACCTCACTGTGTCTGGCAGAAGCAAATCTCATATCTGTGTGAACTGCATAGTTTATGCAAATGCCTATTTTGTCCTTTGCACAGCAAAGTACTTAGTCGTTTCATTCTGAGAACAGGAGTAATTCATCACCTAAGACCCACATCCTTAGAGCATGGAGCTGCCTGTTCAATTTCACGAATGCACACCTACTGCTCTTTTAAGATCCAGGCTGAACTACATGAGGTGGTCCTTTGTAGCTTGGTTCCCAAATAAGCACCATAGCCACAACACATCTTTCTATTAGATTACAAGCAATAAACAGGGAAATACATAATTAAGATATAACTTCTGTATATGAAGACCTGACCAAACCTTGTTGGAGCCTGACACTCAGTGAACAAGACCTACCTTGAAAAGTCTGTTAGGCAAAGCAGAATAAACTTCTACTTTTCTTTTACAGTGGAAGTCTCACTTATTTGTAAGACTAATTTAAAATTTCTTTAAAAAATGAAGAATTAGATGGTAATCCTGTCTGTCCTCCCAAAAAAAATGACATCCCAAGAAAAAATCAATTTTAAAGTGATAACAAAAAAATGGAGCCCCAAATTCCTGTAAACAGGGAGACTGTTCTGGGGAGCAGTCACTGGATATTATGCTGTCTTAGATATTATGTCCTTATCTCCTGTAAGTATCTGCTGTTGGCCACTGGGGAGACAGGATGCTGGGCCTGATCTTTCTTCTAAGCCAGCACAGCTGCTTTTACATTACCAAAGTCAAACTCTGCCTTTGAGTAGTTGTAACAAATTCACAAATTATTGCTAGGACTATTAAAAAAGAAATATTGATCAAAACAAATGTATATAAATAATTGATAGACTATTGAATTAAAGTTAGCATGCATCAGTTTTCCGAACTTTTAGGTCGATTGGTTCTTTTCATCTGTACTACAGAGAATCTGATCTCTAATCTGCAGAGAGCCACAATTTAAATGAAATAACTTTCTCCAGAGAAGACAGGTAATTATCACTTGAAACATTAATTAAAAATCAAAAATGTTGAATACAAAAGCCATCAATGTTATTATTAGGACACACCAGACAAAGTAACTGTACAAAATCACTTCATGTATCAGCAGGTCAAATTATTTTGGGGGGAAAACTAGTAATCAGAGACAAAATGATTAACCTGCGGCACTTCTGAGCAAGAAAGTGCTCCACAAAACTCTTGCATTTCTGAAGAGATGTAATACTGTTTACAGCCAAGCTGCTGAAAACAATCTTTCTGAAATGCAAATGTTTTACTTCTCAAAGCAGATACGAAGAGTGTTTTCTACAACATATTAATACCTTATGAGAACCAGATTGAATACAGTGTAACACCTCAATTGCAGAGTACTGGGGAATTTGGCTATCAAGCATTAAGGCACTACAAAAGTTAGTGTCAGCTACAGCAGTTCTTTGCTATTGCTCAGGAAAGCACAAGGCAGATGAGATCTTTATACTGATTCAGGATTTCATGTTGTCTTTCATAAACAGTGTTTCCTTAGCATGCCTTCTCTCCAAGAAACATTCTACCAAGGAAAAATAAATAAAATAATAAAAATAAAACGCTTCTCAGAGAGAAGTCCTGCATCTACTGCCACAGTTACAGGCAAACCACCTTTTTCTTATAAACCGTAACTAAATAACCTTAAAACAATCAGGCTTAACTCTTTGTTGAAAGGTTTGTTTTTAATAATTTCATAGCTGTGCCCTTTGCTAGCTTACAGGAACCCAAATTCATGTCTGAATTAATCTCACCAGGGTGTAAGAGTACTTAGAAACCTTTGAAGACATTTTCTGAGAAAAGCCAAAGACTGCATAGCTGCTAATGGCAAGCTAATAGTAATCTTACATCTTAAAACACTCAGCTGCATGTGTGAAGACTGCAGTTTAAAAAAAAACACATTTATTTTAGGTGCTTGCACTAAATCTGTTCTAGATGTTTAGAGGATTTCAGTCTCCAGTCTCCTGCACCAAGAGCCTTTCAAAAGCACTATATTTCCTTCCTAGCAATAGATGACACATGAATCTAAACAACCTCAGTGCAATTTTCTTCCTGTTCACTTTCTCTAAGTTTGACTTTGAAAAGGGAAGCATACATGTTTGTTCCACACTGTAATGATACAGTACAAATTGCAGTGTCTAAAATTTATTTTTACTACCATACTTTTACACTTCTCCCTCCCTTCCTTCATTCCATTCCTGTCATTAGCAAATTCACTATTGAGCCATACAAGTGGCTCCATGTAAGAAATAATGGAACTCAGAGTGTTTAATACACCATGCTGGGCTGGTAATCTGTGCCATGGACTTAGATGGTTTCACATTTCACAGATTTTAGATTTCCACACCTTGTTCTATCACACATCTTCCTCTTCTGCACTTCAGTTTCTTATTCCTTTAACAGTTGTCTGAAATGCTAGTTAGTTGGTGTTTCAAAATAAAATTCTCCAAAATAAAAACCATCTTTTTTCACATGATTAAGCTGGGCATGCTGTTCAAACAGGCCTTAAGCCAATCATTTAACATTTGGAAACATAGGGATAATGAAACTTGTTAGCTCAAAGTAAATCAGAGCTCTTGCACATCTTGAGTATCTTGTGCCTGGTGCTTAGTGTAGAGATCAAAGCCAATCATCTATAATGCATCTATAAATTCAGAGGATGTTTTCCTATAGATAAAATTTTCTCTTGACTCACTTAGAAAATGTGTTTACTCCGTTTATCTTCGGTGGCAAAGTACAAAATGTGTTACGGGTAGGCTGCCTGATGAGAAGAGATGGGAATTCCTGAAAAGAATGTTACAACTGTTTCCACAAGAGCTGTGTTTATTTTTTTTATCATGTTACTTAGATGGATTTCAATTTAAAATATTAAATTTATCTACAGTCACTATAACTGCTACCCTTTAAGAATATTGTAACCAAAAGATTAGCAAAAATTGTTTCTCCAGTGCGTATAGTTTCTTTACAGCTTTGGGTCTGTTCAATTTAATTATTTCCAAAGAATATCCAATTTCTGCTTGGCTTTTCATACATTTAAGAGATTATCACTGGAAAAGATCTGTATGTTCAAAAAACAAAGTTGGCAGAGAGAAATAAGAATCACCTCAATTACTTTAAGCTGCCTTTAATGCCTTTAATTAGCTATCAAGCTTCTTTCCTTTTAGTGTTTCCAAGTATCTTCCAAACATACCCTATTTTTTCTCTACCTGCTGTCTCTGGTAATCTTGCTCAGAACGTCGGTGCTGCTTAGTCACAAAGACTTGCCTTAGACGCTGCTGAAGCAAGATCAGAATTTCACTGCCTAAATGAGACACATGGAAATGCTCAGAGCACGTACATCTGAATGAAATTCACACATGCACCTAAAGAAGCCATAACTAAAAATAAATAAAAATGCAATCTGAAATATGTATTCATATCTTAGCCACAGAAGCAAATTTCTATGTACACAGACCTTGATGAGGATTGATAGCATATCCATAAACACATACTACTACTGTGACCTTCCTCACCAGCACTGAAAGGACTGGTGAGAAAACTAACTGCCAATTTGTTTCCCAATTTATATTTATCCAAATCCTACTTTAATAGTCATGGTGCCTATGCACATGTGCACGATACAATAAGCTGGAGACACCCAGGGTAGTTTAAGTGTAGCTCAAGCATAAGCTTTCTGCTGTGGCAGTTCACACCCACAGCACAAGGTGTGCAAGCTCTGCTAAGCCACTTCTGCACCTCCTGGCTTTAGTTATCTGTAAAGCAGAGTCAGAAAATTGTCAGGAATTAACGTGCACGAATACAGAATTGATTAGTTGTCCATATATGACATTTTAATGTGTGTTTGTAGCCTAAATTGAAAGAACAGCCCAGAATACTTTTAAGAATCAGCTGTCCTAAACAATTCATCTAAGAAGTTCATCATAAATGGTCAATACTCAAAACCAAAACAATAACAACAAAAATACACATAGAAAACCTTGTTATATTTCATTCAGTTAAATTTTAGAGAGCAAGTGCACGTTGGTCGGGGGAGTAAACTAAACTTCATAAATAGGCAGCAGCACCTAGCTATCAGGTCACTTAACCCAGCTTGTGTAACCATTCCAGTAACAAGTGGAAGGAAGTTCTTATGGAGTCTTTTCCCCCATCTGTCAAGCAATGTGGAACCTATAGGGGTTGGGGCTTTTGCTTCTGGTAAGGGCCACGAGGATGGGACAGCGTACTGTCACGTAAACAATTCTGAACCTAACAGATGCATCTGTCTCCAACTAACAGCTAATACTGTTATTAAGTTATTGTTAAAATAATATAAAACTACCTGCATAATGAAGTAGCCAGTAGGTTGAAACAATATCTAAAATATAATGTCACCTAACAAAGAGGACCTATGCTTTGCCTGTAAGCTATACATTTAAAAGGAGTCCTGATTATTTTGCTTCCAAACCCTCCCTGGATGTTGACGTGCATTTTTAAAAGCATTTCCAGCATCTTAAATGGGGAGGATAATGTACTATGCCTCTGCATTAACTCAGCTTTAATATTTAGTTAGGTTGTCATTAATAATTCATTTTACTGATGCAAACATGCAAATAAAAATGCTTTTAATTTGAATGCCGTCTACAAATCAAATGAAATAGAACTTTCCTTCAGTGTTAAGAGATAAAAGCATTTTTTAATATCCTGTAATTATTTCATACATTTCCATAGCAAATACATTTTATTAGCCTCTTTTTTTTTTTTTTTAAGTTCATGCAGAATATATGTATAACAATCCTTAAAAGCTTTGTTATTGCTTACAGCTAGTGAGGGTTTTAATTGAGTCTTACTGCTGTAATATGAACCAGGAGGCAACAGGGACAATCAGGACAAGAGGCACTTTACCAATCGATGTTTGGTTCTGACATTCTTCCTGGCCAATTTTAATTAGCTTTAGTCATGGTCCTTGGTGTTGCACAGGTCAAAAGTAGCCAGAGGTACTTCTGAGAGTAGACCCTTATTTTCCATTTTTCATAATTCTTGTTATTTTCAAGGGCTACTTGAAAACACGTGCAAGAAGAAAAGAACTGGAAGTATGCTCCTATTGCAGGAGGCAGGAGAGAGAGCTTGCTTTCCTTCAGCTCGTGAACTTGCAGCTGTAAGGCTAGTTAGTACCACCTACAGAAAAATGCATGCTGATAATCACGAACTTGTTAAATGAGAATCTTTTTATAAAAACTGTAAAGCTATTCTTTTTTTCAATTTATTGCAGTCATCTGTAAATTTCACGTAGTCCTACTGAGGAAATCCTCTTCTGAGGAGAGAACATCTACTGCATTTACAGGCTGCCATGGTATCACTTTAAAAGTTTATAGTCACAAATGGTGCTAAATGCATACTGAATGCCTTCTACTTCTATTTTTTTCCACATCAAAAGAATTTTTTCATGCTGACGCAGCAAAGCTGAACATGCTACGGTAATCAATGCTGAACACAAGCGATGCAGGCTTAAAATGACTACAGATATGCTGTTAGTAACAGGCTGTCTTGAATAACCTAAAGAGCAGCAAACAGCATCTCCAGATCTCCTTCTGCTTGAAAATCTCAGCTGTGTCTTTAGGTGGTATTTGAGAACGTATCATTGACTCCAGAGAATCCATATAAAAATACACCAAGGAAAAAATCTGCCACTGCTAGTTATTTCAAGATAACAAAAGCATAAACAATCTTTCTCCTAAAAACTTCTAACTTTTCTTTGCTAATATTTTGCATCAGATACCTACAATATTATGAACTGAGGCTGGGAACAAAAGCATACAAGGTAAATTAGGTTATCTTTGAACAAATCAGTTTAATACTATCAGGCTAGCAAACTGACCTGGTAATACAGCACACTGACAGCTTACTTGAATTAAAATGGCCACTAGAAGAAAAGGAGAGTCCGTAACAAAAAAAGAATATTGCCTAGTGTCTGCAAGAGACTTAACGGAAATCTGGATCACTGAGGAGAATGAAAAGTTGGAAATTAAAGATAGTCCAAGAATTGTCCCATTGTAGTGGAGACTTTGCTTCATACTTGATTCAAACTGGATTTTATTGTATTTAAACATGCACCGTCCCCAGAAATAAAGCTTCTACATTGCAGGTCTCATTTGTACAATTTTGTACTTGGCAGTATAAATGCACAAGATTACTTTAGAAAAGTACTTTACTTAGAGAATACAAGACTTTCCATCCCTTGTTTCTCAAAGTTTATATGTATTTTATTTCAGCAATGCTAGAACACTTTTGCACATGCACACAGTTTCTATACCAAAACCTAGCCTGTGCATTCAAATTTAATCTTTAAATTTCCCATTCCACATCTGTCTACTAAACTCCTTTTTCCTGTCTAACAGGAAAAAATACAGTAATCCTTCCTGTGAAACAAGGAGATTCAAAATTGCCATGTAAAAAAATTGAATATTTTTTTACGTAGGAACAATTAGGATAGAAAAGTAATTTCTACTGCTTAATTTTTAATTCTCATTTAAATCCTGTCTTTGGTTAAAATGAAAAAATCCAATAGCATAGAAAAGAAAGGAAAACTGATGGTAATGGATAGTCTTGGTCTCTGTGACCAGGTGGTTCTGCCTGCATCCATATGAAAAAATACATAATGTTTTCCAATTACATGCATTAGCTAGCCTTTTAAATTTTGGAGGACAGAAGCAAAAAATATTTCATAGAATGTCTGAAGAGCACACTGAACAATTTTCTCCTAAGGTATAGTTTCACATAAACCTGAAAATTACCCCGAAATTATATACCAAAAAGTGGGAGTGGTTGCTTTCTGTAGACTTAAGAGTAACCTAGACTTCTGCCTCCAAAGTACTGGCTGTCAGTGGTCCTCCCCAAAAAAGTGTTTGTGTGTAAAATTCTGGGGAGAGAAGGAAACAGCTGTATGTGTGTTGGTTCAGCTAAGTATTTACTGCAGTCTTACTTCAACCCCTGTTGATACCAGGGAATGTTATTCCATCGCCTTCGACTGACACTCAGTTCCTTCTAAGTCATACCTTTTTCTGTCCGATGTACTCAGATGCATAGGAGTCCTTTTGGATAGTTTGTTGAATGCTTGTAGTAAGATAGACATAGTCCTATACATGTGTCCATGAAACTGAAAAACTATCCTTTTTTCACTTTTTAGATAGTGGACAAATATTACGTAGCTGTTGACAATGAATACAAAGCTTCGCCTTCAGGATAGTTCAGGATTCAGCTGAACGAAAAACCACGTTCAACAAGCTCAAAGACTATTTTTCTGCAATATAAAAAGCCTTTAAGGATAGAAATTGGAATTCAAGAATGAAAATCCTTCTGGATTTAACTAGGTTAGGATGTCATGTCGGACTGTATGTAGGACCAAATTCTAGCCATTTCAGAAATGCAAGCATATTAAGTTTATTTCAAATCAAAATTATTCTTAAGGAAATCTCCTGATGTTTTCTGTCAAGCTGATATTTTCACAGGCTTTTTGTGCATTTTATTTATATGTCTTTGTGTGTAAAGAAATATTTTTTCCCAGGTTAGAATGACAATTCATTTTTGTTCCCTTTCTGTTCTCATAGGACTGAATCCTTTATTCTGGCACCGTCTTGCTCCTTTCATTTAGAGAATTCCCTAGGATGCTGGCAATGCCTTTCATTACTCCTGATCTCTTCTCAGCGCTTTATAATCTATATCTTTTGATTATTTTGTTGTACAGACTTTGTGGTTACAGAAAATTATTTTGTGGCTGCTAATATGGGGTCTAGATGCTAGAGTATAAAAAAAGATGCCTGTATCTGATTTGTTGCAAAGGAATCAAGCTATTGAGAAGGGGTGCCCCGCCCCCCCCCCCCCCCCCCCCCCCCAATTAAGGAACATAAACTGTATTCCAGCAGAGAAATTCAGATCCGTCTTCCTCAGATTTCATTGCTCTGACAAGCTTCTTTCTATTCTTACTCTTCAGCATCAGTAAGTCATGTAATAATTTTCTCTAATTAATTTTCCCGTTTTCTATATGCTGTTACTATAGATTTTTTTTTGATAGCTGCACTCCTTTACCACAAATCTTAACACTGAGCAGTCCTTTTTTTCTGACTAGGATTCTTCTTCATCATACAACTGCCACGCGTACCACTTTCAAGGTCAAGCAAGCATTGGGGCTAAATTGCTAAAGCAAAACCAATCATGCTTTATCAAGACTAAAAGGGAAGATTTATTTTTCTATTCTATTTTCCTTAAGTGCAGAACTGGCACAATCTGCAACACCAAATGTCACATAGTGTGTAATCCCATACCAGTTAGCGTAGTGCTAACACTTCATCTTGTGTCAAACACAGTTCCAGTAAGCAGAGCCCAGCAGCAGAGATGTCTTGTTCAGGGAGAACCTGCTCCTGTATCATGCACTCAATGCATCTACGAGATGAAATTCTAAGCTAGGATCAATCGTTTTCAAAGTCATTTGCTTCTCTCACATAATCACTAATAAGCTTTACTTGCAGGGGTTTTGTTGCTGGTGTTTTAGACGGTCTTTGACATGATCACGTGAGCATTGCAAATCGCTCTATTTTCTCTGTTAAATAGATGTGCTCCTTCACCTTCCCCAGCGGGGATCATCTGTGTGCTTTGGAGTGGGGTGGGAGCGGCTGCATTACAGCACCGCCGAAAGCAGCTGCTGCAGTAGGCACTGCACACACACACACCATCTGCACAGACACGGGGAACAAAAGGCAAGAAAGAGGAAAGGTCTTGTCCAAAATTTGCTCAATCTTCAGCAAGTCATTACATCACTTGGTGTCTCTTTTCTGTTCTTCTCTAAAGTCATATGTATAAAATAAGAAGCAAATCAGGGTCTAGATCTTAATCCATCACCACCTTTATTCCTCCACTGCAAGCTAGAGGCTTGTATGTGGTCACTTCCTATTTAGTGAAGTATTTGAGAGTACTTCACACAAATTTTTAAGTAATTTTTAATTTGTTCTTGTATTTAATTTTATACTTTCCCTGAAGTGATGAAGCTCTATATAAATAGAGCACACATTCACTACAAGATTAGAAGCAAAATATCTAGTAGATACTTTTGTGCATTAAGAGAAAATATATTTTAAGAAGCTATGAAATTATTCAAAAATTTTCTTTACCCTGTGACCAAAATGAGTAATCAATTCTTAAATGATTTTTTTAAAACATTGAGCACTTCAGTAATTGTGCTTAATTTTAATTCTGACAACCATATGAAAAATGAGACAAATGTACATAAAGTATATATATGTTTGGGATTTATAGGGAATAAAAATACATGCCTCCAAGAGGCTAAACAAAAGGTTTTCGTTCTCCTACTTTTTTCTTTAAAAATCCATTTTACATTAAAGCCTCTCCCACTGAAACATTGTTACTGAAAAATGCTTTATACCAAGAAGCTCGATTTCAGATGTGAGCAGCTTGCTCTGAATTGCGTAGGCAGTCTGAGAACACTGCAGAAGTGTTAGTGTAGAAGTAACATATAAGTGCATGAATAATATCTTCTTACTGATGTAACTGTGAAATATGTTCTTTTGGCATTTATAATTAGGGGCAGAACAGATGGTGAAAGCTTAATATGTCCATTAAAATAAATTATGCTGCCAGTGTTTTTTAGTCTATAAAAACTTTGATTGGGTTGGCTATTTCAGGTTGATTTTTTGGTTCTCTTTGAAGTAGCTCCTGTGCATATGCTGGAGGGTATCTTGCAGTGCAACTACAGCAGGAAAAAAAGGAACGTGAAGGTTAGCGATGGGGAATTCTGTCCAAGACTGACAACACTTTCAAAAGGGAGAAGTCTGATTTGTCTCCTCCCTCCCCAGCAATCTTTTTCTTCACCAAAGGAAAGCCTAGTTGTATTCCCCTTACTCTTACACTTTCAGTGTGTAAAAGCCTCAGTAACAACGTGTGTTTCTTTGTTTCCTTCTTAAATGATCAGCAAAACCAAAGGTCTGTTACATGTACTGCTGAATTGCATCTCTGAAGTACAGCGTGTAGATGTTATGATTCATGCAGGCATTAACTGTTGGTAGGAAGAACTATTGTTACTGTTGTTTGTAGCTTTTTGTCACAGACCAAAAGACAGGCATTTTATTTTTACTGTGCTCCCACAAGCAGTTAATCAGCTGGCTCAATAGCTAGGAGTGCCCCACTGCTTCATGTCGAGCTTCTCCTCAGGACGCATTCATAGAAGTCTTCTCTTTTGAAGAAAGGCATGGCATTCCCTGCATCTCTCCGCAGGATAACAACTGCCAGCAGAGTACGTAGCGCTGATGGTTGTCTGCGAGGAAACTTCATGGCTTGGTTTATGCGGACATGCAATTGCTGCGATTTGAAATCGACAGGCAAACATGGTGATAGAGCCCAAGCAGAAGAAATGAAATAGCACACCACTATTCGGGTGGTGTGCATCAATTGGATTATAATTCAAACTCTGGTTATGGGAACTGATGGCAGAAGTGTTCCACCTCCTTCACTGAAGTTCCAGTGGAAGAATTCAGTGTAGGAAGACGTGATGCTCAGGCGTTTGTGACAGACCGTTTACCGAGACAGGGAGTTGGGGCTGCATTCAAAGCTTCCTGGAGCCTAGGCCTTGGCTCTTCTCCCCTCCACGATGGACTTCTCCTATCAGAAGTACTCCCTAGACTGAACTAATAGCTGTAACTCCATCCTATTGCCGATAATGTGATAAACTTAATTCATGCTGCCCAGTAACATCAGAGACTTCAGAGGTACTTCAGATGTACCCATAAAAACTGTATTAAAACTCTTAATTCCAGAGCATTAAAGAAAAACATCTAAAATCTAAAAACCGAAAGAGAATCTCCTGTTTCATTACGTACTTTTCTTTAAACATGCTGTATTGGAGAAAAATTTAGTCTGACTTCAATCAAATGTCTTGGCAAGTATTTGTAAGACATGAAATAACATGAAAAAAACATTTATTTGTTAAAAACATTAAAATAAATATAGTATTTTATGTATTGTTTAGAGTATTGTAGTATTTTACATTCTGACATAAAATCAAAATAATTTTAGAATATGCGGTGGCAAGTGGCTTAGTCTATATTCAGAGACAACATACTCAGAGCATTTTTAGGATATGAGATAAATTATTCTGCAAAGAAATCAGTAGGGACTGAAAATCACTTTGAAACCTGAGCCAGTCTGTAGCCTGGTTCAAGGCAACTGGGAAGGCAGCTTAATTGCTGAGCTCAGCACTCCCCTGAGCAGTGGGATCCACAGATGGTGAAGCTGCAGTGCATCCCTTTCTACTGCACCTGTACTAAATGGGGGAAGAAGAGGTAGTGAGAGGAGAGATGTTGCCTCTATGTTTGACCTATTATTCATTTCCGGGAGAACACTTTAGTGAAGAAATAAGGACAGTCACAGATTAGGATGCACTTTTTAAAATAGAGCAAGAATGTGAAAGTCACAAATCAGCATAGCTTCACTGGAGGACAGTCATTAACACTGTTCTTTGGCCTGGCCCCAACCCTGTCACATTACTGAAAAATATCTAAATATCTGCAGTTTTCCTTTAAATGTGTAATATAAACAGGAATCATTTTTGAGATTTAGAGATTTGGTACACTTCAAATTCATGAATGAAGTCAGGTGTCAACTGTCATTTGTGTCTCTGAAAATCTTCCTTCAGTCTTTGCCATCTGTACCCTTTTTCCATTGCCTGGAGACCTGCTGCTACTCTTATCTCTTTGCATGCCTGTGCTGTGTCTGATAAAGGGTTCCGCTGTGTGAAATGCAGATTAGCTCACTGCCTGTATTAATAGCCATCAGTGGCAACTACAACCTAAAATAATCTTTCCCAGGAGAATCAACTAGGGAAAATAATTCTATACACGTCACATTAACATTCTACACTAAATAGAAGATATACTGAAATATAGACTATAGCTTCCTACATTAAATTATTACAAATTCAAAAATGACATAGTATAGTCAGATATACGTTCAAAAGGAACAAAATAAACACTCCTGAATAAAAAGAACAGAAAAGAAAAAAAATCAAGTGTTACATTTCCACAGACACTGCACCAATAGAAGTGTAGGAATTAATAACTGAGGTTGGAATCAAGTCCTCAAAAGCAGCTGTTTGGTTGCTATGAGCTACAACACTTTTCTGCACTATACATAGTTTGTGTCATACAAGAAGTAGTGCCATCACAGAAGAATGAACTCTTAAGAGGTTTCTCTGTTATCTGGAAAAAAAATAACTAAGAAAAACTAAAATATTTCAATTTTTTTTTTACATCTCTTAGTTAAGGCTAATTACAATTTCCATATAAAGTCACTTCTTCAGTAGGGGGACAATGGGTAAATAGGCACAACTTTTGCTAGGAGGTGGCAAACTCAAATTTAACCTACTGCCAATTCTGGGAAACCCAGATAGGAAAATGAGGGCACGGTATCTGTAAGAGGTCAAGAAGAGGGGATGTAGTCCATTTGCTCTGCACAGCCACAAACTAAGAGTCTGTACATCTTCTGGAGTTATTTCAGAGTTAAAATAGTTTAGCAATTAAGAGTTCTGTCTTAGATGCCAAAGAGAAAGAGGCTCAGTTTGTCTCTATCCCTGACTTCCTTAACACTCTTGAGCAACTCTTAGCTCGTAGCCATTAATATCCTTTATATATACAGAGGTAGAGCTTCAGTTTTCACAAAAAGGGCAAGCAACTTTACACAAATCACATGGAATTGTGCAGGAAGCTGGATCTTGATAAAATTTACTATCTCTTTGATAGGCCCATTATTTTTTTATACAACTTGCTGGAAAACTGTAGCAGAGAAGTCAAGGCAGAAGTACTGCACATTTAACTCTCTTTAAAGAGGAAGTTGATCCACGGGAAGCCAGAATTGTGTTTCTGCTATATCTTACCCTAGAGTTTAAAATGCCTTCAGGTCCTGAGTACCCATCTAGGATCATGCACAGATGAAGGTACTTATCCAAATTACTCCTTCTGTGGAAGGTTCTGCACAAATAAATCTGAATTGTAATCTTAAACTGAATACAGGAAGAATTTCATAGCTAGAGACCACAGCACTCCTGTTGCTTTTGCTTTGGTTTTAGGCTGCATTATTACACTATGCAAACATTTCTGGTCATTATTAAAAAACTTGGTATAATTCACATCAGTTTGGTATCCCTGGGAAGTCACTGCAGCTGGGAAACTATTACTTCCCTTAACTAGGGAAAAACATGACCTCACAAAGCAAGCCAATTAGTACACGTATATTTTCACCTCAGCAGGTTTCATAAAGCAGCATCTATTAAACCAAATATACCTCCTCTTCCCCATCAACTTATTAACAGATGAGTGTCCCTAACTACTTCTGTTATATAGTAATTATGTTTTAGATGAAAGCAACAAGAGATGCTTTAGGAGAGACACAAGTGAATGAACTCAGACATCTATCCAAACAGGATCTGAATCCTTCAAAATAGCTATAGTGATGTTCAATATGGTTTTCCACATCTGGTAATTTCAGTAAAAGTATGTGTATTTTAATAAATACATGAAGGTGAAACATAATCTTCATTAAAAAGCTGAAATTCTGAAGTAGGTAAAAATGATAAATGAAAAATAAAGTTATTTAGAAGCAAGTAAATCTTTTTCTTCTATGTCTCAAGAAATGATAAAGTACACTACACCTTAATCTACTATTGATTTGCTTGGTGAAGGGAAACCTGGTTCAGGAAATCTGACACTTCCTGAACTGCATGATTCTAGGAACGCATGAGCTGCAGGCCTCTAAGAATCCTACAATATCTGAGAAGTGGAATATTAATGTATTTTAGAAATGTTATCATCCTTATTTTCTATTGCATTAACTTGTCTATTTCAAAGACATCAGTGAAGAATGAATGGCAACATTTGAAGGCTTATAAGACAGCTTCTAAACTTAAAAGACTTCTTTAAGAGGACTTGCAGTTATGTGCAGATAGGTGGCAGGGGATGTCCTCAGAATGTGGCACTTGACAAATGAGAATAAAAGGAAAATGGGAAAGGGAGCAGAGCAAAAGGAAAATGCTGTGAAAGGATCAGCAGCTAGACAAAGGATAGAGACAGATACTGATGAGAAAACCCACCCATGCAGCATAGACAGGAATGTCACCATTAAGGAACGCGCTGTTGAAACTAATGACAGGAGGCCTAGGAGATGAATTTTACGGTGTGTCAGGTGATCCAAGACTATGCCAAAGTATTCTTCTGTTCTCATCCTTAGGCTTACACTTGCAAAGCCCAGAGGTAAGATCACTCTAAGTTGTCCTAAATTATCATTTATATACTGTAGTATCTTTAGAACACCTGCCCACTAGCTGTTCAGTGGAGTAAAACCATGACACACCGTACATTTCCAAGACTAAAAATAAACATCCATGCCAGATTTTTGACTAATCTCACTCTGGGATGTCAGCGCTGTATTTGGGGCTGGCGGGCACAAGCTGTTAAAGTGGTAACTCCAAACACACAGAAGCAGTGGTTGTTCTGGTATACAGCACTGCTGCACCAGTCCTGCAGGCATAGTTAAAGTGATAGAAAACTATAAAAATGCCACAGTACAGAAATTATACTGACTCTTAGAGAGCAGCTAGAATGCTCTGTGCTCTTATCTCTGAATCAGATGTTAGGGGTACAACAGTAGCACCAGGTTCATGCTCTGCCATCAGACCACAGCCCTGTACACATAGGGCATTCTGTGCAGACCTGTAGTGTCTGTCCAGTGTGTGTAGCCCATATGTCAATTCACTTACAGGCCAGAGTTTCTTAGACCTTATGATGGGGAGATTAATGGGCAAAAAGTTACAGACTATATAAGAAAAAATGTTACAAAAGCACAGTAAACACGACTTGGATTGACCTAGAACAAATTAGGAATCTGGTAAAGCATTTTATCCTAGACAGTTCAAGGACAGTAATATTACTATTCTGTACTGTTAGCTTTTCCAGCACCTATTACTTACGTTATTGTTACAACTAATCAGCACAGTTGTATAGAATTCCCTGTCTACTGCTTACTGTCGCACGTTTTCATTCCCAGCAGGTTACCATCTGATCTCCCCTACTTTAAGAAATTGTTTTCTTTCCACAAAACAAAACGTGAAGGTCTCCTTTGACTCAGAGCATTAGGATCACAAGAGTAGCCATTGTTCTGGCTGTGTAAAGCAACCTTAGAGACTGCTGCTTCATGTCTACATAGAGAGGAAACATTATTTAAAGTTTCCTACGAGAGAAAACTTCATTAGGCAGACGGAGTTGGGAACAAATTAGTCATCTTTCAGGCTCATAGACCTGAAATGATCAATTGCTACAGAAATTCCTATTTCTAGATATAATAAGGGAAACTTTGTTTTTTGAACTGCCAAATTCTGCAATACATACTTGTAAAGAGCTTCTACTTGACGGGATGCTTTAGAAAGCTTCAGGCTGATCTGCAGGAGTGGAAACTAAAGGCATCCCAATGGCTGCTTTCTCCATTCTAAGCCAGTTCTGATCATACCGCTTATTCAGGACTCTCTCTGAGAAGTGTCTCCTCTGTGAGGAAAACAACTCATATTGATCATCATGTTGAGTTACGTTAGTTGGTTAATCATCGGAATATGTTAAGGAGGAAAATGTTCACAATTTGCATGTGGAAAAATTGAGTCATAGAGGATCTCCTTTCAGAAGTTGTTGGAAATCTTGGTCTCTAGCTCCCTGTCTGACCCTGCTTTATTGTATTTTCTTAAATAGATTTGTATATACCCATATTATATACCCAATATATATTCCTAATTTATTTCAATGGAACATATTGAGCTGAAACGTAAGTCCAAAACACCTCAAAATATACTGACACCCACCTATTATCCAGGGAAAACAGCCACACAAACATCTTTTTACACTGTTATTAATAATTAACATAGTCTGATGTGATCTTTCTTGCGTCTGAAAGAATGTAAATAAAGTTCAACGTGAACAGATAAAATGCCTGATGGTCAAAAAGGAATGTCAGAATCTTTCTCCTGAATTGAAAGAATTCCATCAAATTAAGTGATTCTTAATTTGTAAAAATTTTAGATTACATGCTATCTGCTTAGTATCGCTTGCCTACTCCAAGGTGAGAAACCCACCCAAAATCGGAAGCATCCATGAGTTAAAATAAATAAAGAAAACATCTTTCTGTATTAACAGCTATACCAGTTATTGTTTTACAGTTCCTAGTATAATGTGACTCAATCTGCTTTTGGCCCTCGTGTGATAAACACGTATCCAAAAACCTGGCATCTCTCCATTTTAATGAAAGTAAGGCTTCATAGATGGTCATTTAAAAACAAAAAAACTTGTTCTCTCCTTTAAACCACAACAGTAAAAAGAACATGAGTCCATTTCACAGCAGTTCACAGAGAATTCAGACTACATCTGCTGCAGGAGTTTCTTACTAGTAAGACACAACCAGTCCAGACTTACCATCAGCCTACATGCTACAAGTGAGAACCCTACATACAGTGCAGGGAGTGACCCGGTTGGATGCAATTCTCCTCTACTTGACAAGCATGCTTTAACAAACAGACCTAAGGAATCAAAGCAATGACAGCAAAATCATAGTAGAGAAGAAAATGTGCACATTAGGATGAGCCAGTGTACACAAGGGAGAGAGGGTGCATGAGGAAATCAACATGCAGTTTGCTGTTTGTTTTGTTTTGTTTTGTTGTTTTGTTTGTTTTTTAAACAGGGTTTGTAGAATTAGTAGCCTTTGATTCTAAGGGGTCTGTTGTCTAAGCATTTGCCTTAGGGCACCACTATTTCTATACGCTTATCAAATCCTGTACCTGCAAGATTTTAAAAATTTTAGTATTATTTTATGGTCATTCTTCAACAGTGTTTTCTCATTCTTCAGCTGTGTTTTCAGATCTTGGCTGAAACTCATCCAAACAGCTGAGCCCAAAATCTACTCAAGAACAGGAAAAATTAAAGCACACAGTAATTTCCTTCAAATGTCTCCTCAGCTTCACAGGAACTCTAACATTCCAAAAAACTATAAACCAGCAGCACATTCTTTACAATACGTATAGGAAGTGTCCTTAAGCAATTTCTATTGTATTGCTTTTTTCCACGAGCATATCTTTGTTTTAAGCTATGTTGGTAATGTGTATTGAATCATGCCTGGAGGTTTTCTAGTAAGATGATCCTCCATAGCATTATTTCAGAGGTGAAAGAAATCCCGATTCATCTATTGATTCAGGGGCCTAAAGTCCTCCCTGGAGTGTCACAAAAGGAACATGATGTGCCAAAAGCAGGGTTTTGCTTTTGGATCACTGATTGAGCTGATGGATGTAAAAACTCATGCAGCTAGCTAGTAAGCTACTGGCTACGCTTCTAAGGAGTGAATAAATTATTCTAAGCTTAGTAGTAATTTATGCTTACAAAATGAGTAAGGGTACCATCTGTTCAAGAACAAGCAGTATAAAGTTCTCTGATAATAAATTGCTCACTTCTGACATAGCTGTACCACTGGTGAATACTCCATAGACTGAAATGATGTGGAAGCAGAAATATACCTTTCAGAACAAGGGCGGGAAATCACCTAGGCCTATAAACAAGGTAGATGTCATGAATACTTTTGGAGTAATATGTGGGGGGAAATTTGAACTCTTAATGGGGAAAGAAATGAGAAGGAAGAATTTTACCAGCATCATTTGGGAGTTTTAAATTTCAGATCACCTCACCTCTTCTCCAGAACAACTTCTCCAGAAACACAGGCACTCTCTGTTCTCAACTTATTTCTTTTCCCCATTTCTAATAAAAGACTTGACTAACTTCTGAGGACTGAAGTTCTCCTTCATCTCTCCAGAGACCATATAGTCGGACCTTCAAAGTCATTTTAAATAGGTTACGGCAATGGACATAACATGCATAAAGATGCTGAAAATTCACAACAGAATCCAACTTTACATTTTATATATATATTTTATATCTTATCCATTGTGTTATCTAAAAAGAATTCATTTGTGCCTTCTTCTAGAGAAACTGTGATCATGCCCTACACTCCATAAACATTTTAAACTAATTCTTATTGGAGAAGATAAAACTTAAGTTTAAACTACATTTTATCCTACTGGACAAAGGAAATTATTAGTATAATACTTGAGAAGAATGAGCTGAAGTAGATTTGGTAAAGAGCTATCTCATATTTATTTCTCTCCTTCCTCCTGTGAAGGGTAGGAGAACTACATATTCTTCTTCCTTGTGCTGGCAGTTCACTGAGTCAGAGGAAACTAATTGAGTCTATTATGTTTTACTATTCATACTCCAAAGTACTTAGACATAATATTTGCAGTGGTTGGTCAAACACAGAACAGTAAGATTTTCCATATTCTCAGAAATGCATGATTCAGCTACAAAGTAAATCCCGCAAAAGAGAATACAAAGACAGTAATACCAGGTCAATCTCAGTAAGCACTAGCACTTCAGTTGCTTGCTTTTTGGTTTTTTTTTGGTGGTTTTTTTTGGTAGGTGGATAGTATAGCAAAATAAAGTTTTAATAATTAATTTGCAGGATATAGATATGTCTTTCCAAGTGTTCCATAGCACCATCTCCTAGATGCAAAAGCCAGCATTGGAACAGGCACAAAATTCATTATTAAAAAATAAGTGTGTTAATAAAGTCCCATCTCTTCAGTTGGCTGATGAACCGGAAATAAGGACTTTAAAAGTTTTCACTTGAACAGCCAGACATTTTTAATCATTAGTAGTAGTAGTATTATAATGCAAAAGGAAGCAGTGCTGACGAGAGAAGGCAATGTAGTCACATCAGGAAGTGTAAGAAAATGATCTTTGTAGTGGTAGTACTGATTATACACACGAAAAAAATTTCATTCACCAAGGTCAGAGGAAATGTTATGGAAATCAGACATGACTTAATTAGAATTTGTAAAAGAAGTTTATGTACATGGATGTGATACTGAAAGCATATGCTACATTTAAGAAGGCACATAAAAAGAGAGATGCTGTCTGCAGGCTTGAATGATAAGTAAAAAAGCATTGTCTACAATGATTAAGGAAGGAAGCAACAGGAGTATGAGGAAAAATAGAAAGTCTGTTTTAGAGATGCGTTAAAAGGATATTTGTGTTTTAAGGAATATTAAGAGAACAGCTAAAAATTAGAAGACAGTAAGCCTGGAATAGAAGTATTAATTCTCTGTCTAGAGGGTGCAACTGAATTTGTGTTTGAGATTTACTGATGCTAAAGGCATGGAGAAAAATAAAGAAGAATGGACAGAGCTGTATGGACTTCTACAGGAAAACTAAGATTCCTTAGGAGAACATCTTGGAAAAAAAAAACATTTAGGGAACAGAAATGGATAGAGCCATGAAAGAGTGACAGGAGAAGGAAAAATTTCAAGAAGAAAAACATGCTGGCAATGTCGAAGGTAGTTGAGAACAGAGCAATGGTTCTGATCTTTGACTACCACAATGAGAAGTCTTAAAACAGAAAGCAGCTCTACAGCAGTGCCATATGAGGAGTGCGGTTTGGTCTCAAAGATGAGAGAGGAACAGAGGGCTGGGGGGGACATTTCTACATCCTTAAGTTTTTATATACATTTTCAACATGTACAATGTGCTGTTGCGGTATCATCTAATTTCTTCCACAAAGTATGTGTTAGTATTTTCCTATCCACACAAGTATTAAAAGAAATTTTTAAAAAATCACTTTGTTAAATGAACAGGCACGCAGTCATTTTAAGTTACTGTGATCTCTACTTAATACATTGCATTTCTCAGTACGGAATCCGTTCTCAGATGAGAGAAGAGGTCACCTTGATGTGTTAGTTAGAGTTTGAATAAGGATCAAAATGACCTATAAAAAGGTTTTTTACCCACTAGGTTAATGACAGCTGAACTTCTATCTTACCAATTCATTCAATTCAAAATCTTAATGGTAAAGCTATGCATGATCTCATATCTTTCTCAGTTAAATCCATGTGCTCATTCCAGTATATACATAATTAAATGGATTAAGATTAGGTAAAGTAATACATATATGTATGAGGCATAGAAAGTATACATTGTATACTGCTAAATATCCTCATCACTCTAACAAGAATATAATTGTGAAACAAAATATAAACTGATGTTAAGTGGTTTGGCAGATTAAATTAGGTATATTTATCTGAAATGCTACTTTTAACCTAAGTTTTCCATGTATAATTCCCTTTTTTTGGATAGCAGTTGAGTATTCTGTATTAAGAATTACGTTCTATGTTTTTTTCTTTCCTCTTTTTTTTTTTTTCTCACAGGATGTAGACCAGACTTTCGAAGATTATCTCTGTAAAAGAATACTTGAAGCAGTGCAGTTCAGGAGAACATAGATGATGTTTCTGCAGAAGCTGGATAAGATTATGAAGAAATTTCACCTACAGTAAGTGATGTATTTAATATTCCAAATGCTTTTTGAATATTCAAGTACATAATACCAGATGAATTGTTTAATAGCATCGTTGCATAGGGTTCTCAGAAACCCAGTTTGCCAAGCTACTTCTGTGCCTCCTGTGCTACAGAGGTACTGGAGGGATAGAGGTGCAGGAACACTTTGGCGCTTTTAGATGAAGATGAGATGGAAATTCTTACCAAGGACAAGAAAACTTCTCCAGCAGTTTTGCAGCTCTTGAACTGTTCAGCTCTGTAGGCTTTTATCCCCTCACTAGGCTTGCAAATAGATAGTTCACAAAAAACTAATGAAGCTAGACTACAGAGATGTTAATAGGACATCTACATGTATGTTAAAAAAATTGCTACTTCTGTCTTTTATCATACATTACCGTTAAAGATAACCTGAGAAATTAATTCTTAACTTTCTATAATGAAACTACCTAAAATTATCGCAACAGGAAGTAATCATCAAAAGGAAAGTTCTCCTCTGTATTTCAGTATGCCTGGCTTTTCCATCTGCAACTTTTGCACCATTGGTCTTCTAAAACAGTTGCTGCAGTCATGCAAGTATGACATTTTAAGCAGAAACAATAAGTCTTGTGAAATTTTAGAGGAAGGGGTTTGTTTTTAGACTCAATTTCTAGTGGTTTCCAAAACTAAAATGCCTTTGAAGTTAGTACTCTAATTGAAAGCTATGCAATCTTACATAACAAAGTCACTAAGTTTCTATTCACATATTAAAAGTCTGGGAAACAAAGTTACAGCTAAGATGGTACATTTCCTAGAAACTGTACCCAAGATATTAATGCTTCCTACCAAAGCCATTTAAATAGGCCTCTGAGGTCAATCCCATTTAATTGATCTTGCTGTAATAACTTGGTTCTACAGCATTCTAAACACATCCTCTCCACTTACTGGGATGTTTCTTGTAAAATACAATTATACAATCTGCCATTTATACTGCATTGTGTGTTATTATATTACTACATTGTCTTATTATAATGTCCTTGAGATCTACCATTAGAGATCAGTTAATTTTCTCCACTCCTTTACACAGTAGGGCTTACAAGTACTGTAAAACTTGGCTGTGATAAGATTCAACCTTTGGGATCAGTGCCAAAAGGTGGCAGCGAGCTGATGTACCACTGCACCATACTGCAGCAATTTTCTACGTCTAACCCACAGAACCACGTATGCACTCTGAATGAATAAATAGCATCCCAACTTAGCAGTTACAGAAATGCTGCTAGGTTTCCTAGCAAATCTGACCTGATGAACCCCATGGATTTCAGTTAAACAAAGCTCTAGCAATTATGTTTTTTTAAAAGGTCAAGGAGGGGATAACTTTAACTTTCTGGAATAGGAAAGATTGGTGCTGTACCCTACTGTCATGGCAGAGCAGATCTGTTCATTCTCATGTTGAGGCACAAAATTAGAAAGGAATCATCAAAACAGAGGACTAATGCTTCTGCTTTAGAGGGCAAACAGAGGCTACTATGCAAAGATATTGCACAAAGGACATAATTCTCCAAAAAGGCTCAAAACAACTATGCCTAGTGAATAAACAGTAAGAATGAGTTTGTAAGATTTTTTTCAAACAATAATCTTTCTTCAGAGCTTTCTACAGCTGTTCTGAATAACCTAGAACTCATACAACAAATAAATAACTCAAGTTGAATATAAGTAATAAATTGAGTCTATTATTACAAGTAATTTGGGGAGCAGAAGGGTACAAGGAGACAAATTGTCTCTGGGTTATGCAATGGAAAGAACAGACAGACATTCTACCTCTGATCAGCTACTCCATCTGAGTGAAACATAGATCAGGACAAAAATATATACTTTTAACATCTTCTGAATTACACAAGTCCCGAGGCAATTCCATGAATATTTCCAGGCCCTTCCCAAATAAATAAACGTATCTGTTTTTCTATTTCAATTCATTGTAAAATATTTACATGTTTTCATGAGGATCTTGCCTGTTTTGGGGCAGTATGCAGACTTTACTCCCAAGAATTATCAAGAGAACTAACTAACATTTCTCCTGAAGGTGTTATTCCTGGTGCTACAGAAATTACATTGATCATGTAAGGTGCTAAGTACCTTAAGTAAGCATCAAGTATTTAATAATGTCCATGATAAACACAAACATGTACTCTTCTTAACATAATAAGCACGTTCTACTCATATTTTTGGGGGAAAAAAATGCACAAAATGTAATGTGAAGACAGCCTTTATCTCTCTGTCCATTTACAGAATTTTAAATATGTTTCCATCAAATTCCAAAACAGATTATAGATTGCACATAAATTACTCTCCCTTACAATGCTCTGTATCTTTGGCACCAGCTGAAGCCTCCCTTAGCACTTCTTTATGAACCACTACACCTACATGTCAGTATATTACCTGTCCATCTATGTATAAACTAAAATCCAAATTATTTTTTCATTCAGTTTATGTAAAAAGAGAAGTGAGACAGTGACAGTTTATTAACTTTTACTTGACGTACAAGATACATTTTATACCACCTTAAATTCTAAAGTTTTTTTCTTAAAGGAAAAGATCAAGACCTCTAATTATCACCTTAAAGCTGTGTTCAGTTCCTGTATGTAAAACGAGACAGACTTCGTTCTGTTACTTATACTTGGTACATGAACAGACTTCTTCATGCTTGTGCCAGCAGGAAGAACTTGTTTTTTTCATTTCTGAAAAAAGTGTCTGCAGAAATTCAGAATACCAGGCTGGCTTTATTTATATGCTAATATATGATGATTTCATTTAAGTACTGCACTCTGAGGTCCCAGGTGCTAAATAAAACAGAACATCAAAATTTTGGTTCTGCAAAATTATTTTTTTTTTTTTCTTCAAAAAAAAAGGGAACAAAACATTTCAAATAATAGGTGAAAATGAGGATGGTATTTACCCATTCTGCAGCAGTGCTGGGGTGATTAATTATCCAGTATCTGTACAGTGTCGTGAAGATGAAGAACCCCTAGTATTTTCATCACCATATGCTTTCATCCATTTTGTTAGCTGCAGCATGGAGAACAAAATCAATAGACTGTACAGCATCTAAGGGTTTAGGACTTCAGCAAAGAAAACATTAAATTCTGAAAAGTCAAGTAAGACCCCCTACAAAAAAAAAATTAAAAAAACCTGCAGATACATGACAATTCCTAAGAACAGTTTATCCTTATTCCACCGCTGGCCCTGGGTGATTAGACCTAACTTTCTCCAAGTTATTAGTGAAATTACTAGACTTCATTTGAATTTATACTGAGTATATGGCTCATTCGTGAAGTTCCCAATTGTAGGTTTTTCTTAATTTCACTGAAATTTTTTAAGATACATTTCAGCAGGGACTCTGTCATAAAACATGTATCGCCAAGCAAGGGGCATGTATGAACAAAGGAAACAAAAGTTAACTTAGAATACTGACACTGACTGCATCTACCAGAATACATGCTGGTGATGATAACCTACATTCTTGTTGTTAGGAAAAGCACTGTGCAATTTGGCTTACATCCACTCTAAATACTAAAGTAATGTAAATTTTAACTGTAAACAAATCCTGATTGATCTATTAAGCTCTCTGATTTCTACAGCTGGATATTTAAGTTACACTACAGGAGAACACATCTAGTAGAAAAGTGTACTTCCTCATTAAACTGCTATTTCCCAATACACTCGTCATTTAGAAAATGCCTGGAAACTGTCAAGAACGTCCTGCTTTTATAGTGACAGCTATATTCTCTTAAAGAAGATTCATAAAAATACCACCAGCATAATAACACTTAAGAGTACATACTTTGCAGTAATCTAGTCTCACTTGAACATGTCTAATCTTATAATCACAAAACTTTAATTTCATACCAACATAATTGGAACTTTAAGTATATTTCAAATTCTTTAGGAATCACATTTAGCTAGCTAGTGACACTTACTACAGTTTACAGCCTGCTTTATTGCCACTTTTCTAAATGCCATAGTATCTTTCTTATGCTATCATGGACTCCACTTCCCTGTAGTGTAGTACAAAGAGTCTGGTCTGTACCAGAGACCTCCAGTTCTATTTTTCCTAGGGCAATTTGTACAATCTACCCATTACCATTGGTTTTATAACAACTAGATTTCCTGAAAAACGTACAAAGACACTATTATATATATAAGGATACTTAAAGTCAATACATAATTGAACTTAAATGAAATTTTAAAATAATTAGCCTGCTTATTACTTTCCAGAAATCAATTATTTCATAAATAGTGCTAGAGGCATGGATTTGAATTTTAGTTGAAAAGGACAGATGTGAAGTAACACAGAAGGACCTTAGAAATGAACTGAATTAAGAAAAAAAAACTACTATATGTCATGCGAGAGTAAGTAAATACATGCCTACATACCTTATGTGAAGGAAAATATATTAAACTATAAAAAATCACATATAGGTAATTCTCTTCTATCAGTTCTAAGTAGCTATAAATATAGGAGTTAGACTTGATGATTCTTATGGGTCCCTTCCAACTCAGGATATTCTATGATATCATCAGTTGCTTTGTAGCCTATTACAATTATTATGAAATGTCTCAAAATCCACTTAAAAATGTTCCTATTTGCCTCTACTCCAAATCACTGTAGTCACTGCAGATTTTATGCAGCTAGGCAAAGATAATTCAGTTTTGATCGGTTTGACGCCAAACCATAATGACACGAGCTATCTATTCTTACTAATTATTTCCCTTTTCTGCTCTAACTGCAGCCCCAAAACATCACCGTAATCTGTGAAGCAGCAACCATTTCACAGGTCTGCATGGAAGGACTAGAGCATCTTATTAAAAATAAATGTTAGTGCTTCAGCAACGAAAAAGGCCAATCCTGCAAATCCCTAACTGTATGAATAGTGTCACCTTTACAGTACAACCAGTAAAACTGAAGGCTCTAAAATTGCTCAAGGGGTTGAGGATTAGCTACCTACCTATGGCCTAAAGTCTTAAACCCAGTGTTTTCTAATCTAGAAAGATTATCTTTGCATTCAAAACCACAATTATAGCAACTATTTCAAAAAAAAAAAAAAAAAAGCTGCTGCTCTGCATAGAAAATGCCTACATGTCACTGGCTACAGACAATAAATGAAACACTGGCAAAAATCCACTACATTATACCCCAACCTGCTCCTGTTTACGCTTGATGCAGCATAAAAATAAGTGTTGATGTCTTATCGCTGTTGTGCAGGTCTGCAAATCTGCATCGCACTTGATTATACTGCACAACAAATGAGAATGCTCTTTCCAGTTCTTGGCCAGCATGAACTAGTACAAGTATACTATTGCAAAACTGCAGCATATCTTGTTTGTTCAGGACGAGACAGATCTAACAGATTTTTTCCTGTACTTTTTCACCTTTAAGCTCAAGTGAATTTAAGCCCTTTCCTGAAATTTGTTTATCACTGAAATCCCGACGTGATGCAGAGGAATTAGCTGAATATCTCAGTAAAGGCCCTTTTTAGCATGACTGCTATTTTTTGCAACTGCGAGGAGCGCTGAGGTTTGGGTAGTTAGGAAAACAGGCTTACAGCAACTGACTAGAGAGTCAAAAAGGGAGCATATGGATAAGAAATGAAGCATATCAGGAATGAGCAAAACAGATAGCTGTATATCTCTAAAACGTATTTCAAACAGATCAACTAAGAAATGAACACTTTGTGGAATTAGGAAACAAGGGTGACTAATGAGAAAATTATAGGACACACTAAATGATAAATACAAGGCAATAAGCAGCAGTATAGAGCACCGATGTGCAAACCACATGAAAAGGATATATTCCAACAGTCACAGCACCACACGTTGCAGGCACCTAACACCTCTCTTACTGTGAAATCAAACTGTGCACTGAGGAAATTCATAATTAGCAGTGTCTTCTAAACGAAAATGCAGTAAATGAACAAGTTAGAGGAGTGGGAATAGAACTATGGTCACTCATGTCCACTTTCAAAGGCTAAGGACAACCAAATGTTTCCATTCAAAGCAATAGGAGCCGTTTCTTTAGGGTAAATGGAGAGGCAAAACCATGTGGGAGATTCCACAACCCTCCTCTGGCTTCTCTGAAAGAATGAGAGGACTCTTTGCACTTGAAACCAGCACCCACAACAGCGTTTTAGCCCTTCCTCCAAGGAGCAGGCCCGGGGCCTCTCCCTTTTCCAAGTACCGCTCACCCGGACAGGATTTCACGTCAGTGTTCCTAAACCAGCTGTGCTGTACTGTTTATTATCACTGTCCTTGATAGCATTTCTCCCACATCTGGAAGACTACAAGAATAGCCTTGCCTAAAGATGGTGGCAGTGAAACTGGATTACAGGACCAGGTGAAAAGCTGTCAGATTTTTCTGCCATTTTCTAGCCACAACATCTGACAGATAGAGGTTTTTAGAACTCATTACTGGCCCTGCCCCTGCCTCATCCTGAAGCTAGCAGCCAACCCCAGTCAGTTCTGTCCTTAACACAACTGTATGTCTTGGCTGCAGAGATAAATTAAGGATGACATGTTTCACATCAGGCTATATCTGGTCCTGTGACACTGCACAAGAACTCATTAGGAAGACTGAACACGAGAATTCATTAGAAAGCCTGAAAAGTCTAATGCTTTTCTTCTTAAATGATTATTGTTTTAAAATAAAATCCGAAGCCCCCGAACTTGTAATGCAGAGCAGGCATGATTTCAAAAACTCAAATAACTAGAGTTATACGTGGAGCGCAGCTGTTTTGAGCCCAGATGAAGAAGAGCATCTCTCTTCCATGTATCCACATAAGTAGAAGACATTTGTTTGTTCACTTTAGCCATGTATGCTTAAGAGGACATATTATTGTGTTTGTCTGGATTTCATTTGATAAATATATATCAGATGACTATCAAAATTCATGTATATCTCCTTATGGTATTTTATTGAAGTTTCTTCCCAGGTAGCAAGTCCTAATTATTCTTAGGATGATCATGGGATGCAGTTTCTTAGAACAGTCACTGATAGAAATCATGGTAGTATTTCAGATGTACTTGTTGGTTGCAGTTACTGGGCTATGCTTCCTCTCCTTTTTTATGAAGAACAAATAGAAGTTTGTTCTGTTTTAAATCAGAGAGAGTTGGAAGCAGCATAATAAGATATGACAGGTTACAGCAAAAGTCAACTCTTGAGAATTCCCTTATTTCCCAAGCCAAACTTGAAGACACCACAAATTTAAATCCTCTGTGCCAGTCATAAAATTTTAATTAGCTAAACTAAAATTACTGGCACTGTTTACCACTTCTTACGGTTTTCTTAAACTGCTAGATTTACCATCACTAAAATAGATTGCAGATTGCAAAAGGCTGTCACCAGAACATTAATACTGCCACTTCAGCATACACGTGAGCATTCTATAAAGCTTGATTATAATTAATCAGTAATCTAGGCTCTTGTTTCTCGCTGCCAAATGATAAATTAACAACTAGCTACAATCATGGATGGAATATTAATTTATACAATGCCCTAGGGGTACTTCTGTATGTAGTACAAGATGCCTCACGAACAGATCTGATTCAAAGCTTTAGTAGAACTATGAAACAAAACAAACCAAATCTAGTTGGGATCAGCTGCAGCTATATTAAAACCAAAGATACCCACATCAGCAATTTTAGGAAGCAGCACTGAGATACATAAGAACTAAAATTTAGACATCATATGAAAGAATGAATTCCTCTTTTAAATGCACAAAAATAAGCTTTTTTTTTTTTTTTGTACACAGGTGGTATTATCTGGAGGCTTGTGAAAAACATTTTGACTTTGAAGGTTGAATTATGCTCTCTGAGCATGCCACTGTATGTGTGTTGTGTAATAGGGATATTTGCCAGTTCTAGAAGGGAAGTTATTTTTTTCTAGTTGCTCTGCAGTACCTACTGAAGCATCCCACTACTCAAGTGAGGACAGCAGATGGATACAGAGGTTCTGCCTCCAGCCTTGCCTGCTTCTCTATTCCATATATGCTGCAGGCTTCATCTTGCAGCATCTCTCAGCTTTCTAGTGCATGAAAACAACCTTTGCACAGGTGCAGAAATGATATTCAACTGTCCTCCTCTTCCATAGTTTTCTTTCTTGTTTCTCTGCATCTTTCTGGCTTTTGAATGTCAGACAAGACAGAGAAAGTATTATTTTTTAATATAGGAGGAAGCTTCATAAAATATTAATAACCTCGTGGCACTTGGCAGTAGCAAAATATGCTTAAGATGCATTATATTGCAAAATTACAATATAACAGAATACATATTTCTGATTTAGTAGCACTGAAAACATAATAAATCTTGGAAGGGGAAATTCTGTCCTTTATCAGTTTTTCATAGTACAAAGAAAGCTGAATACAACATGAGCTCTTGGTTAGACCATAGGGAACTGCAGCCTCTTTACAAAATGCTAGTCTGTATTTTGGTAGCTCACAGCATTCCAGCACAGAATGATCAAGGCATCTGGCCATTTGACTACAAACTGTTAAGAGTTTTGAGCCTATCAACAGTCCAGAATGGCTTTCACAGCACTAGAAATACAGCATAGGAGAATGTTTGCCAAGAATAATAGGATGAAAACCACTGAGAAAGAAACGGGGTTATTTTCAAATTTCTAAAAGGGTATTACTAATTATTATAAAGCATTCTCTCATAGGAATTCTTAGAATTCTTTCTTATTCTGAAATCAATCACTGCAGCATACATAAAATAATTTCAAGCTTTAATTATAAAAGAATAGGCAATCTACTTTGAAAACAGCATAAAGATGCAGCTAACTCAGACATTTCAAGCAAGACTCACATTTTAATTTCACCTTCTGTTCTTGCATTTTAATGTTTTAAGCATCCTGCTTTATGAGAAGGTTATTGCTTATTGCATGGGAAGTCTGAGAGAGCTCCTGTTCTCCTCGGACCTGCCGGTTCTGTCTGTGGTACAGTCAGATACGGCAGAGCTGAGCAGATGAGAAGCCAGCGATGACTGGGGACAGGGGAAAGCAGCTACCAGCACTACTGCTAGACCTAGACAACTGAGGAATATTGCCCAGAAGGGAAGGGGTGGAATCATTTGACAGCTTACACCTCAACTACTATACAGAATAAAGTACTTGCATATTGCAATGTACTGTACAGAGCTGCTACAGAAATACAAATATCTTCTTCGTACAGAGTGTATGACCTCATAAGCTACTGAAAACCATTTACAGTCACTTAGGCATCATGAGGCTTTGACGAAAAACCCAGTTGCACCTGTATTTACAATGCCTGCCAAGGCCTGGGGTCTTATCAGGCACACAGTGCACAAGTCTGGCTTCTTCATTACTAGTTGCAAGGTTTTTGGAAGGAAGAAGCATTAGATATCTGCTTCTGAGCTCCAGCTGATGTCCCTCAGGAAGGCTTATCCCCGAATTTATCAGCAGAGGGCACAAAAAAGCAGCACTCTTCTTCAAATGTGCATAAAGGGAAGGGGCAGCTCCCCAGGTCGCTCCTCAACAGCCACTGGGTTAGCATAATCTGTTCCATTTGAATAGAAACAAACAAGAAAACTGGGCCAATCATATATAAAGCATGTATCATTTTGGCTGAATAAACCCTAATAGTTCATTTGAGATGGAATTCGTGATACTAATAACTGCGGGATGCTTCAAACATTCAGATATTTGAAAACTTGAATGTCTGAAGATGAGGATTTATAAATTGCAAATGAAAGAACTAGTCCCTGGTGGTATCAAGCAAATGAACAGCGTGTTGGCAGATATTAAATCCTATTGCATAAATAATCTCCTTAAACCTGCATCTGTGAAACCTAACTGCATTTACTTTGAATTTACAAAAATATCTGTCCCTTATGCTCAATACAAAACAATTTAACTAAGCAAACAAAGGCTGAGAAACAGGGTAAGCAAAATGCTGTTTGCTATTGGGTTGCTGGACACCGAGGACCTTCGTTAGAATTAACTTGATTTAGCTGTAAAGGAAAATAGCCCACCACCCTACAGCTTACAAGGCAAATTTCAGCATAATATTTTATGCAGATCATCCCCACCAACCACAATGGTGAGTGATACCATCTTTTATCCCAAATTAGGGTAGGTGGAGTTTTGAATTTAGGATGTTAGTTTCTTTGAACTCTGGTTCTCTGTGGCTTAGTTTTTATGTCCTGCAGACAGACCTTCCAGAAAAATACTAGCCATTTATACAAATGTTTAAATCTTCCATGAGAGCGGTAGACTCTCTGTACATTGAAGAATCAGGATCTTTTATCTCTAACAGGAGTAAGTAATTAGTAAGGTGAAGAGTTAGAGAAAGCTTATTTTCAATTCTACTGAAGCACCTGTTTTGAAATGTTATTGTGGTATCGAGTGAGAGAAATTGCGTCAATCCTGACTGAGTTTTCTAAGACGTAAACTGTTTTTGCTATTGTATAACCAATGCAAAGAATGTCTTCTCACCAAGTGATGACTACTCTATCCAGATTTCTACCCATGAAATTGCAATACTAAAGATAGGGATTCTTTTTAAGTTTTATTTTGGAGGATGGAGGTATGTTATACTGTAGTTTTTCTCAATATCTTTATTGAACATAAGATTTTAAAGTCTTTTTTCTTTTCTGGTGCTACATAGAGAACAAGCAACATTCATCTTTCAGTGATTAAGCCTAACTTCCAAAACATGCCACTGTTTCTCTTTGGGAAGCTGTGGAACCAACTGGAAGGAGAGAGGAACAACTGTTGGAACTCTATAGATTCTGACATTTGTCTTTGGCTAGAAGGCAGGGTCAGCTCCAAGAACCAGTTTTAAGAAAGTCTTGAGGTTTGAGAGAGACAATTCATCACTCAAGTGCTCTGCAAATTGTAGCGATTGCTATAAAAGACTACTCTGCTGCTTGGAAAATAATGAAATACCGTCATAAGTGGTTCAAAATGAAGAGTATGAAATAACATCAAGGGGTGAAGCATAATCTTGTGAAAGGATTGTTCATCCTTTGGGATATAAGAGAATGGTACCTTCAAACTTGACGTATATGAGGTATCTGGATAAAACAAAATATGCAATTAGCCAGCCATTAAAAAATTCTTTAAAAATTGTGGCTATCTAGACTGCCCACTCTAGCTTGAAAAAGGTTTTCAGTAAAGGTGGCAAAATCCCTTTCTAGAAATCCGCAGGCAAAGTTCAAGTTAAATCCTTGACTGAACAGACTTTCTGTGCTTCAAGTGTAAGTATTAACTCTGTTGTTTAAAAGGCTCTACTTGAAGCCAGGAAGTCAGATGCCATTAGCTGCCTGGGCTCTGATGCACAGGTCATCTTATCCCATCAGATCCTAATGGCTTGTTAAGCAGAACAGAGCCATGTGGATCTTGTCTACCTGGAGTTGTTGTTGAACATATGAAAGAACTAAACTTCCTCAGAAAAAGTAGGGCAACAAAGTGCTATTTTCTCCTGATCTTGGATTGTTCTGGGAAGGAGAGGAAGGGACTGAATATTTATTAAAATCTCTGACTGTCTTTGCAAAAAGGCATCTTGATCTTGTGTGCTTTCTGTAGCAACACAATGGAATCCTGATGACTCAAGGGAAAATAAAACAAGTCAACTGCTGAGAGATGAAACCCCAGTAGATGAAGCACTTCTGAGCATCGCTCCCCTTCTAACATCAGTCTGTTCAAAATCCGAGGAACCATTCATTTCCCTTTAGACCTTCATAAGGATGGTGAATGTTTATCTCACTTTTCCCAAGTCATTATAGGAAGAAAAAACATTTCAAACACCGGAGACTGTAGACCCTGCCCTCTACCATGTGATAAAGCTGTCATTATGAAAATAAACACAAATATTAGAGCAGAAATCCTAGATCAGATCAGCATAAGCCTTTGGCAGTTCATACTATGCACCTTAACTCTTTTTAGGCTACACCTCTTAAGTAGTCTTTGTACATATGTATGTCCTAACTGCTTCAGCAAAGTACAGGAGACAACAGCTGGTTCTCTCTACTTTGTATTCACTGCCATCCTGTGCTCTGCTGTAGATGGGAACATTGAGAATTCTAGTGATCAAGCAAAATCCTAACTATTCAGAAATGTTCAGCCTGTTTTCAATCGTTACTGGTTTTATTGTTCTTTTGTGAGTTTTTTTTTATTTATTTGGTCTTCTGCATCTGAAGCTGGAATGAGTCTGTCTGTAACTGAAGATATGGAAGTTCACACATGTAGACAGACCTTCCCTATCAGTAATCGACTAATTAGGCACCAATGCAGTACAGAACAAGAAGAAAGCTGAAAATTTGCTGTTATGCAATATTCCAAGAAGTATAAATGCAGCTTTAGCTGTTCTCCTCATTAAACATACACTGTGGTTGAAGAAGATGCAGTGTCAGGGTTAATTGAATCAACGATTGGCCTAACCATGAGATTTGTTGAGGAATGCAGCTTGCCTGACTGCAGCATGTAAAATGATGGTATCAGATGGAAAAAAGCCATACATAACAGACCTGTCAGATAAATCCTGCAGTGTAAGGCTCCTGTACCTCCGCGCAGGGTTATTAAAGCTGGGCCCAAGTATGGAAGACAGCTACATGAAGGAAGCCTCATGCTCCGTATCTGTTTATTACCCTATTTGTGTCACACTGGCTTATCAAAGGATTAGAATGTATTTTGAGGAATATTAATGAAGCTTTAGAGATATAGGTACAAGCTTATATGAAAACAAGATTTTCCCGTACAATTTATTTCATTTCTGGTAGGACAATACCTTTCTGTTTAATTTGCTTGAATGATCAGTACATTTCCTAGGCTCTCAGTAAATGTAGCTATTTTGATAACACTTTCAGGAATTAATGCTTTTTCTTTCAAAATGAATTAACAAATCACTGGAATATCTTACCTGAGACAGCACATTGATACACTGTGGATCACAGCCTATTTTCTATTTATCTGTGCATTTTCCAATTCAGTATTCTGTATCTCTCATCACTAAGCACACAGTAAGCAGCTACTAAGCAAGAATGTAAATGGCAATATGAGTCTTGCTAATATTTATTCTTCAGTGTTTTGATTATGTGGTCATAAATAGAATGGTTTTTCTTCAATTGATGCTCTGGACAGTAAGTGTATAAATTCTGGTATCAGGTTTAGAAAAAATAATGTCTTGCCTACGGTTACATTTATGTATAGCACGAAGTACGATAGCTGGCAGAATATGATCTTTAAGGAATACATATATAATTGTGCTCATTGGGAAAGTCAAACGTAGACTAATTCCTCTAACAACAGGACAAATTCCTATTTTTCTATCATTAAGTCAACTAGACTTCATTTTTGTAAGTTTAATTATTATGGTTTGAACAACTACCCCATGGCAGCCTGATCCTCCCAGCGAGAAGTCCCATGTCATAAGAGGTCGCACCGTTACAGCCCTGCTAGGGCAGGTGGGACACTCAGGGGGCAGAGGGCTTCAGGGAAGTTTGTAGAAATAGCAAAAATTTTGTCATGAAAAGCTGTTGAGCTGCATCCAGCTCAAATCAAAGGCTAGCCTGCAGCCACTTGAATTGCAAAGACATGTCACTGTCCCTTAGTAACAGAACTTGCCTCCAATTGTAAAACAACAACCTAGCACTGTGCAGACCTTCTCTGGGCTTTCTTGGTGGATTTTGGCAGGCACTTGGAAGGTTTCCCAATAGGATACAATTTTGTACCATCATTTGTAGCCTACATTGAAGGGCTGTAATCAACTTCTGTGCCATTTGACACCTCTTTATCAGATTTAAGCCCTGAACAGTCACATAGTATTTTCCTTTCCACTTAATTCTGCATCTTTTATTTGCTACAGTAACAACAGTCAGCTGGGGGCAAATAAACCCTAAATTAAGTCTGTTGCAGAAAAGCCTATTAACCAGGATTTCTTCGTGTTGAATATTATACAGACTTTCCTGCCACAAAAAAAAAAAAAAAAAAAAAAAAAACACTTAAAAATCTGTAAGTAAGTCTACAGGTGACAGGTGAATGAAGCAGGCTTGGAGGAGTTCGTTCAAAACCAAACCAACACACCCCACACATTGACGCAGCAGTGGTCAAGGACAAATAACACTGCAATCAGTGTAATACCTGCAAAGCCACCCCTTTATAATCTCCACAGCAGAGAACCTTTTTCCAATTTGTGTGGGTTCCCATGTTCTTCATACTTACATAGGCAAATCTTTTAATGCGTTCATTTATGAAGGTAGCTATTTTCATCTTCATAGTTTAAGCCAGCAAGAAGGTTAAGAGCAACATTCAAGTAAGTAGTAAAATGAAATGAAGATTTTCTAGTTAAGTACATTTAGGCTCTTTTACCTGATAATTACGGACATACCTATTATTCCAAGTTTTCAGCAAACGTTTTGTCTGTTAGTGATTAAATCCAGTGTTTCACACCCTATCTCTACCCCAATATGAGATTATATTGGCTGCACCACATTTTTACACTCCTGCAACAGTCTCTTCCTCTGTCAGACAAATGTAAACAGAAGATACCAAACCGTCAGGTCTATTTAGTTAGGTCAGTCTTATGAGCAAGGACAGTCTACGTCTGTCTTTCTAAACGTCTACCACAAAGCGATGCTGTGCTCCTGGTTGGCTCATAGGCTCTGCCACAATAAAGACTTTTTTTTTTTTTGAGCAGCTCCATTTTATTCAGGATGCCACTGTGTTGGTTAGTTTAGTTCCATGTTTATGGTAAACTTGCAACGAGGGAAAAACACTTCAAACCTTACTGTTTGAAGACTCCTGTTTGAATTTCCCCCGTTAGTTGTCTTTATGATACGTGAGGGTCCCCATTGACTTGGGCATGCTTCCCATGGGTGGCCTGAGGAGGCGAGCAGGAGGAAGGAGGAGCACTACCAGGCCAGTCTGAAGAGGCAGCAGTCAGCGTGCCAATGGGACACAACGTCAGCCCATCAGTCCTCAGCCCCAGTTAGGGTCACAGGCTCCTCCAATGTTGAGAGGGAGACAACCTTAAAGGCAACATGGACTTCATCCTGTCAAAAGGCACAATCCATTGTGCCAGAAAATGGGAAGGCTGGGAAAGTTAGGACTACCAGTACAGGCAAATGTTTCCCAGCCTTGTGATGTTATTTATTTACCAATACCGTATTAGCTTGCTATATTACCTTAATTACTAGATTAATTTCATTAGGATTATCATTACGTAGATGGAACTATGTAACACCATGAAGTACTTAGTGATAAAACAGCTAGTTCAGAAACTTTAGGTGGCATTTGGCTGGCTTATTTTTTATTGAGCGCTGTTATAAAAATGTTAACTACCATCAGAAAGACAAACAGTAACTTGAGTTTATATCATTCAGATATAAACAGACTCCTGTTAATATTAAGCAACTTATTTCCAACCACAACTGCTATAGCATTGCCAATCACAAGTATTCCAAAATTATTTAAAGATGTCATATTGTCCTTAGACATTTAAAGTACATATTCACAGTTTCTCCATTCTTGGAGCCAGTGTGAGTAGACACTTGAAGCTGAGATTCTCACACACCAGCAGCTGGAGCAGTAGCTAAAGCATGAAAATCACAAGAATCACAATATTAAGAAGTGTTAACAAATCCCAATTAACTCAATGCTGTCTCAAGAATAAGCCTAAGATTTTACTAAACTGTGATTAAAAAAAATCCAAAATGAAAACATATGTGCACAGAAAAGAAAAATATTGCCACAGAGGGCTAGTAGTTTTGCAAATATCAAGGGGAAAATATAAATAAACACACTCAGTTTTCCCTCATTCCAATCTTTAGGAAGCAAACCATAGATGATCATGGGTCTTTATCATGTTTTGTACAAAATACCTTCTCATGAAGCAAAGCATTGGTACGTGAAAATGTGAGCAGGATGTCTGGATGATAGAAAACTCATCAGCTGACAGTTTGTTCTTTGTGTTATTGCTATTGTACAGAGCAGGAACAAGAGCAGGATGGTAACACGGGTAAACCAGTAGGCAACTACTGCATATACCTCAGTGCTACTCCTGGTTCAGTCACCCAGCAGGGAGAATTATTATAGCCAAGTCATTTTAGTGTCTCCCTATCTGTAAAACAGGGCTATCGAATTTACTTCCTTTGCTTTGATACTTTCTGATACAACATTCAAAAGCTAAATCTCACCTAGTATAATACTACAACAGACTCCCAGTACCAATGTATACATCTTTTGCTGCAATAAAACTGATGTGAGGTTATTTTTCCCTTGTGTATTATAATCTTAACAGCACTTTTTTGTTTAAATCATTATTCCTAATTAGATCAGCAGCTAGTTGAGGAGTCCAGTTATGATGTGTATGTGTTGAATAATCAACACAGGCAAATATCAGTGGAAACGCATGCTGTAATGATAATTTATTATTATTGCATAAGTGTGGAATAGAGCTGCTAAAAACCCTTGGGTGATCTCTTTCCATGTACTGAAAACAGTAAGTGTTACATATATATAATATATAAAAATGTATATATATAAAATAATGTATATATAACACCTTCTGTGTCTTTCACTTTTAGAAGAATAGAGGAAGATTTCCACTCATTATTGACAACCCAAAGAAAAACACTTTATTACATTTAAAAAACAACATTTGACTTAAAGGCACGCTACTGCTACTACACAGGTATTTCCAGGGCAAGCCTTTCATCAAGAAAGCAGGCAGATATTTACCAGGAATGAAGAATTATGCCACCAAAAACCTTCATATTATTAACATCAGAAATGCAATGCCACTCAGCATTAACTAGGAGCGTTCCTCTCCATTGCTCAGTTCATACCACTGATGCAGTACTAAGCATGAAATTTCTAATCACCAACAGGACTCCTCTTTCTGCCTATCATCCAGCATGCCACGGCTCTTATCTCCTGGGCCATAATATGTCAAATACTTCTACATAATTAAAGCCACACTGATTGACTGGCTAAGAATATCGCCGGGACAAGTTTCTTTTTAAAGCTGCCATATCTCTAATCAAGAGTTATGTTCCAGTAACAAAAGCTTTTGCATCTAAAGAATAGTGTGTGCGTGTGTATGTATACATATATAACATTCTTTTTCCTCCACAGCTCAGCAATAACGAAAATATCATTACACTCTGATTTTCCTTTGTAATGCTAAATCAGAGACTACGAAGGATGGCAAGAGGCACTTACTGAGGTAGGCAAAATGCACATTTTCGTTAAGTATGGAAACTATCATTTATATTCCTCTCTTGACATAAACCTTTATTGCACTACCAACAGTGCCTTTCCAGATTTTGTCGGTTCATTCGTCTCTGGGATTTCTGTTGTTGTGGCAGGGTTAACTTGGGGAATAAAAAAAAGATCTGTAGAAGTCAGAAATATATGAACAAATTGGTGGCAAGGTTTATGGCTTGTCAGGTAATTTTATATTTTAATGTACTGTTAACAGTTCATTCTTTTTAAATGCAAATTTGTTAAGGGTAAATTTAAATATCAAGGCAAGCAATTCTGGTAGCATGGCAACAACATGCTATGCTGCATAGTAAGAGTTTGGAGCCAAGGCAAGCCTTTGCTTCGCTCCCATCCTGGATCAGTTTATAAGAGTAGAAATATTTGTTTTCTTTGTGAGCCTGCCTTTGTGACTATTCCTACATTAGTAGTTGTAACGGACTTTGAAACAATATGAGCATTAAATACTGGGAGAGAACTTGCACCCTCACTCAAGACAGCACAGCAATCATGCAACCTGGTAGCAGGTAGTAACAAACCTCCAAAAACCCCTCTTGCCCAAGAAATCGCAGTCAGGGTGGCCATCCTTAATAGAAAGCCTACAGCTCAGGAAAAAAAAATAAAAAAAAATCCTCACTCCCAGGAGAGATTTGGTGTATATTTGAAGAGCATGGTAGCTCTAAAGAAATGTTGCTTATGAACAAGAAGCAAGCAATCTCATTTCCATGCACTTGCTCTGATGTGTTGTTGAAAATGCATCCCTCTGGGCATTTGGAGAATGAGTTTTGAGGCCTATTCTAAGATTTGACTAAACCAAATGGGTGCATTTTCCCTTGCACTGAAATGTTATTTTTGTGGTGGCTGGTATCAGTGACCCTAGACAGTAATGGCAACTGCTTGGTAGCATTTCACGCTTGTTGAAAGCGATCAACCAGCCAAGACTCCTATGTCATTCTAGAACAGAATCTGATCTGTGCAGCAGTCATTCTTTTTCATTGCTCCAGTCGCTTCAGTAACCAGGCGCTCAGTTAGGAATCTGTGACCATTTTGCTGGGGCAGGGAAAGGCAAAGTTAACAAGTACTTCTGAAACTCCCTAGAAAGGCGGGCGAAACAGGGAAGTACAGCAGAGGATCTTGGTTTTGAAGGGCACAGTGGGAGACAAAGTCTACCCAAATATCCCTCGTTTGTCTCATGCATGAAGGTAGCGAATACATGGCAGGCTGTGGGGGAATCTTATTTTCTTTATTATTCGTTCTCTTGCATAAAGATCAGCTATTTCACTGAACCTGAGCACTGAATGCCAAACAGAGCTACTCCTTCCGGGAGGTTATTATAATATTGCTTAGATAGGCGCTGTTCCCGTGGAACTTGGGCTTCTCACCCTGTATTACAGCATGTATAGTGGTGGTGGGGGGAAAAAGCTGCTTAGAAATACTTAACTAAATAGTTTGGGAATACTTGAGTACAAAAAAAAAAAAAAAAAAAGAGGCACAGAGCCCGATTTTATTGTTCCTTGGTAGCTGTTCATCCTGGCTTAACGCATGCAACACACCAATGACTTTATAATCTTGTGTTTCATCTGATTTGAGGCAAATATCACCTTGATTTTGGAACTGCAGCTAATGTCTCAGCCAGACTCCCTACTTCTGCCTAAATATTCACTCTTTTGGAGCACACTTCAAAAATTCATCACTTCCTCCTCCTCCTCAGGGAATTTTCACATAAAGATTATCACCACCATCACCACCAACATAGATGTTATCTTGCCCCCCCCTTCTTTCCTCCCATGTTCTCTTCCTTTGTGATATGCTAATAATATTTCTCTAATCAGTTTAGAGCTCCTAAAGGGACAGACCTATAGACCTTTCAGTGCTTACTTACATAGGTGAGCTTTCTCCAACTTTTATTACCAAAAATCACTTCAAAAGTTTCTGCCCTGTTGCAAATGCTTCATGACAGAGTTGGTTCCCCCTGACTTTTGATGTGCTTTATTTCTTCCTTCGCAGGAAATGCTGTAATGCCTTGATATTCCCCATGACTGAGGACTTCCCAGTGCTACAGGGTCACTTTGTATGAGACCAGTGGTCTTCTGCATGGCAGGAAACCTACGGAGTTCATTCCAGAGGTCCTCAAGGGATCTGTCCATGTGATTCTCCAAACAATGGGCACAGTAATGTTTGTGGAAAATTGAGGTGACATTGTCATTACTGTCTGTTGCTTTTGTTAGTGCAACTAAGGTTTACATCAACTGTTACAAACCTCAGATATGAAAGGTCTTCTCCATTTATTCCTATGCTTCTCTTTTCAGCAGCTTACCCAGAGAAGCAGACCACATAGTGATCTCAGGGGCTTATTCCAATGTCGTTCCTAAAACCCCAACTGCCTGAAGTTCCTCCTGTGGACTTAGGCTCTTAACACAGTGAGACGTAAAGATGAAAGTCTATACATGAGAACACACATTCTCCATCTCTGTTTATCTGCTAAAATATGAATTTTCTGTTCAATTTTTGCTAGAATTACTATCTCACTAAATCCTCAGAGAACCCTGTAGCGTCATGCTAAGATAAGCACTTGGCTGTCATTCACAACAAATCCAAATTAGAGCAACTGGAAAGCAGAGGTGACTCTCGATAGTCACCATAGAAAGGATACCTTACTGGGGAAAAAGGAAGTGAGCCCCAAAAGCTCGAAGTTACTTGGCATTCTGAACTACGGTGCTCAAGCAACTGGATCTGCATACCTACCAGAACTCCCACGGGTAGTGTTACAAAACCATTACATTGAGTTGTGAGCTGTGTTTTTTTTTGTTGTTTTAGTTTTAAGATGTTGCTATACTCATGACAGTGAGAAGAAACTCATCTGCTATGACCACTTTATTAAGTCTTAGCTAAATCTAACTACTGTACGCAGGTGAAGGAATTTCACTGATTTTTCAATCAGATCTTGTGAACCCTTAATACACAAAGGTAGAGTACGTATAGAAAGAAAAACTTACAAGGTCAGGCCTCTCTCTTGTAGGAATGGTTAGGAAAGAAAAACCAGCAGATTTCACTCTTTGAAAATGAACATCTATGTACAATAGATGATGGGAGAGGAACTTTCACTAAGGTTGCAGATGATAAGGGTCTGTGAGGGGCATCTTTCCAGATGTAAAAGGAAAGACAGAAATCTGGAAATAATGCTAGCTAGTGACGCGTTCACAAATATTCCTTACATCGATTTACAAAATGAAGTTCAAAAACTACTTAATTAACAGAATGGAAATAATCAACCTGTCTTCTAAGAAATAAAGCAAGTTATTCTTATGCGGATGAATCTTGATTAGTAAAGTCTGTAACTAGAAGGGCTATTCTCTGAGGGAAGCTTCATCTTTAATAGTTCAAAACAGACAACTATCCCAAGATAATCCTTCCTGCAGCTCCCAGTGGGAGTCCAGGTACATATCAGCACTACAGAATTGCTGCTATTTGAAAAATTCTTATCTAGACTCCAAACCTCACATTGCTTATAGTTGTCATACTTCTACTATCCAAGCATTTTTTATTTTTAATATACCTTTTGCCAACTTTCCTTTCCTCTTTATCTACCTCTATTTCAAAAGCAAATGATCCCTTCATGCATGATTATACATTAGAGTATGCATCTCCAGCAATACATCACACAACCTTATCATCTGGGAATGACGACACTTCCTCCTCATCCCCACCTACAAGGCTTCTAGTTCTCCCCCCTTTGCCTAGGTGGAAGTACCTGTTAATCCTACAGTTTTCCAAAGCAGCTCTGCTCTACTCTAACTTACTCCTCTTCAAGTGCAAGTCATCCATCTCTGCTGCAGAAGGTGAAGGCAGTAAGTACTGCAACAAAAAAAAAAGGAAAGTAACGTCATGTACTCAAGTGACAGTGCATTTACCTATGAGCATCAGAAATAAACATTCTGTATCTGTTTCTATCACTTATATAAGATCTTTCTTCTGGAAAACAGTACCATTAGCTGAGATGAGACTGAAGTTTAAACAAAATTCAAACTTCGAAAGAAAGCCCTCTCCTCACAAATGCCATGATAAAGTATAAGTGCTGCATGTTTGTCTTCTGTGGGCAGGATAAGGCTAAAGAATTCAACGCTTCAAGCACGATGCTTTCTTGAGCTGCTTTTCACACAGCCCTCGAGGGTAAATGCGTCCTCAGGAAAATAAATAAATAATCCTCACATATTAATGCTCTCTCCAGTAGACTAAAAGCATTTGCAAGTATCCAAAGTACTTATAATGAACATTTTGCTCAGCAATTGCTTGTTCTGTGGAGTGTCTAAAAACTAGTGAATTCTGACTCTGCTTTCACCTCTTCCTCTTAACTTGTGAAATCCATGTGACTGCATCAATGCATTATTTTCTCCATCTATAAGAACCATCATTATGTCTCTTGCAATGTTCCAAGACTTTAATTGCCTCACAGGAGTGCCAGAAAAGACACTACTTAGAAAGCATGTTCTTCCTTTTGTTTATACTTACATTAAAATATAAATATATCAAGCAAATCTCTCTTTCTCAGGAGGCTTATAGTGAAGTATAACTTTATCAACATAGGTAACAGTAGTTGGCCAGTGTATCATACCAATATTACACTCTGTCTTTGCCGAGATCACAGAATCATTCAGGTTGGAAAAGACCTCTAAGATCATCTAGTCCAGCCTTTAACTGCATTATAGATGCAGTCTAATGAGTGCTGAGTAGAGGGGGATAATTGCTTCCCTTGATCTAGTGGCTGAATTCCATGCAGACCAGGATGCTGCTGGCCATCCCTGCTGCCAAGGCACACGCCTGGTTCACGTGCAGCTTGATTCCCCCCAGGACCATCTCAGCAGCCTCTGTTGTTGCAATGCCTTAAAGCATGGCCTTGTTTATTGAAGCACGGATGAAATGGGAAATGGATATAACAAGTCTAGGGCCATGCAAAAGTAACCAAAGCCTGCCTATCAGAACATTAACTCTAGGCTTCTCAAACTCCGTTGGGTTCAAAGGCTATAACCAGCATTTCATTCTGTACAACAAGATGAGTTTATTTTTTATTTTCCTCTGTGAGTTGGGTGAGCAACAGGTCACTTCTTGCTAGATTTCTCCACCTTCAGCACAGGAGTATAACCTGGAAGAGGTTTAAATGACGGTATTTTCAGAAATTATTTCTTAGCAAATGTTCTTATCGGAACAGCTGGAGAGATGGTACAATTATGTTTCTTGAGTGGCTCCTCATGTTTACAACCTTGAGCAAAAGTCACTTCTTAAGGACCTAGTTCTTGTTTAAATTCATCTCCAGTCTCCAACCTGAACTGGCATTAACCAAGTAACTGCACAAAAAATGCTTTTCGAGATGTTTCCTTAGAATCACAAGACTGACCAAGTAGATGAGCAGCCACGGCCTTTTCAAGAACACTTTTTCTTTATGATCAGAGGATCAAGGCGAAGTAATAATGCGACTGCTGATTAGAGGCAACACTGCATTTGTAAAAATAGCTTTAGATATTTCCAAGTGCCAGATAAGGGCTGAACTATCAGAGAATTTAGGCTTAGGAAGCCTGACAATCAAGGTTTCACAAGGACAAGTTTGCAGCCCAAAACCCTGTGAGCCCATAGAGGAGCAAGTACAGTGGCTTCCCCTCTAGCAGGTTAGTACCCATAGCACAACAGTACAGAAAGAAAAGCTCTGTCCTCCTCATCTGTCCCATAGAGAGGAGAATCTGGACAATACAGTGATAAATTTACATCTTGTGCTTTAACATAAGCTTAAATCTTATGCTTTTTGACATACAGATAACCAGCATATACTGTATTTTTACTTTCAAGTATCAATAAACAGTTACATAACAATCCTTTTAGGATCACCTTATGCAGAAATACTATTGCTTACACATAACCATATAAAACTATGATAGTTGCTTCAGTTTTTCATTTCTACTGGTAAAATAATGAGGAATTCTTGGGTAAGAGGCAAAATACATGGAATACCTTTTCTGCAGGCACCCAACCCCCTCCAGGAAGATTATAGGGTGGCCTTGACAAGGTAATGTAACTGAAACATCTGCATTTCTCACCGAACAGGCCATAGTAATTCAACACTTTTCTTATACCTCGGTGCAATGCACATTATCTCCGAACTACAAGCAGTGTATAAGAACCTCTTGTGGTTTTGTTTAATTATCCTTTCTGCCCTGGCCACCCTGCAGCAGCCAGCCAGGCGGCCCCGAGGATGCCAAGCACGCAGCCTGGAAGCAGGGACAGACCGAGCAGTCCTCGCCTTCCCGAGATGCGGCTGAAACGCAGCACTCCCCTCCTCCCCCAGCCCTTTTGTTACGGCAATACGAAGGAGAAAAAACCGAGAGCTGCCCAGAAAAGGGGAAAACGGAGCACGCTATCATGCCTCATGCTGTTCATCCCGAGAAAGATGAAGAATTCCCAATTGAGCCGCTTTTTCCCCCCAGACAGATGAAAGGGAAGGGGGGAGAAAAAAAGAAAAAAGAAAGCGGATCCAAATGTGTGGTCCCTTTGCCACACCGGAGGCACGAAATCAGACACAAACTCTCGACGGTGCTGCATGGCACGAGGGCTCCCCTCGCCTCTCTCCGAGCCCGCTCCCCGGGCGGCCCGTCGTGCTCCCGTGGACATCGCGGGTGTGCCGAGCCGTGCCGTGCCGTGCGGTGCCGAGCCGAGCCGAGCCGTGCCGCACCGCCCGGCCCCGCTCCCCAATGCCCGCAGCGCCCCGCCATGGCCCCGCTCCGCCGAGGCTGGGGGCAGCGGGGCCGGGGGGGGCGAGCGCCGGCCCCACGGCGGGCAGGAGGCGGCGGCGCGGCTCCGCTCCGTGCCGCCGGGCATCCCCGCTCCCCTCGGGGCTGCCGCCGCCGCCACACCCCGCTCCGTGCCCCTGCCCCGCTCCTTACCGTGCTGACAGCGGCGGGGCCGCTCCCCGCCCCGCGGCGCCGGACCCGGGGGGCAGCCGCAACCGCTCTTTTGTGTGCCTGCCTCGGCGCCACACACCGAGACGGCTGCTGCGCCCGGGAAGCTGCGTGCGAGAATACCAGCGGCCGCCCGGGAACCTGCATGGCGCATAGCGCGGCTGCTGCGGCGCCTCAGGGGGGGCCGGGGGGGCTCCCGCCTCACCTCAGTCCCCCTCAGCCCGCCCCGCCTCGCCTCAACCCGCGCGTCGCGCTCCCCTCCCCGGGCACTCAGGTAACGGCGGCCCGAATGCCATCCTGCCATAAATCACCTCAGGTTTCCCCGCTTCTTGAGGTGCTCAAAATCAAATTAAAAAACAAAAGTTTGAACTTTACGGTAGGGGACAGCGCTTGACTCCTAACAGTCACATTCCACCATAGGGACAGATTTATGAGGTAAAATAACAATATTTATGCCCTTGTGCTGATAATACATAAATCCTCCATATAAGAATTAAAAATGGTAAAATTTATAATACTTAAAAGCTCACTGAAATGGATTTATCCAAGGACAACATTTCTTATGGTGAATGACAAACATAGTTGGTTTCTCAGGCATTTTATCAGAAACTACTAGATCTTTCTATGGCAGTTCAGTGATAGTGATTATATATAAAGGAGAATATGTGAAATCAAGTGCCATTAGGCCAATTATGACAAGACTTCCTCATAAGTATGAATATTTCAGACTTGTAGCTATTCTTAGAAATGAATGTAAAAAGTAACGTTTCTCATGACAGCAAAGGTGAAAAGCCATCTTAATGTAATTGTATTGCATTCCAGTCAGCTAGATCTCAGAGTTCACTGTAATAGCTGCGTGTCCAACTTGGTGTGCTTTTGTTTGTCCCGGGATAGCTATACCAGTTGCTTAGCACCAAGTCAAAATCCATGTACATGTGAAGACCTTTCATGGAAACAATAGTTTGTTTGTTTATTCTCATGTTTTTGTGGGTTTTTTTTGTGTGTAGTTGATAGGATTTCTGTGCATGGTCACATACGCCTTCAGAGTACTCAAAGGTACTAGTTAATTCAGAACTTTTTATTTGTTTTAAGTCATGGCTTAAACCTATCTTTATTACTGGAAAAAATGCAGTGTTAAAAAGGAGTAAAAACATTCATTAAAAGTCTATTTTATAGAAGATCTTAGTATCTGTGTACTATTTTTATGTTAACAAAGCGTAACAGTTAAAGATCACTTTATATTACATCTAAAAATGTCATGAAGTTCTTTGAAATATATCTACTTAAAGTGTTTGGGAAAACTCTTTCCCACTTATGAATCTATGCTGTGAACTTTGCAGTTAACAATGCTGTTAAGAATATGCAAGACAGTGCAAATGAACATGAAACTCTATAGATGACATAATTTTATAGATATTTAAGGATGGTACCATCCAAAGGGGCAGACCTTCCCACTTCACAATAAGATAAACTTACATTTCATAAAATGTTCAATCTGCTCTGAAATTGTTTATCAAAGGTGATAAAATTTGTGTTCCTAAGAAGATGAAGTCTTCCATTTTAAAATGTCAGCATTGGGCCAATTCCTTTATACATTGTTGTCAGTTACCATTTCCATATTAATCTTAAATGATTCAGTATTCCATGTTTAAACTACCAGTTACCTTACTGTTTCTAGTACCACATTATGAGAAGTAATAGGGCTACCGTTTTAGGAATTGTTTTTATTTCACAGTCTGATAATTTGGCCAAGACAACTACATTGTTAATAATCAAGTGTTTACTGAAACAATTAACTCTTACGTTTTTCTTTTAATTAAGGGTTCTTGAGTCCAGCAAACCCAAGTCAGGTCACTATAGGAAGATATAAGGAGAGAAACAACTGAAACTCCAATGAAATGATTCAGAGCACTTACTGTAAGTACCTCAATTTGATATTGTAAACATCCACACATTCTGTGGTCTCTCTTTAAGACCTCCTTGGTCACACCAATTTCCATTCATCTGTCTTAGCAATAAAGTCCAAAGCCAAGGACTGACCTTGATAGGCAGCAATGCTTCTGCACATGCATAAAGAAAGTAAACTCTATTCTCAGCACTAAACGTAGAAGTACTGTGCATCTAGGAAGTGGTCTGCAGAAGCAACAGTCATCTTCCATTCCTCTTTTAATTCATTCAGAGCTTTCCAAATTGTCAGGCTCACAACTGTGTTAAACACTGCAGCTGTGGTATCATGATAGAGTAAGTTCTTCCAAAACTTAGGACAAATTGGGTAAATATGGTAATATTGAACATGAATCCAGAAAGAAATACTAAGATTTCTTAAATGTGGTTGGATTAATTGCAGTAAAAGCTTGACAGCAACAGAGTTTTTGTGGACTTGCAAAACCGTAAGCTTTTAAAAGGCATGTAGTTCTTTTCCCTGGTTTTTGAGTTTGCTTCTAGGTTTGTCTCACACAGAATGGGCTTCATTCTACAGACTGTTCTTTTCCTCACAGCTAGCAGAGACTTGAGGGTTGCATAAGGGAAGTCAAAAAAGATATTTTGCATTATTTAATTATGAGCCCTTTAGCTGCCTGAGTAATGTTGATGGAGTCTAGAAAAAGGTGTCTTGTCTGCCTTAGGCAGCATAAAATAAGAACACGCTTGAGTTCAGAGAGGAAAAAAGACACATGGAGAAACTGGAATAGGGAACTTGCACTTGACAAATGACACAAGCCTACGAAATTTACTGACAAAATATTAACACTTCATCTTCTAAAAAGCTTGGCATTATTAGGTTTTGCTTTTCATTTTGTAAAATAAAACAAAACATTGTCAAAACCTTACAAGCTAATCAACCTCCTGTTATCGCAGTCACTGTTGTTCGTTCCAGAAGTTGTATACTTGTGCAACAGAGGTATATCATTAAGTGCTCCTCTACTGAAGGAAAAAAAAAAAAATCACAGTTCTCTATAGCTCCAGTTTGCATCCCTGAATTTTCCCCTTTTTTGTGACATTAATCTCCTTTTATAATCATGGCAGTAATAAAGAAGGCCTGTAGGCCCATGTATCTAATCATTCCCCTGCCCACACCAACCCTTAGAAGTCAGCACAGTGATACATTTCAAAGAATGGCTTGTGAAGGCTCTCTTGTTTAAAGCAAAGGACTAGTTTGATATAAGTATAGGCATCGATCCTGTTTCTGCTGAAGTTTACCAGAGTTAGGCCTATGAAGAGGAGACTTGTCTCAGTGTATCTTAACTGTCTTCAGCTTCTTCATCTGTCCAGTTCTCTTGGCTGTTCCTTACAAGTCTACAGCTCCAGAGATGGAAATCCTGGTACCCTATAGCCCATTCCCAGACAAGTAAGGGTTCTGATCCTAACAAAGAGCTTGTAACAAATACGCCCCAATTAGGGGTATGATTAATTTTACAGACCTAAACTCTTTTTTAAAATATTTTTATTATTTCTTTGTTATTATCTTGAGTTCCACCTTAGGAAGAGTAAGATGAAATATATAAACTATGAGTGAGATAGGAACATGTCTTAGTTATGATGAACAAAATGCATCAGCTGACTTAGTGCTAGGCAACGCCAATGCAGTCAGTCAGGAAATTGCTGGTAACTAGCTAAAAGCATGACAAGTCTCTGTCTGCTAATGAGATGGGGAGCAAAATGAAACAAGTAGAGTAAGTATTGTTCACTAGAATCTCCCATTCCCTAGCACTGCATCAAGCTACTACTCTTAAGTAGTACTTTTAATATATCATACACAAAATTCCATCTCCTTCAGTTGGACAAAGAAATGGAACATTAACCTAGGGAGGACCACCCTGTTTTCTGTATCACCAAACAGTGTTAGGTTTACAGACTTCTGTTCAATTATCTCGACATGTAACCAGTGATGCTTCCCAACTTCCTCTGCTAGTATTGCAGAAAAGATGCCTCACTGTGTCTGAAAGAATGTAAAGACAAAAGTGGTTTTGGTAATAGAATGTCTCCTAGAATGGTAGAATCGTATTTCAGGAATATAAAATCATCCTTCTTTTCCATCATGAGCCTTAGGATTTCTAAATTCTAACAATTTACAATTAATATCATAAACTATCCTTTAAACAGTGATTTGTTCAAGTACGAGAACCATGCAGAAGACTACATTTTCCTTACAACATGGCAGAGGAAGTATTTGTTTTGAGTACAAAAAAAAAATATCCCTAACTTTGCAGAGTTTGTTTCAGAAGAAAAATTCATAAGGAAGCATCAATATCTTGAAAGCCCTTTAAAATCTCATGTCAACATTATACTTGTGGTTTGTTACAGCAAACAGGACACAACACAAATAATTCCATTTCCATAAAGAAAAAAATCTCCTAGACTAAAACGAACTTGTTTCAGATCAAGCCAAAACTATTCACAGTATGTGCAAGGATGCAAGAAAGTATAAAATTCGGATTGTGGTTTAGCCAGTAAAAATAATGATTTTTAAGGATTATGAAAAATAATGAGAGAAAAAGCAAATCTTCAATTTCTACATCTGACATTATCAAAGCAAGCTTATAAAAGAAACTATCAGGACAAACACTGCTTGCTTAACATACACAAATAAAGTGAAGTCTGTCCAAGTCAACAAACTGTAACTGCAGTCTATCAGAAACATAAGTACGTTGGCATGCTGTTCTCTGAAGTGAGGACAGTGTACATAAGCAAGACTTACGTGTCTTGTGCTTTCCAGTGATTTTGTAAGAAAATAGGAAAACAATATTTATAAATATTGTTGCATAGAAAACCAATATTTATAAAGCAAGTGAAAAGATTTCTCACTATTTGTTCAGGTCTCTCCCAAATATCTTCCAACAGATAAAGCTTGAAAAACAAGTATTCAATACCTGACCACAAAAAAATAAAAAATGCAACAAGCATCTTATAGTCTGAAACATATTTCAGTCAAATAATTTTTCAGACGCTTTTCTTCCCATCACCTGCATATGCACAGAGTTCATTAAAAAACTAACTGATGATTTATGCATGGTAACTTCCTAAGCAGTGATTGTTATGCCAAGGAAAAGTTATTTAATGATTGCAGATGCCCATACAATAAGATACAAATTTGTTTATTGCATGAACCAATCAGTGTGAAGCACAGGCGGTGAATGGTGAAAACAGAAAGTGCGATGTTCCTTTTCCTTTTAATTCTAAAGAGAATATCTAAGCGATATTGTTGTCACTGAGAAGTGGGTCTCTGCTCTGAAATGTAGAACAAAATAATGTGGCATGACCTAGAAACTGTACAGTTTCTGTGGTTACAGAGGTAAAACCATGCTGCAAGCATGAGGCAATAGAACAAAATAACTGTTACATATGCAACTTAGCTCATGCATTCATCTTTAGAATCACAGAGAATTCAAGAAATGTCAACACATTCATTCTGAAAATCAGATCAACAACAACAAAAAATCTTCAGCACTATTTCAGCGCTCAAAAGCTGTACTTAATCCACAGGAACTGCAGTGAATCTGTAAAGATTGAACAGTACATCAATATTCCCAGCACCAGCTCAGTAACTTCACAACTCATTTATTGTCTTATATATGAATATTACAGCTCAGGCTTGTTCAAGTTCCACAAGGACTCCATGGCAATCTTTAGGGTGAAGAAAAATCACGGGTTTGCCATGTGCACCTATTTTTGGCTCTTCACTCAGTATTCGAATCTTTTTTTTCTTCAGTTCTGCCATAGCTGCTTTTATGTCATCAACCTTATGAAAGAAAAATACAGTTTACACAAACTGACACATTAAATCGTATTATGCACATTCTACATTTGGGAGCAATAATACAAATCCTTACTAAATTGTTATTTCTAAATTCTAATATAATTGTGAAAATCAATTAAATTCTAAAATCGTTTTTAAAATCTAGTCTTAACAATAAAAATCCTACAGAAGTTTGCGTTTGTTATTTGAAGATTTTATAAAGTACCGTTTCAGTAAATTCTAGTATATATTTAAGAATTTATTAGATTAAATTTCATCATGCACTAAGTCCATTGATTTATATTGTTACTTTATAAGGGCTCTATAAATAATCAAACTCTGCATTGCTATTAATAAGATTGTATCACTTTCAAAGTATCATTAACTAAAGAAGAATGCCTCTCTGTCTAATTGATGACAGAACACTGACTCATTAGATGGTGGTGAAGAGGGAGGGCAATGAGCAGAAGGTAAAAAGAAAATGCCTACTAGATTGATATATACTACTTCTGAGTAAGTTAAACTTTATCATGTTTCCTGACAAAAACCTTGGAATTACCAGAAACATCCCCAGACTATGACCTAGTTTTCTTATTGAACTTAATTATAATAATAGCATTTAACATTAAATTTCAGTAGAGTTTCCTGCAGTAAAACATAATTAACAAAAACTGTCTTTGCTGTATTGTATGATCTTAAGTCTCATGTCATGTCATCAGATGCTTTGGATACAAACCTTGAATGCATCCATCCTTTGAAATAATGAAATTAGCACTCAGTTTAGCAAAGCCAATAGTCAATAACCTAAAAAGACCTAGAATTAAAATAATTGCATTGCTGTTATTCCAGACTGAGGTGTCTGGACATAGCTCAGTGAATAAACATACATAATGTATTTTATGGAAGATACCTAGCCTTAACTTGGAGGAACAAACTTCAGTTAATTCCTACTGATTTGCTGCAGTTTTGTTCATGAGAATTCAGAACTCACTACGGTTCTTCCTGCACACAACTACCAGCCAGCAAAAAAAAAAGTAAAACCAAATGACTGTCAAGCATTATCTAAAAGAAGACAGTAAAGTGTCAGAAGTGTGCCATGCCTCCCTCCAGGTTGCTTCCCCAAGCAGAAAAGCTACTACAGCTGCTGCTCCTGTCCTGCAGAGATGGCCAGAAGAGAAACTGTCTGGGCTCAGATGGAATGAACTGTATCCCCAGGGAAGAAGTGAGAGCGAACTGTGGGAAGTCTGTGGTTGTATCCATATTAAGAGACTACCAGGCTTGGATTTCTCTCTTACCCTATCAGTTCTCCACCATGCTTTTCTTCACAGATACTGACTCAGTTATAGCTTGTCTGGAATTATTTAATTTCTTCTAAAAACGCTTATTTTGTCCAAAGCAAATTCCCTATCAACACACCTTTGTAAATTTTTCCTTTGAATAATAAGACAGAAGGAAGAACAGAAAGGTATTTTAATAAACTCATCAGACTTCTTCCACAGTATGGAAAAGTATTTTTAAAATTAATCTTTTTGCAATAAAATTGTTCATGGAAAGGTATTTCTACAAAATATTTTTAAATTTCAAATGAACAATCAATTGAGACTGATTTTTTTTTACAGTTTTTCTGAAAACTATTTTTGCTCAACTTCAGAGGAGGACTTACCTAGAAATGGTAGGGTTTTCCATTCTGAGGGGAATGGGAAACTGGGGGAGGAGGCGTTAACTTCTCTTTGATTGACTATGGTAGCGACCAAATCAGTTTTCAGTACCACATAAACAGCAGCTCAACAACATAAGGTTTTCTTTCCATGTGAATTGTTTGGTAACCTTCCATTTGAATTTACATGGAGACCACTAACATAGTTGACTTAGGACAATCTTTTTTCTGAACTTATATTTATTTTGCTTAGAGAATCTAATAGTCCCAGGCCTTCACTTAGGAAAATCTGGCTGCAGGTAGCACTAGCTCACAGGTTTAATCAAAATTATCTGCTAGATTATGACTCCTGGCTTACTTGGCCTTATTGTATACTTGGCTTATTGCACACAGTTGTCCAACATGGGATCATTAGCATGTCCCATTCTTCTGTTTTCGTAATTAACAGTATGGCTTAACTTGACTGTCATCTGTGGTTTGTCTGCAACAAGAAAGATTGTATCTCATACAAAACAGGTCTACATAGAACAGCTTCAGCTGGTAACAGATATTTCTTGAAAATTATTTAAAGGGATTACATATTCTTGAAACTTTTGGGAGCTTTGAACTCTTTTTGCTGAGAAGTACCTACATCTTCCTAATCTTGTATGTCTAACTAAGTACCACTGGTCTTACAGAAGGCTTGAGGACTTTTTTTGGTTTTCCTGTAAATCACTTTTTTATTCTACACTCCCCATTTCCGACGTTCAGTTTCCCATTTCTGTAACAGCAGCCTACCAATTCTATTTGGGGTCAATTTAAACAGAATTAATTTTCTATTCTTGAACACCTGCACATACTCAAACTTAATGTAGGAAAAATTGCAATGCCTGTGCCTATGCAAAATTTCTCAATTTTCAATGAAAGCACGCAAACGCAAACACTGGTCTTGATAGATGAAATCTGAAAACAATTTCACTCACATCAGTAATCCCATTACTTTTTATTTGTAACTCTTTGTATGAAATAATAAAGTTTGCAAGACTCAAATATGGAAAACATTGAAAACATTTATCATAGGCAGCAATGTGGAATTTTGCATCTAAAATCTACACTAAAACATGGGTATAATCCTATTATACAAGAGAAACTTTCGCAGATATGACAGTCTTATATATATATGTTTTTTACACAGGTCAATCCTATGAAAAAAAAATTAATTTAATATCCATTGTCTTGTTATACGATACATTGTATTAAAATACCTCAATGCAGATATGATGCATTCCTCCAGTCTTGTTCTTTTGCAGAAAACTTGTAATGGGACTTTTCTCTCCTAAGGGGTGTAGAAGTTCCAGCTTTGTATTTCCCAGCTCCACAAAAACAGTGTAGACACCATGTTCAGGCAGAGCTACAGTCTCGCTCACCTGTGCTCCTAACACATCTTTATACAAGGACTGAGCTTTTTCCAAATCAGGCACTGCAATTGCTACATGATTAAGTCGGCCCAGTTTCCACAAAGAGCTTGGAATGTTTTGAGAAAAAGAATGCGATGATGCTAAATTTCGTATCATAAGAGTTGAAGTCTGCAATCTGGTAAGAAGCCCTGAAAAAAAATGAATAGCACTGATATAATGCTTTTGAGAAATTATCAGTATCTGCTCTTTCCCCTTTTAATGAGGCCTATGTAACTCCTGTGTCATAAGCACACTAGTGTGGAAAGCTGAAGGTAAAAAAAAGTGTTGTAAATGCTTATATCTGTCTGTTAAAAATTGGAATACATGGCCAAACATAACAGTCAACTGCATAACGTACTTAAATGTTACTTCAGAATTTTTCAAAGCTTCTTATAAAATAGAGAAAGAAACAAGGACATGTCTATACATATAGAAATTATAACAAACAAACAAAACCAAGGACAGAAGTAACTGATATTGCAGGATCCAAGAGAAAGATAAAAGACTTGAACTCTTAGCTGTCAGAACTACAGCAAGGAAAGAAATGTCATGTTGTGTTTGAGGCTTAAGGGATGCTAAATACTGATTTCTGATTTTTTCTCTGAAGAATTAAGTCTTTAGCCTCTCTTATTTTTTATGTGCTGTACAGGTCTTATACTTAGTTTCACTGGTCTGTTTCAAGATGCTTAGAAATATTTCAGTTTTAAGTACTGTGAATAATACCACATTCTACTGACCAATAACACTTTAGAAGCTTATCCTTAGAAGGTTAAAATTGTATTTCCTTTTTTAATGCAACTAGTGCCACTGACTTCAGCCTGACTTACAAAAGAGAAAGATTACGATTTGTCTCATCATAAATGAAAAGATAATGAAAAAAATACTGGATGACAATATGACACAAAGGCAAGGGCTAACATCTAGATGTTGACAAAAGATGGAAAAGTCTTGGAGAAACTTGGGGCCATAAAAAACTGCTTAGATGTCTATTGAACTCTTCACAGACTGCTCTGACAAGACGGTTCTGACCTTTGCACTATCTCACTATCTGTCATGTTTCTGCACTGCTCACAGATAGTTCTAAAGTTGCTTGATTTTTAAAAAGTCAGGAAAAAAAAGTAAAATTAGGATAATTACAAATAAAAATGAATCTATCTAAGTAGTACAATTTGGAAAGATGGGGGGGGGGAACTGCGGTCTTATCAATTGTGTCTCGCACCACAGTTAGAATTAAATGAAAGGGTATATTGATAAAGGCAGCATTTGAATTTCATGCTGATTTGCTTTAGGCCATGTCGGAGTTCCCAATGCCTCAAGGCCAAGCTAGAGGCATCTCAGCATTCTGGAAGTCTTTGATGCATTCTTAGCTTTAAATTCACAAATGTGCCATTTTGCTAAGCAATTGTGCCAGGGAGGCACTGAAATTTTGGATGCTTTCCAACACACTTAGGATAACTTCACTTACATTTTTCAGGCTCTTTGTACTCTGGAAAGTTAGTAATACCTGTAAGGTTAGCAGTAGCTGTAATTAATCATCTGGTTTGACTGTAGGAAACGGAACTACCATTTAACTGGAAGGCTACAGCTGTCAGTTTATTTTTCTTCACAAAGAATGATACAGTACTGATAGATGTACATGCATGTGTTTATGTGTAAGCTTTAAAATTACAACATGAAATTCACATAATTTTGAATAGTACCAAGAAAGTAAGTGTACTCAAAATCTTTTGATAATATTAAATCAACAGCCTACATTAAGTGCTTCCATAAACCTGCTCACTTCTCCAAGTAACTGCTCTGGTGTATTTCTTGCCAGCCTTTCACACAGTACATCCTGTCATCACTTTCATCACAGCCAGAAGTTCTGGAAAATTCTTTTTCACTGTTGTTACCTTTAGGCTGTAATAGTGACAGTATTGCAACTGAGTATTTCAAAGCTTTTTACATATTAAAAAAAAATCCACTAGCAACTTCACAGCAGAAAAATTCTTGTTTTTCCAATGTCTCTGCTGAATCTATTCAGTAGATACACTTGCTATTTAAATGGAACTGTGTCACGGGTGAACAAAGCAGTTGCCTGAGGAAGCAATACTTTGCAATGCTCTATAATGTACAAAACAAGAAACATGCAGTATCTAGTTGGCATAATTAGAGGTATGGATAAATAACTAGAGTTTGACCAGATCACCAGAGTAAATAATGCATTTAAAAAAATAAAAGTCGAATTTTTTTTCCATCTACCCAAGATCAGTAGCTGTTTCCTGGCATTAATACTTAAGGCCTGATCCAATTCTTGGAGAAGCAAGAGAAACTCTTTCACTTAGAGAAAGTCAGTATTTTCCAGAAGAGAAAAATACTTTGAAAGGAGCGCTTACTACACGTACATTTTTGATGTTTTCTATAGCACTTTTGTTGTTTTGTCCCTGCTTCCAAATATTAACATCCTGTGATTGAGTGGAAATGCTAGTAATGTAGATTTTCAAGCAATCTTTACAGATGGGAATGGGCAAAATTTTTCTCAATCATCTTTATATCTCCTGTAATCATCTGTAATTCTTGCTGTACCTCACAGAGGGCAAAAGATTACATGGTAATTATAATTTATTCTGTATTTTGTCTATTTTCAAGTAAATTGACATTTGACAGAAATTAGATAGATTGTCACTTGGCTATTACTGAAGCAATAGCAAAAGAAATAGAAAAAGTTAATTCTGTTGGGCTCTGCTCAAGAAACACTTGATTTTTGGCAGTGTTTCCAGGAAAGATAAGAGGGAAGAAGTAAAGAATAATCCTAAGATTCTTGTAAAGTCAAAGATATTCATATGGCAGTATTTTTTATGTCTCTATCCATTTATTCCTCCGAAGGTGGTAGGACTCTGTATTTTTCTGGTGATTATGTAGGGACAGAGAACTCTACAGAGTTTGTTTTTTTTTTTTAAACTTTTATCTATGAAGACTTGTGAATTTATCCTAGCTCTAGTCATATGCATATCGAGCTTTAATTTTAAACACACAAATATCAGTATGAATTGGCTGAGAATAAACAAAAAACACTTGTTTTTTTTCTGGCATTATATAGATTAGTAACTATATAGTTACTGTAATTCTAATTCTATTAATGTAATTCTAATCTTTACTCATCTTCATGTTTCTGGTCTCATTTTTGTGCTAAGAAGTAGCACACTCAATAATCAAAAGATGACCCTGAAATGAAAAAGAAAGCTTTTTAGCAGCTTCAAGCTTGAAACATTGAAGCTCATGTTTGAAGCTCATGCTTGAAGCTTATGTTTCAGGAAAGAAACACTGCAAGTTATGCATATATCACAAAACTAGTCCTTTGTTCAGGTAAATGTTGTGGTTACACTCTTTAATCACAAAAACATTCATCCAGTAACTTACAGAATTACTCAAATAATTCTGAACTTTCTCCAATGCTAAAAAATAGACCTTCTCTTTTTCTTTTGAAGCCAATGGACACTGTGACTGAAGTTATCTGTCCAAGTATCTGTCCTGTTTGAAAAACTTTCATATGCTGCCCAAAGTCACACATGCAGTTTTTCTAGTCCTAGTATACATACATCATTTGCCCCTACTGTTTTTGTTGTTTTGTTTTTGTAAAGACCTAATTTTTCACACACTGACAACCAAGTCAGAATTTTTCTAGGTATTTTGTCCTTTAGAGAAGATTCATCAGACCTTGTTCTCATATATGATTGCTGTCTTTCTAGCCTTAGTGTTACTGCTGAATGTACATCACCATCTTCAGCTTCATTTGAAGAATATTTTATGGTATCTACTTGTTTTTTATTCTGTTGGTAATTGACTCAGCACTGGTATTGTGCACATCAGCGTTTAAACACGTACAGCTCTCAGTAGAGGCTTACGTTCTATTACAGGGCAGGTTATGACCATGAAGTCTGACTTACCCAATAAAATGGCACCCTCCTAATGTTTATTCATAGGCTGGTTGCTGCAGTGAGGCAGTGTTTGTTGACTTACACATCTAGGTAAATAAATGCGCCCAAACCCTACTGGATTCAGTCATGTTCTCAGTGGAGGGGTTGTAGAGCTGTGGGTTACAATGAGAAGAACCTCGTCACTGCTCTGGTTGGTTTGAAGCTGAGAAAACTCCCAAGTATGGAGACAGCGTTCTCAGCAAAAGGAGTGAGGCATAGAGGGGCTGCGTATTAGCTCTCTGGAGCAAAGAGAAAAAGGGCATAGTGTGTGTGTTCTCAAATCCCAGGAACTTCAAGGTGGTGGTAGCATCTTGGAAACTTTGCCAGCCAAAAAGGCTCAGGTCATCCTGTTCTCACTTGTGCTGGAGTTGGCTTTTGGGAATCAGAAGGGCTCTGGTTTGTAGAACTGAGGCACATTTTTGTTGCAGCTGTTTATTCCCTCAAAGTGAAATTACACGGGGGTGTTTTCATCCCGTATCCCACTGAGAACCGCACAGCACCGAGCCGCCCGGTCACCTGTCCCTGCAGCCAGCGCGGTTCGGCACGGCGAGCTCGGTGTGCCCTCGCCGCTAGGAGAGGGCGCAGCGCCGCCGGTGACTGCGGTGCCCGGGCGGTCACTCTGCGTTTGACCCCTGCGTTCAGACAGGCTGCCCCGCGCTGCTGTCCCCGCACCCTAGGCGTGAAGCGGGAGCGCCGGGCCCCGGGGCCGCCCCCCGTCCCGCACCCCCCGCCCGGCCGCGCGTTACCGGCCGCCGCCCGCCGCCCGCAGGCCGCCATCTCGCCGCTCGCCGCCGCCCGGCCGCAGGCGGGCGGGGCCTGGCCGCGGGGAACGCCCTCACGGAGCGGGGCGGCCCGGGGCGGCCTGGGGCTGCGGCACGGCACCGGGACGCGGTGCCGAGCTTCACCTCACCCCAGCCCACCCCACCAAGCGGCCCGCGAGGAAATGGCGGCGGCGACGTGAAGGTGGGGGCGCGAGGCGCCGCGGCCGGGCCTTTGCTTGGGGCGGGCGGAGCGCTCCGTGCGCGGAACGCCGGGGCCGCGCCGCGGGAGCTGTCCGGAGCGCTCCGCCGCGGGCCTCGGGGCGGGGCTGGCGGCCGCACGCGCCGCGGCCGGGGCAAGATGGCGGCGCGCAGCGGGCTGGAGGCCGCGCTGAGGGTGGCGGGCGCTGCCGCCGCGCGGCCCGAGCAGTTCCTGAGGTACCGCCGGCAGCCTCCGCGCTGCGGGAGGGGAGGAGGGCAGGGGGCCTCTTGCCGGCCGGCCACCGGCGCCGCGGAGCCCTCCTGCGGGCGGTGTGGGCGGCAGGCCTGCCTGCCCTCGGGAGCTGGGAAAGCGGGGTCTGCGTGCGTACCGGCTGCGCTGTGGGGCCGGTGACCGGGGCACAGCTGGAGGGAACACCCAAGCGTGAATGCTGAGGAAGATAATTGTTTAGGTATCTCGGATGTGTGAGTGTAGTGAAGCTGAAAGGCTTAAAAATTGTAATGCTTCTGCTTCTAGGAATGTTCGGTAGCAGTACTGAAGCACGTGGAAAGTTAGGCAAAAGCTGTAATTGTTGAAAGGTGCTAGGAAGGTGCTACGCTGTAGCACCAAAATAACTAAGCAGATAGAGAGCTACAGTGTGACCATGCGGTTACATTAGTAGAAGCTGTGAATGAATGAAAGCTAGCCAACTGAAAAAAAGACTGTTGTGCTTTTTAAAGGTTTAACTTTTTTCTCCTCCTAGTGTACAAGATGGGCTGGCTGCTGAGTTCAGAGCGTTAACAAAGACTCTATACGATTTAAATAAAGCTCTGGGAAGCAATATAGTTCGTGGGAGTCCTCTAAAAGAGCTGGTGATAGAAAATTTTGATGAAGAACAGATTTGGCAACAACTAGAGCTCCAGAATAATGCAATTCTTGATTTCTTCAAGAAATCCATTGCAAGGGATGCCAACGATAAAGATCTTTGCCTTGTCTCAGACCAGGAAGATGATGGCTCTGATGCAGAGGCTAGCAGTGATAATGAATTGGAAGACGTAATGGAAGCAGAAACTGAACAGGAGAATGTTTCTACAAAACAAGAAACTAAAGCTAAAGAAAAGCAAAGTAAACCCAAAGAAACTGTAACGCAGAAATACAGTGATGAGGATTCTGATGTTGACTTTGATATTGATGCACTAGAAGAACAAACTAAAATAGCAAAGGAAACAACGTTGAAAAAAAAAGGAAGAAAATCTGTAGTGGATGACAAGTTTTTCAAGCTGGCTGAGATGGAAGCTTTTTTAGAACACGCAGAGAAGGAAAATAGGGAGAGGGAGGAGGAGGAGGAAGATGATATCAATTACTTTGAAGACATCATCTCGGATGATGAGGAAGAGGAACCCGAAGAAACCAAAGTCAAAGTAAGAAGATCAGTAAACTAACTATCTGAATTCCTTTTTTCTTTAAATCAAGATCTGATACCTTTTAGGTTTACTATAAATTGTTGAGCTCACAGGAGAAACTGCCAAGTTAAAATGATTGGAAAACTAATGATTGCTGTTAATATTTGATATTAAGTATCTGGTAGCAAAATGCACCAATGCACAAGTACATACTGTCTTCCTATTCCAGTCTCTGTTTAGATGGATTTTAGGTTTCTGTATGAATTAAGGACTTGGTAGTCATGTTGTAAGAAATAGGTGACCTTGCAGAATATGTGACCCAGCTTAACAAGAAAGCTGTGTTGCTCAACATTGATGTCTCATGATTAGGGATCACTAAGGTGACTGATGCAGCGCAATGGGGGCTTGGCAACTTCTTTTTCCAGGGACAGGGCTTTGTAACTCAAATTTCGCAAGTTGCTGAGTACTTGTTTCAAAAATTAATCTTTTCTTATTTAAGGTTGCCAGAGATTCTTGCTTGCAAGAACTGTGCCCAGGGTATAAGGAAGCATGTACACATACCAGTGAATAATCAGAAAAATTCATTGCTCTCTGACTTTAGTACGTGTTGAAGTTAGAAATGAATTTAAGTGGCAGAATGTCTTGAGTACTTGTAAAAGAGGTTAATTTTACAGAGATGCTCTGCCCTAGGTTAATGCTTCAGTAAACTGAACTACTATTACACAAGTCATGCTATTCCCCAGATGTTAGCCTTTCAGAGGCAGGCTGCTCTTAGACTTCTGTCATCCTAACTGCTTTTTTGGTTTTTGTTTTCTCTATCACCTTCTTAGTCAATTAAAAGTTCTAGAGACCTGACATACAAAGACTTCTTTGATCCTGTTGATGACAATGATGACTTAGTAGCTAATGGTGTTGAAGATGATCAGGAAGAGGAAGCAGACAGTGCTATTGAAAAGGAGAATGAAGAAAGCATGTCTGAGTAAGTATTGGCATTATTTGCAGTTAAATGTCTTTATAATTTTACACTGAAGAGTGGCACTGTTCAAGTAGAAAATAAATTGTGAATTCTAGGTTCACTTGAGTCACGGTTTGTCATTTTCTGTTATCTGTTGTATGTTCATGGATTGCATTGTTATCGTAGTCAAAAAGTAGTTTATTTACTTCCCTTCTTAGTGTCATTTATTTGGATTTATTTCAGTAAATGATTTAATAGCCATAACTTCAGCTTTTGAAGGTTATTTTTTGACGTATAGAAGTTTCCATAGTGTCTTTGCCTTTAGGCTTCAATGAAAGTCTATTGCAGTCCTTAACTATGGGTTAGTTGTAACAGGTGAAGTTGTAATGGCTGAAATATCTTCATGCACAAATGTTAGTGGCTTTTTAACCTTTACTTCATTTTAAATTGTATTTTAATTTTACAGGGTGGAGGATATTAATGAGATGATGGAAAATGTGAGAGGTAAAAAGGCCTCTTCAAAAGTTACTTTTAGATTGCCAGACAACAGTGAAACTGAAGATGGTACTGACATGCAATTAGAGAAGGGCATTGATCCCGGTGAAATAAAGTCATCTTTTGAAAAGAGACAGGAAAAGGTAATTGTTTTATCATTTTGCTAATACTTTTAAACAGTGACCAATGTTTTTTAATAATTGTGTACATGGCATATGTGAAGAGACTACTTAATAAAAAATAAAGTAGTTTATCAGATGTGTGTATGCAATTACGTATCTTCACATTATATGGGGAGGATTTGGAAGTACCTGAAATGGCTATGCATTTCTTGCCTTGAGTTTACTTGTGAACGGTTTTAAACTTCTTAGGAAATTGTTTTTTTTCAGATGAGTGAAAAAATAAAAAGTTTAGAAGAAGAGTTGTTAGAAGAGAAACCTTGGCAGCTTAAAGGAGAAGTGACTGGACAAAAGCGACCGGAAAATAGCCTTTTGGAGGAAACAATACTCTTTGATCATGCAGTCCGAATGGGTAAGTATTGAGGGAGGGCTTTCTTGAGAGTAATATTCCCGTACCAAGTTGGATTGTTTTGCCTGTGAGCATGATGACAACACCCATGACTTCAGGGTATGGTAACAAAAACACTAGTTAAACTTCTCAGCACGTCTTTGAGGCTGTGCGTTTTCATTGTGGAAATTACAGGAAGCTATAGTCTTCTTGGTTCAATTTTAACTTACCTGCAAGTTCATTAATCCAGTAGCAGTTTTAGTCACTTACAAGCCATATGTAGCATCATTCTCTTTCCCATTTTTATCTCTCTCCAAGGTAGTGGAAGAAAACATTATTTGCTTGACTTCATCAATCTCTAGTTCAAGAAAAATTTTCAACTACTACATATTTGTTGAGGCTTTACTTTGTTTTTCTTTTTTTTCTTTCTTTTTGATTCCTCGGAGCAAAAAGTGTTTCTTGCTGGAGAAACGTTAATCTTTTCTTCTTCTTTTCAGCTCCTGTGATCACAGAAGAAACTACTTTTCAGCTTGAAGATATCATTAAACAGAGAATATTGGATGAGGTTAATATCTTGCTTCTTCTTCTCCGTTTTGTTCATTGACTTTATTCACAGGGCACATTCTAAGAATGTTTAAGCTCTTAACATATGAGATATAAGGTTTTCTTGATTGTTTTCTGCAACCGGCTGTTTCATTTTGCCTTAATGAATGGGGCTTTAGATTCATATATATTTTTTTTTTAAGTGTGTGTTATAAGCTAGGTTTTGATGCTTGTCAAACTAAAGATTATTTACAGATAAAACTATAAGGAGTTCCTCTGGAATATAATGCCAGTCTCACTTTTTTTCTGTTATCCTAGTTGCGTAGTTCTTTATGCATTCTAAATACTAACCAAAGCTCACGTGTGCTTTATTTTTCTTAAAAGCCACTGATAAAAGATTTGTATCCCACAATTTGTTGAGGCTTACTGTTTGCTAAATAAATAAATAAATAAAATTACATATTGGAAGAGTATTTAAGGAAATTACACATTTGTAATTGATTATACTATTTTTGCCCTGATTCACTGAAAATAAGCACAGAAGCTTGAGCTATGTGTCTTCTATTACTTCTTCAAATTAAAGTGTGAACTTCCTGAGTTCCTGGGGAAGCCACACGCGTTAGTTAGTTAACATGTCAGATAAGTAATGTTCTAAATAAGCTGTAACAACTAACACATATTAGTCTGTAGTTGTATTTGGTTGTTAATTTATGACTTTCTCAGGCATGGGACGATGTAGAACCGAAAGAAAAACCAAAAGAGGATGCCTTTGAATACAAGAAGCGTATCACTTTGGACCATGAAAAAAGTAAACTGAGTCTTGCTGAGATCTATGAGCAAGAATACTTGAAACTTCACCAGGTAACACAAACAATGCCTTGAAGTTTGCATCACATAAGCATATATATTAACTTGTATGCTACTAACTGCTTTAAGCTTTATGGAAGTACTTCAGACTTCTCTGAGTGTTCATGTGCCATGTGGAATGGCTCTGAATTGCATACTGTGTTACCAGTCTTGCTAAAGTGAAATTGCTTTATGAGTGGTGTTGCACTAACATTACATTATTAATGCAGCAAAAAACTGAAGAGGAAGAAAATCCTGAACACAAAGAAATTCAGGAAATGATGGATTCGCTCTTCCTGCAACTGGATGCGCTTTGTAATTTCCACTTCACACCCAAACCAGTAAGTAGTTCAGTTTCAAAGTTACTCTTTTTCTTTATTTTCTTTGAAACTGGAGACTTTCAATTTCCCTAGTATATTTTGAGTAAACATTGAGCTTGTACTTTTTTGTATTAAATGCGCTATAACTGCCTCTAAATATAACCAAATATTTAATGTGTTCAGTTACATGTAAACTCCATTCCTTTGAGATGGTGTACTTAGTCCTGAATATTTCTTTATTTCTAGCCTGTGCCAGAAGTGAAAATAGTTTCAAACCTGCCAGCTATCACTATGGAAGAAGTAGCACCTGTTGCTGTTAGTGATGCTGCTCTCTTAGCACCAGAGGAGATCAAGGTAAAAAAAAAAACAAAAAACAAAAACAAAAACCAAAACCCAACCAAGTAACACACAAACAAACAGAAAAAGCAAGGATCTATATTCATAACAGAAGGGTGTACTGGATGCCAGATCAGTGGGAGGAGAATTCTGCTCCCCCATCCACTCAAGGTTACTTACCTCATGAACCTCCTTGCCTAGCATTTTAAAAACTCTTAAATAGCTGGAAGGAGTGGGAAGAGTTTATCAGACCATGCTAGGTCATGATACTAACTTACGGATGGTTTTTATTCTTGACTTGTGATGGTAATTGTTTTTGCCAATATATAGCTGGGTGGAAGGGGAAGTTAAACAGCAATAGACTGTCAATTGTACAAACACTACTAACCAGCCTCTGACCATTTTCAGTCTATGCCTTAACGTGTCAGACACCTGAAATAATGGAAACACTACGACAACCTTGAATACTGTAAAGTGAGTTTTCTTCTGCGTGCTTATATTTTTTTTCTCTTTAGGAAAAGAACAAAGCTGGTGATGTAAAAACAGATGCAGAAAAGACTTCCACAGACAAAAAACGAGAGCGAAGAAAGAAAAAGCTTCGTAAACGTATAAAGCTAAGGGAAAAAGAGAAACGTCAAAAGCTTCTTGAAAAGACGAAACCGGAGCAAGGCATAAAACTCAGCAAAAAAGCTGCTGCAGCGAAATTGAAAAAACTTACAAAAGAAGGCAAAGCAACTCTGCTCAAGGTAATGCTGTCTTGAGTAGTCTTGTGTAACTTAATTTTCTTTAGCTGATGAGCTCTAAAATCCCAGGGGTAGATAATGTTTAACACAGTTAGAGGAAAGGATTTGCTTCTCTCCTATCCCTCTAGGCATAACTACACCTCCTACCATCCCCTCAGAAATTCTTGTACCAAGTAGTGTATCTGCTTGCCTACACAAACCTTGATACCTTATTTATGTTTGAGTAAATATAAAAGGTAAATACAACTGCTGGAAAGGAAGAGGTAGGAAGTAGACATGGAAAGGATGTACTTTTTTTTTTTCCTCCCCCTTTTTTTTCCTTGCATTCTTTTGAGCTGTAATTTTGGAAGTACCAGTCTAATCTGTGCATGGAACTGAATGCAAAGTAGTGTTGAACGTCTTTTTTTACTCCTGATTTTGCTGATTACCCTGTGAATGTGATGTCAGGAGAGCAGCCTGAAAAAACATAGCTCTGAGTTGTGCTCTGTAGTGACCTCCTTTTTATAATGCATATTCATGTAGATGTTATTACTTGAATTATAATGAATAAATCATGCCTAATTGGTTGTTGGAACCTTCAGAAACTTATTCAGGGTGAGATATACTAAATGAGAATATTAATTTTGGATGTGTAGATAATCTTTAGATAAGGAAAAACATGAACTGTATGATACAATTACTTTGTATCGTAGTACACTCACAAAACAAATGATTGTTTGTGTTAGGTACTACTTTTTTATTTCAAAGTTCAGAAGGTGATGTTCCTGCAAATACTGGAAGTATATTCAGTCTCTTATTTCCTGTGTTTGGACTGTCCCACTTGACTAAATGGGACTGACTACTTGCATGCATAACTGAAGATGAGGTTTCTACTTAGGTCTCTGTAAGCTCTGAGTAACTGAACTTACTTCAAACTATAATGTGCCTGTTGGCTTTTTTTACGTTTTGTGGAGCTTTCTTTATAATCCCATCAGATTGATCTTGTGCTTTGCATGCTATAAAAAAGTAAATTTATATTCCACCTGTGATGCCTTATAAACTAATTTTTTTTAAATGACTGAAATTCTGGTGTATTGGAAATAAATAGGAAAATAACTTCATTACTTCTAAACCACTTCTGTTTACCTTTTCAAAAGAAAAACAAAATACAAAATGTAAGCTCAGTAATTGTAGCTTAATATGCAGTTGTAGTTGAAGCTCACATGCCTTAGTTCCCTACTATGCCAAATCAGAATTAGAAAGGAAGCATAATCTTTAGCCAGAATGGCATAAGAATCTGCTAAAAAGAGATAACTCTCTGAAAATTAATTAGTATTTTACATATGATATTTGACTTCTAAAAGAAATGATACATAATATAGTGGTACTGTCTATATGTTTCTTGGTGTTATAACAAATATTGGTTCCATTGACAGGATGAAGGAAAAGACAAGGCCTTGAAATCATCCCAAGCCTTCTTTTCTCAGTTACAAGACCAAGTGAAAATGCAAGTCAAAGATGCAAACAAATTAAAGAAGAAACAAAAGAAGCAGAAAGAAGTCTCTGTCCATAAACTTAAATTGTAATTTGTTTTAATACATGCTCTGTCTTGTGTATAGTAAAATGTTTCTATTTTAATGCTGCAGTGGAATAAATGCTGGGTTTTATACATCATTAAAATGTTCTGTGAACCTCTATGGTGATATACAGGTGTTATTCCCTATTTTATTTTTTTCTTCCTACTATTGAATTCCTTGATTGTCTCATTCTAAAAAGATCATTTTTTTGACATAGCGCATGTATATAAAGCAATGTGCGATGTGGCTGTATGTTCTTCAAACTATAGCCCATAGCTTCTTTACGTAGTTGTTTATATAGCACAGGAGTATGCGTTTACTAAAACTTAAATTTCCAAATTCTCGTGTAAGGACACAGTTTAATACGCTTTTGTTCTAAGATTACAAACTTAAACCCTTTTATTTGGGATGTAAAGAGATTTCATGAACAGCTTGACTATAACTTCCGTCAGCCTTGGAAAGATGACATCCCTTTAAAAACAGAGCAAAGAAGTGATTAATATTTCCTAAATTAGCGTTGGTATACATCTTCGATAGACATCTACTTTCTTTAACGTATTTTCTTGCCTTTTTTAACATTGCCTCGGCTGTGTCACGGTGGGACTCCTCCAGGAACAGGTTCCTCAGAGCAGGGAAAAGCTGAGGGCCGTAACGCAGGGAGCGCAGAGCAGCCTGTAAGCCAGCAGTAACTCAGTAAGCAGGAGCTGTTTAACTTAGAGCTTTATTCTCAGGGTAGAAGCACTTAAGTATATGCCCCTCTTTGGTGACTGAACAGAGCTGTGAAACCTTTAAATTACGCCGTTAGAGGTCTGCTTTTACCACCCGCTTTGTCTTTGGACGGGGCCGCTGGGCGTGACTCCGCGCTCGGCTCCCCAGGCCTGCCGCCGCCATCGGCGCTGCGCTGCGCGGCCTGCACGGGGCGGCCCCGGGCCCTAGCGCCCGCCTCCCTCAGCGCCCCTCAGCGCTCCCGGGCCGGGCGGGGCGCGGCGGGGGTGGCTCGGCGACGGTGCCGGTACGTGAGGGAAGCCGGGGGAGCGGATGGGGGGCTGGGGGCGGCGGGGCCGTGCCCGCAGGGCAGAGCGGGCCCGGGAGATGCGGCGGCGGGGGCCGTGCCTCGGCGCCGTGAGGAGAAGGGCCCGGGCGGGCGGCGCGGTCTGACACGCGTGGGCACCGCGTGGCGCCTGCGAGGGGAGCTCAGCACCGGGAGTACCGGGCCTACGGGCAGCTGAGGGACGGGGGGCGTGAGCTGACTGGGCTACGGGCTTGCGTTCAGGTTTTTTCCCTTTACCTTTCATTTTCATTGCGTTTCGTATCTTAGAAAGTCTTTCGTGCAACTTTTTGTTTATTTTCGTCTTAAAGGGATGTCAGAGGATTGCAGATGGATAATGCAAAGCCGAGAGAAGTCTCTTTTTCCTTTTAAGTACTGCAGGATAAGGAAGTATGACCTGACTGAAGTTGCCCGTGCCATGTAAATGCTCTGAAGTTCCATAATGTCAGAAGCTAGGTCTTCAGAAAGTAAAAGATCCCGAGTAAGTTTGTCACTGAGTAAAAAGAAGAAAAAAAAAGAAACAGCAAAGAAAGTGGAAATTAAAGGAACACCATCTCTGCATTCAGAATCCTCCTCTATTATTTCATTTTTTAACAATGTTCCCCCTGCAAAAATTACCTGTCCCATGTGTGGGCAAATGGTACCAAGATATGGAATAAATGAGCACATGGATGCTGTGTGTCCAAGCAGCCACGGTGAGCTGGGTGGTGTTGATTCAACACTGAGCTCTGGAAAGGGTGAAGGTCCTCTGGGTGCAAATGTGGACAATAATTCCAGCCCATACTTCTCAAAAAACCTCTCAAATCTAAGACCAAGTCCTTCCAAAAGCAGTTCATTGAAAACAGAAGGGAGTGCGGCGCAACATATTAGCCCTTATTTTAGCAACAGTAGTTCAGACTGTAGCGTTCACAGTGAACCAAGGGATCAAACAGTTAAAATTGTCTCTTTGGGAAGCTTGTCATCTAAACTGTCCAGAAGACGTTGCGTCCAGGGAGGAAAACAGGTAGTATATAAAGAGATCGACTCGTCACCTCCAGCTGTTCACAAGATGTGCAAAAGTGCTGCAACACTGGATGATGCTGATGCTGAGATTTTTTCTGGGCATAGTTCTCAGAAAGAAAATGAGCTTGCTCAGGGAGAGCATGAGGAACAAAATCCTTCAAGAAAGGAATCTGAATTTCAAGAAGAAATAAACAAATGTAGTAGGGAAGACCTTATGGATGTTGTTCAGGTATCACTACCAGCTGTTAACAGCAAGAGATTACCATTTGGTACAAGGAACACCAAAACAGAAAGTAGATCTGAAGGTGTAATGCTTAATCCTGATAATTTTGAAACACATTTAGCCATTTATACTTCAGCAGAGCCGATCAGTAGTTTGGAGGTAAAGACTCAGCTTCACGCTCAACTTAGTCTGTCTTCCAAAATGGAAGTGAACTGTGGTACACAAAATTGCTTTGAAAAGGGTGATGTACAGGTACTTCCTGTGGAAGTTCATGAACACTTTAAGGATGACATTAATCATAATTTTTCAGAAACTGTGCAAAAGGTGGAGTTTCAAAATTCCATTGGTGACATTTTAGACAAAATAAATGAGGTTATCTCTGTTCCCAACACTCCTGGTCAACCATATTACCTCCAGAATTTTTTAGTGGTGTTGCGAGCAGTCTTGGAGAATGAAGATGATGTGAGACTATTTGATGATCAAGATATGAACATTATTACTAAGTTCTGCCAATTATCAGGTACCCTTCTATTTTTACATTCTCATGCTGTCTCTTGTAGAGAGAACTTACAGAGTTTTAAGTGAAGAGTACTATACCAGTGGGCAGTTCAGCTTGTTAAACTGCTTCATGGAAGAAACTCCTTTTTCTCAGGAGGTGTATCCCTCCAGTAGCTTCTTGTAGGTAAATTTTCCTAATGCTGCTTTAAGGGAAAGTAATAATAAATAGTAGAGATTGCATGAAATAAGGAGAGAATTAAAAATATACGATTGTGGTTATTTCTGTAGCTTAACTAGAAAAATAATTTTTTTTTTAGAATCTCAAATCAACTTGCTTCTGTGTTTAAACATCAATCCACAAAAAAAGACCATCAGTTAATACCAAACTTTTTATGGTTAATACATATGGAAATTCTGCAGAATGGGGTTATAAAGAGGCCTGTGCTATACACATAGATCTCAAAATAATAGTTCTGAAACCTAAGTTCTAAACTTAGGCATTTTCTGCAGTGATCACAATTAAAGTCTTACAGATTATATTGTACTAATTACATGCACTAACACTAAATACAAAAACTAATGCTAATACAAGTTATGAGTCTATCATAAGTAAGACAAGATTGTAACATAGGTCTGTATTTGTCAGGGGGCAGCTGCTCTGCAAGGGAAGATGAGCCAGCAGCCTGAGCGGGCAGCGGGGCAGGCAAGGTGCTGTGTCCCCTCCTCACCTGGGGGCGCAGACCCACGCTGCTGAGTGGGACCGGTGTCACACCGGCCAGCTGTGCTGCAGCAGTGGCGGGACTTGGGGCCAGCCCACAACAGCAGGGCAGGCACATGGTCAAGCCAGGAAGCCAAGCCAGTGAGGTGCCTGCTGGATGCCGGCACACCAGTGCATGGCTCAGGCAAGAGCCCAGGCCAACAGCCTGAGCAGCAGCACGGCTCCGAGTGGGTGGGGACGCCCTGGTCATGCTTCCCACAGCCCTTCCCTGCAGTCTGCCTGGTAGAGCCGTTTGGTGCACTCAGAGCCGTAAGAATATTAGTTAGCCTTCTCCACCTAAATGCATATACAGTGACATAAAGCTTGATAATACATTGCTTATGTTAGGGTAGTTAAAATCGGCGTATGTAAAGAAAGAACAATAAAAGCAACAAAAGTTTTTATTGGCTCATTTACATTCAAAGGAGATCTGAGAATAAGCTTACAGTTAGGTAGCTAGTGGATGTGGGCTTTAGCTACTTCAACCAATACTAGAAGAAAAAATCAGGATACAGCTTTCTTATTTCTACACCCCCTTCTCTTGATCAGTACTTGTACACTTGTTTCTCTTTCAATGAATTCAGGGTTCCTCTCTCACAGGAGTTCAGAATACAGAAAAAAAGTTATTGCAGAGTAGAGCTGACAAATCCATGTCTGCACTGACTGCTACAGTCACAAATAAAACACTCTCTCTTTGCAGGGTAGGAAAAACAATGATTCAGCTACGAGATGTGGTCGTATAGTATTAAGTCAATAGATAACGAGTTCTGGACAAGTGATGGATGTCTTTACCTTCAAGAAATCTTGGACAGAATACTTTAAAAGTTCAGGTAGATAAGATATCTATTCCACATTAGTAGTTTCTACCTAAGCAAGTATTGCCTCTCAGTTATAACAAGAAAAAGTACATGCTTAATGCTATAAAGTAAATAGCTTGAGCATAGGTATTCTCCAGTATTTCATTATTTTCTGATAAAAGTCTGCGATTCTTCCATGAGTTATGTATTAAGAAAGGAATGATATTTTAAAAAGAATTAAATTGGAAGTAGTCCTTCCTTCCTGCCTAGTTTTCTCAAAAGTGGGTGAGCAGCAAAAAGTGGATGGAGAGCATTGCCAATCACCAAACAGATAAATAAATTTGAAGTTAATGAGGGGTGAGATAGTTATTCAGAAGGGTGCTGAATGTAGTAAGAATAGCTAGGCAAATTTCAGCTAAGATTTAATAAGTTATTATTTGGTCAAATTGCAGCATTGCTAGTATTTTAAAAGTGTTTTTTAAAGTTACTTTAAGTGATGTCTTCCCTGACAAAAATCAAATCAACAGGAGCTTTATTCTTGTCTTCAATAAATATATTATTAAAATTAGGTTTTTATATCTTTGGTAAAAATCAGAATCCAAAGACTAGTACACTGAGAAGTGTTCTGTGATTCTGAAATCATTCCACCAAACTACAGCTTCTTTTGTTTCCTCAGCATCAAATGCTTATTGCTCAAGTATTAAAGAAAGCAGAAAGACCTATTTAAAGTCACACTATGCAGAGTTATAAATAAAATAAAGTTGTCATTACCTAGAAAATATTTCTTAAAGGGTGTGTCCAAAGAAAATTTCAGCAATGTTTGTTACCTACAAAATCCATGGTAATAGCTTCTATTACCTACAAAACTTAAGGATTCTAATGAGTAATGATTACTTTGAAAGGTAGGTTCTGTTGTTTTACCAAGTCTGTCTATAGAACACAAGCAGATTTAAAATGTGTTTTACAGGATATCTGCATCACAGTAATTTTTGTAGGTAAGGTAGTGAGTATGCATAGTACCGTGTTTTAGAATTTAATGTTTTTGTTTTCTTTCATTGTTTTAAATAAAATTTGCAGTTGGTGGGCAGAAGTTATATGTGAGACTTTTTCAACGCAAGCTGAACTGGTTAAAAGTGAACAAAATAGAGTACGGAGAGATAAGTTTGGATTTGTCACCAATAATTGAAGAACTGGTTGAAGCCAGATTTCTGCAGACAGGTATGGCCAGCATTAATAAGTATTAAAAGTATTATAAATAAAACGTATTGGGGCATGTTAGCATTTAATATACTACGTTCTTGTCTGTACATTGAGAAGAGAATTAGAGGAGCAGAATAACTCCAGGCTTCGGGTCGATGAGTCCTGTGTTATGTTACATTAATAACAGAAGCAGTTGGAGCAAAGTATGTTACAGGGAGAACAGAATAAATGTCAGTGCCACTGATGCACCAGTCAGCCTTACTTGCCCTCATCAGCCCCATCTCAGGCCGTGACCTGTGAGCTGTCTTGCCAGGTGAACCTGTCTTCAGCTCTGTCCCTGGCATGGTTTGGGAGACGGACCTCCAACCAAAGCTGCCAGTTGTTTCCAATCTTGCCTCTGGCCATGTACTGTGGATGGGTCTCAGACCTAAACTGTAGGCTTGTCTCTAGGTCTGGCTCATCTCTTAAATGGACCCTGGACCTGATTCACCATCTTGCCTTTTCTAGGGCTGCCAGTAGGCTCTGTTATCAGGACTTTTGATCTGCCTGTTCTCTTTGTTTACAGTGGGACTGTATATAAGGATGGTGAAGACACTGCCTGTGCTGTGCTCACATGTGACTCCTGGCTCATTTTCCCCCTGTGGAGCAGCCCCCACTCTTGCTGCTCCCTGGCAGTACATTTTTTTTGCCTTGGGAAGTTTCAGTCATCAGGAAGAGAGAAGTTTTTCTTGAGCAGCTGTTCTCGTAACTCAGCAAAATTTCTCTGTATTTGCTTTTTCTTTGAAGCTACAAAGGGATTACTTCTTATTATTCCATTCCTTCAGACTGGACCTTTGAAGATAATGAATTTCAAGCTGGACCAGCTAGCATCAATAATATACTTGGAAGAATCCAAATCATTAGATTAGTACTAGGTTATATGAATGTACTATACTTTGAACTGTTGATTGAATGTGTACGTATAGCACATAATGAATGTATGTGGATTATTTTACTTCTAGAATCTGAACTGGAAGACCTATGTGAAGGGCTGGATTTGCTTTCAGCCCCTGAGCTAAAAACATTAGCAAAGATCTTTCACTTGCCAAACCCGAACAGTCAGAAACAGCAACTTGTGGATGATTTTCAGAGATTGGCAAAACAACGTTCAGTCTTCAGCAGGAGTCAGGCTGGTATTGGGACAGTGATTTTAAAAAGGTACCTCTTAAGCTGTTTAAATCTATAGTTACGTTTTGCAGGTGAATGTAAGTTATGCTTTGAAAGACTCAACATGCCTTTAGAAGAGAGGAATGCATTTAGTAAATTAAAGTATAAAAAGTTGATTAGCCATATAAACTTCGGGAACGTACTGCTCTTTTCTGTAGTTGACAGCTGAAATATTAGTTGCCCCCTAAGATCAGAGAATATCTTGTTTAAATCTTTGCTGCTCTGTGGAGAAGTAGCAAAAATCTTGTCTTGTATGAAAGGGCTTGATGAAGTCCCAAAACCTAGGATTTCAAACTGTGATCTGTAAATATTGCCCCACCAGCTAACTACATCTTGTTTCATGTTAGTCCTGTCTGGCATAGCAACAGGAGTGGTTGCACCCAAAGGGCAGTTAGTTCCAATTTATTCTGCTTGTGGATGGTCCTTACACTTTTTGTTAGTTAATGCGATCCTTTGGCTTTTCACGATAGATTATGTGCATTATGTGGTTTCTCAAGCTGCTTCTTTCAGGGAAAATCTGAGAGAGTGGCTGGGCACTGGAATAGGCTCCCCAGGGAAGTGATCATAGCACCAAGCCTGCCAAAATTCAAGAAGTGTTTGGACACAGCTGTCAGACCTATAGTGTGATTTTTGGGTGGTCCTGTGTGGAGCCAGGAGTTGGACTTGATGATCCGTGTGGGTCCCTTCCAACTTGGGATGTTCTATGACTCTATGAAAATTAAGTTTATGCAGCAAATGGTGTGAAAATGAAAAAATTCTCATACTTCATTCATGATATTTGAATTTTATAACTGATGGGAAAAATAATTTTATAATCATTTTATTTGTCCTTACAGGGTGAAGGATCTAGCTGGAAGATCTGTCAGGGTCTGTAAAGGCCCTCGGGCTGTCTTTTCTCGAATCCTGCTGCTATTTTCACTTTCTGAGTCAATAGAGGATGAAGAAGCTGGTAGTGCTGGTCAAAGTCAGCTCTCCACAGTCCTTATGGTAAACATGGGGCGTATGGTATTCCCCAGTTACACTGTAAATAGGAAAATACAAATCTTCCAGGACAGAGAAGATCTTATCAGGTACGGGAAGCTTTGGCAGTTTGGAAATCTATTTTCTTCTAGAAAAGCTTTACTACAGTACTTGTATAGGCAAATAAGATATTCATCATGTAGAACTACAGATGTGAATAGGTAGAAGTGCACTTTTGCAGTGATTTAAGATGCAGTGTTTTGTCCAAGTAAGATTTGTAACTCACAGTGGCTTCTATTTTGAACTAAAATAGCATATTTGTTTGCTTGATGGTCATCTGCTGATGAAAGTTGCTTCTTACATTGCTGTGATTATTAGAGTGGAACCTAACAAAAGCAAAAATATGTTCTCCAGTTTATAAATGCTTTTAAATGCAATATATCCTGCTAGTATAAACTTTGCTGATCCTACAAGATTAAGAATAAAGTTGACTGCACGGTTCTATGTCTTTGGAGACTGGAAGGGAGTTTTTAGAAAGTACTGTATGGAGGAATTGATTTCTTTTAACTATAAATGCTTCTTGATCCTAAAGCAGTGATTACGTGTTTTTCCCATAGGTATGCAACTGCTGCTCATCTGTCAAATGATATAGCCACTGCAGTGGTAAATGGGAACTTGGAAGAAGCTAATCATCTCTATACATGTGCGAAAGAAACGTGGAATGAACTGAAAAATCACCCCTCTTTGAGGTAGTAAACTGGAAACGAGCACAGTGTTCATAAGTGCATTGTCTTACTTTTGGTACTGTTCCTTTTGAGAGAGGCTTATAGACTTGTGATATTATTCAAGCCTGATAAATTTAGAAACTTTAATGTTCTTGAAAGCTTTGAACTTCCTGGTTGTTTGTTTAGCTTTTAAGTGGTATCTGTGAAAAAGCCTTTTTTCTAAAGCCTTGGGAATGAATTGGTAGGCATGAATAAAGCACTAAAACACTTCTGTTCTACATGCCAATGCAGGAGAACAAGAGCCTTATTTTTCCCTCATCATAGTTTGTTTTTATGGCTTTTAGACAAATAGCAATCAGCAGAATTTAAAATTCACTGGGAACAAAAGAATGTTGCAAAGGTTATGGGAAAACATAGTGGGTTATTCATCTGTTGAAAATTCCAATTGTGTGTCATTCAGGAAACACCACTGAAGATCTGAGAACTGAAGTAATGTGTACAGTTTTTGAAGCATCCTTCACTGTTTTTTGTGTTAATTATTTTGTTCTCTGGTTTAATGATGCACTGAAAGTTAAAGTGTTAAGTTTGGCATTATATTCATTGTCATGGCAACTGATTTAAAGTAATGTTCATGGAGGGTTGCATGGAGTTCTAGTCCATTTCACACTGAAGGCAGTGGAAAAAACCTATTTAAATTTCAGTAATTTTTTGAAACATAGAGGTGCCTACCCCAAAGGCATTAATCTTCGTTTAGGGCAGGAAATGCTTGTTCCAGCCTTCTCCTTCTGTTCAGCTGAGTTTCTGAAGTTTGACTTATGAGAACAAGTTAGCAATAAGGAAACACGATGTAGTAATTTACTGCTTTGCATCTGATGCAGAACCTAATTCTTTTCTTGAAAACCAATATCTTGAATATCTTCTTTCAACCAATTTCTTGAAACCAAATAATGTTGCACAAATGCAGCTTACAATTGCTACCTCAGCTATATGGTTATCTTTGGGTTCTTGCCTTGCAGAACCCAATTCATATATAAGGCATTGCATGTTTTAAATGCTTTGATTCTAAGTATTCTTAGTAAGAGAATTTTTAAGGATTTAAATTGCCATCATTAAATGAATCTCCTGAGCTGCTCTTACCTTTCAGCTATCACAGAGTTCTACCTGAGTACCTGCGACGTTTCACAGTTGGCTGGGTATATACAAGAATACTTTCTCAAGGTGTTGAAATTTTGCAGAGACTTCACATGTACAAGGTAAGGTGAGGTGGTAAGGTGAACAGAAAAACATTTTTAATGTAGCTTTATGTATCATTTTTATTTCTGACCTGGCTGGAAAATGGTGATGTTTGCCATGACTTGCTACAGTTCTCTTAAGAGATTACTTTTAAGTATAAAGTGTCTTTTTTTTTTCTGTATGTTTTAGAAGGTTTTAAAGGAAACCCCATTTTTTTAGATTGTGTTGATTTATGCTTATGCTTTGCCATGTGTAATATGCCATAATATTGTTAACGAGACTCTATCATTATTTGAAGGTATCTTTGTTTCACAAGTTTGGTTTTTGCCTTTAAAAGTGGAAATCTTGGAAGAAAAGTCCTTTGTGAAATCTCCTGTCTCTTCAGCTGAGGAGCTAAGATCTCCAAAGTCCTCTGACTTTTATGTTAGATAAAGACATATTATTCTGAGAAAGACTGCCTCTGCAGAAAAGGAACAAGTAAAAATCAGGCCTTTTTCATATACAACAAGGAAGACAAAAAGGACAAAAATATTTTATTTTTATAGCTAAGCTTTAAGCTTACATAAAATTATCTCTTATTATCTTCGAGTTCCTAAGACATACACAGACAACTGAATACTTATGGTGCTGGAGTAAAAATGGGGTTTGAATTGTGCAAAGTTTTTACGGTACCAGCAATTAGAAGGGAAAATTATAAGCAATTTATATAATGGAACTTAAACTTTGTTTTCTAACTCAGTTAATAAAGATACATCCCTGTCACTACAGGAAGCGGTGAAGGAGCTGCAGACTCTTTTGTCTCAGGATGTGTATTGTACTGACAGCAGAGGGCGGTGGTGGGACCGTCTCGCTCTGAATTTACATCAGCACTTGAAAAACACTAAGAAGGTATCTATCATCACATTTGCATGCTGTATGGCTGGAAACACTGCAGGCATTGTCTGAAAACATTTTTTTAAATACATATTATTTCATGAAAAGAACATCTAGGTAGGCTCTTCTAAAAATGCATATGTTGGTAGAAATCCCAAGGTCGGGGAACCACTTTCTCCTAAGAAATATAATAATTTCTGCATATTGAGTGTACCTTCGTCCTTGGTTGACCTGCTTTTTTTGTTGTGTAGAAGAGGCTTGAGGGATTGTATAGAGTTACCAATCAGCAGCATCCTCTTCTGTTCTTCCTTATAAATATGCCTGATATCTGAGAAGCAGAGAAGTTACGTGCAGTAAATGCTTATGCTTCTGAACCCAAGTCATGAAGAGGCCATATCTGGAATAAAGAAACAAAACAGGAGGTGGTAGTTGTATCAGCTGTTTGTCTGAGGATTTGTAAATACAGGAAGATTATGTCCATTTTTCTTGTCTGTTACACACAAAGCAGAAATAATGTTAGTGACTGAAAATGAAACTGTAGGACAATTTATGTCACAGCAAAGTGGGACAAGGAGACTGAAAATCAACTTTTATCTAATAATTAAAGAAAGCCAATATAATTAAACACACCTGAGATATATGACTAATTTGGCAGTGAGGTGAATTGAGAAAAATTGAGGTGAAAAAAAATGATTTAAGTCCAGGAACAGTACCAGTTGTAGAGTTACTTAAAATTAGCTGAGAATAACTTTTTTTTTTCTTGCTGTTGCTTACTTGCCTCAGCAAGGCTATTGAGAATTGGGATTAAATGCTTGTACTTTCTGTTGTATTTAATTCTGTAACTCTGTTAATAGGAAATAATACCATAGGCTGTCTAGTGTCTGCAGTGTCTCTTCTGCATCTTGTAGCTTGACATAAGGCTATTTCTAGATTTTGAATTGGAAGTTGTACAAAGGAAGAGTCTCAGTCATTTATAAATTAGGACAAAATGCCGTTCCAAGTCACAGAAAGACAGTACATCACAACTGTAATTTGAATTATTATTTTTTTAATTCTACAATTAGCCCTGGATCTTCTTCAGTGCAGTCATGCATCGGTCTAAAAGTTGCTCTGCATGTGCATTCTTGTACAAATGATGTAGTCCTTCTGTTTCCATTTAAGTATTAAGAAACAGGCTTAAAAGTATTAAGCTTATTTACCTTACAGCTAACTTTTTTCTAGTCACTTACGTAGATTTTACACTCAGTCTTATATTGATCAGTACGAATGGATAGTAATTCCTTTTTAATGTACCAGTGCAATCAAAATTTTAATCCAGAAGACTTCCAATGCAAAATAATAGCTAGAACTTCATTACACATATAAGGAAGGCAGCCCTGTTTATGTGCTGGCTTTTCGCATTCACATTTTTGTGCTCCTTAAATATGTTAGTCCTGGTAAGAATACAAAGATTTGCATAGGTCTTTCTAAATCACTGCTCGTTATCTTGATCTTTGCTAGGCCATTGACTGCATTAGAAATGGACTGGCAGACCCATTTGTACGCACTGGGCATCGTCTTTCTCTCTACCAGCGGGCCCTTCGCATCAGAGACTCACCAAGCTGCAGGCAGTTCAGATGCCTGTTGCATGATCTGCCCGTCATAACTGTGGAGGATGTGACTCATGTAAGTAAAGATGCCGGGAGCTTCTGAGATATACAATCTCATGAAGTCTTTATCATTTTGACAAGAAGAAGTAATCTGGGAAACTGTCAGTATGTGCTATTCACCAAACTCTGTCTTACTTCTGCTCTAAGAAAGTGAAGACAAATGTGTTTCTACAACAAAAACCTCATGTACAAACTCCTTTTGTGCAAATCTGTTTATATCTAAACCCCATTAATTAATACCAGTAACACCCTCAGAACTTTTCTGTCAGAAGAGCCTGAGCAAGTCTGTGCATTGCCTCTGATGTCTTCAGGCATTCTGTGTGTAAGAAAAAGTAGTAGGATGATGTGAGCATTAGACTAATGGCACAAGAAAATGCAAGGGTTTCTTTTACAATCTTTTGGAGTTATGCACTCTAAATATACCCTGTGAAACTATGCAATATAGTGCACTTGCATCATATTGGAATGCCTTTTTTTTTTTTAAAAAAAAAAAAAACATTCTTTTCCCTGCAACAAAAAGATTTGTATGTGGGCAAAGTCAGAGCAGAGCCTTGTTCTCCCTCAGCCCTGTCACTGCATACCTCCCTACAGCCCTTCTTTTTTCAGGCCAGAATCTGTCTGTTCAGTTGTCTGTATTCTTTCATCTTGGTCTTGTATATGGAAATACTAACATTCCATTCTGCTCAGCATTTTTATGAGATTTTTTTTTTTTCTGAAAAATTTGCCAGTTTAGAAAAGCTGATTTGCCATTGAGAAATTAATCTTTTAACAGGATGGTTTCAAGGGAATTGCCAGCTAAATTTTACTCACTTGATTTTTGGAAGCAGTCAGGTTTTGGTTTAAGAAAACTGAAAAGAAGATCTGTATTTTTAGGAGGGCTTTGGATATCTAGGCTAAAGTTTTTTTTAAATGAGATACTAGGAAGTAACTAGATGTTTTAATGTGTTCAGGTTACAATCAAAGGAAAGATGTGTCCTCAAACGGGACTGGGAAAATCTGTGTTTCTAATGGAGGATGTTGGTGACGAAGAAAGAGGCGAAGACTTCAGTGTATCCACAGTCATGTGCTCAGTTGAGGAGCTTGCCTTAACTCATTACAGGCAGAATGGTTTTGATCAGGGTAACGTTAACTTTTTTTTTAATAAAGTAAGATAACTATTGGAGTAAATAACCAGTTTACTAAGCAGTTTAGTTAATTAAATAGACCAGTTTTCAGTCTGATTCTATTTCCTTTTGCAAAATGCTCTAATATGTATTTTCCAGCTGACCTTCTTCCTGGCCTTTAATTATTTGCTGCCTTCATGTACGAAAGGCAGTTTTGAAATGTATTAAGAAAAAAAAAGTGTTTCTTCTTTCACTCCTTAGAAAAATGCTTATTTTGGCTTTCTTATCAGTGAACAGCTATATATTTGTTAGGGGCAAAATGCTAGCACTGACATTCAAGAGAGTGTCATTAAGGAAGATACCTACTTTACAGGAAAGGTAAATAGATGTCCAGTGATTTTTGGTACTAGATGAACATGAGAACAGTATGTACCATAGCAAGACACTCAACAACTGCTTTTGAAAATGCTTGTTCATACATATGAACATAATGAAAGCTTTTTTTACTCAGCATATATATATACATGTTCATATAAATGACATCTAAAATTATATATGTTGTATGTATACATATATGACAAGATATACATATGTAGGTATATTCACAGTATGCATTTAAATGATACATATATTATACATAATATATAATAACACAAATGTTGCACTATACAACATATAATCATATATAATAAATATAATATCACATAATATATATTATATACTAAATACTATAATACATTCTATTTTACCATACTGCGGTATTAATATTATACTAAAAAAGATATTGCTTAACACATAATATATGTGATATATAATCCGTGTTAACTAAGTTATACAATGTATATGTAGTACACATATTTTATAGATATATAATAAATGGTAAAATAGTATAGCGTTTATAAAATATTAATTCATACGCATACAGAAATTATATATAATAAATATGTAAAAATGTAGTTATATATAAGAATTATTTAAGTAGTCTATTATTACATCATACTGTGCTATATTACGTATTATATACCTTATTAATAGATGTCATTATATAACGTAATATAAAATAAATTTAATTTTTTTTTATGTATATATACATATACATATATATTCAAACACATGCACATGTGTACACACACACACACACACAGATGGCCTTTAGATGTGATTGGAGCTGGCTGGAGTTCTTCATTGCTGCTCATATGGTGCTGTGATTTAGATTGGTGACCAGAACAGTGTTGATGATGATACACAAATATTTTAGCTATTGCTGAATAGTGCTAACACAGTCTAAAAGGTCGTTACTTGGAGACTGGCAGGGCCCTAGTCTGCTGGTGGTACCTGATTGCTTTTGCATCATGTTTGTTTTCCCTGTCACACAAAGTTGTCTTTTTCTCTGCCCATGAGGTTTTTCTTTTTTTTTCCCCACTCACTTTTCCCCTTCGATTCTCTCCCCCTTCCTGCTATCCTATATATATCTACAAGCCAGGGCCAACCCACATACATACATTTTTATATGTAAGTGATCATAGACTCATTTAGGTTGGAGAAAAACACTTAAGATTGAGTCCAACCATTACATAACACTACCAAGCCCACCACTGAACCATGTCCGTAAGTGCCACAACCACACATCTCTTAAGGACCTCCAAGGATGGGGACTCCACCACTATCCTGGGCAGCCTGTTCAGTGCCTAACCACCATTCTTTCCATGAAGAAATTCTTCCTGATAGCCAACCTAAAACCTCCCCGGTGCACCTTGTGGCCATTTCCTCACATCCTAACACTTGTCGCATGAGAAAGATGGGCTGCAGCCTCCTTTCAGGTAGTTGTAGAGTGATGAGGCCTCTCCTCAGCCTCCTGTTCTCCAGACCAAGCAGCCCCAGTTCCCGTGGCTGCTCCTCATAAATCCTGCCTTCTAGTCCCTCACCAGCTTCGTTGCTCTTCTCTGAATGCATTCCAGCAACTCAGTATCTTTTGTGTATTGAGGGGCCCAAAACTGAATGCAGTACTTCAGGTGTGGTCTCACCAGTGCCACATACAAGGGAACAATCACTTCAATTCCCTAGTCCTCCTGGCCACACTATTTTTGATGCAAGCCAGGATGTCACCGGCCTTCCCAGCCACACCACTGGCTCATGTTCATCTGGCTGTCGACCAGCACCCCCAGGTCCTTTTCTGCCAGGCAGGTTTCCAGCCACTCTTCCCTAGGCCTATCCTGCTGCATGGGGTTCCTATAAAAAGTGTATTAAAAAATTGTTAACGTTAGAAAAGTAAGCCTTATTGTAACAGGGCATGGTAATTTAATCTTATCCTGTAAATGAAGGCAACTAGCCTGGAATGGAAGGCATTAGCAAACCGTTTGAATAATAAAACATATTTATAACTTTTTGCTGCAATGTTAATATATACTAATTTCAGCTGCGTATAAACCAGACATAGCATGTTCCTGGTTTGGATCATGCTGATTTAGTAGCTCTTCATATGCAGTTGCTGTAGAAATCAACGATGTTTCCATTTTTATGACTGAAATATTTGTATTTGCTCTTAAGGTATTCATGGCGAAGGGTCAACATTTATCACACTGTATGGCATTCTAATGTGGGATATTGTTTACATGGATGACATACCTGATGTCTTCAGAAATTCCTATCAGGTACTTTTAAAAGTTTTTTTTTTTGTTAATTTCTTTACCCATATTGCTCTAGGATTTGTAGCTGTGTTAACAATCTTATTCCGGATTGGATTCACATTTTATTCTGAGGGACTTTTCAGAAAGGTTTTGGCATTGCTTATTTTATGCTGTTACATGGGGCTTGTTGCTAATGGGCTCCTCAGTAACTAATAACCATGTAAGACTGGATTGACTGTCAGGTAGGGTAGGATTCAGCTGGTTAAATGCAGATGTCCAATATCTGAACTCACTGGTTGAAGGGTCATTTAAGGGTAGGAATACTGCTATTCCATAGTATATAGGTCACATCATAGTTCATAGTATATAGTTCACATCATTTGAAGCTGACACACTCTGTTAAAAAGAGCCAATTTCTTTTCAGTAGCCTTTAAAGGGAAATCACATTGTAAAGCTCAAGTTCGTTTACACCCCACCCCCATCCACTCAGCCCGAACATGTTCATGTTTTGGGCTAATCCTTTTTTTTTTTTTTAATAAACAAGCAAACAACAATACACCCTCCATCCCCAACAGCTCTGTCATGAAGCTTAATGATTAAAGGTGAATTTGTGGCTTTTATATAGATGCTTTACAGACTACAAATTACAAACACTTTTAATAATTCCAGCTAGAAAACTTGATCATGTAGTGACATTTGCTAAGAAAACTCTAAAGAGCTATAATCTCAGAAGAAGAAAAATGTTGGGCTTTTTACAGTCCTACAACATCTTTCTTCTACCTTAATCGTTGCTTCTAATTGGAACCCTATCCAAGAGGTAGAACAGCTGGTGTGGTCCTCCTCCCTAAGCAGATGTATTATTTGTACTGTATGACGTTACAGATTGATATCAGTATAAGTTACCTTAGGCAGAAATTTCCTTGTATTTTAAAGGTGTGGCATGCAGGGCTTTCTTTATTATTATTTCTTTTTATTTTCTTTAAAAAAAACACAACACACCTTGCATGTGCTCTTGAGCTTGCTCATTACAAGCACATTTGTAGCTCATTTGCTTATTAGTTGTTGTTGTTAGCGAGATTTTACTTATTAACACAGAGCAAAGATATCGTAAGCCTTAGGCATGAAAGCTGAAGGCTCACACAGACAGTCCTACGCTGCATTTCCCGGAATTAGCTGTGGCAGCAGTTTGTGTAAGGAGGGCTGAAATTTGATATTCTCTAAGTGCTCTGCATCTGATCTTGAAAAGCTAGAATGGCACTCATCTACTTGCCTGCCATTTTTACCCATGTTCAAAATCAAATAATAGCTATAAGGACTTTTTATACTGTGATGGGTTCAGAGATCTCCGTAAGTCTCTTCGCTTTTAGGCGGCTTGATTAATATTCCCCAGTTTTACCACTGCTTTGTTCCCCCTGCCCCTATACTGTTTCACCGTAGCTGAGCAGTCTTGATCCTGATAACAAATTCTAACTCATTACTGCTTGGCACATTAGAGAGCACTATTTTGTTTTCTGCTAATTAAAGGAACCTCTGACCAGAGTTCAAAAAAACCCAGCATGGGCTAAGATGTGGCCAGCGTTTGCTGCACTGACATCAATTGTTAAAATATATGCAGCTCTTTTCCTGTTTAATAGGGGCTTATGTAATGGATATGTTTACATTCAGTTGTCTCAGTCTGAGTGACTTGGTAGCTCAGATGAAGAAAAGTACAAAGTAGGGCATTGTCATTCTTGGAATCGCTGCTTTGCTGGCAGGTCCTCAGAGCTGTATTTACCTTGTCATACAGACATTCCCCCTGGATTTATACACTGACAGCTTCTATGAGAACAGGAGGGATGTCATTGAGGCCAGACTCCAGCAGCTTCATGCATCTTCCTCAGAGACTCTGGCAAAGTTGATTGCTGACATCTGGACTACTCAGGAGGGAAAAGCAGCAGCACTGGTTAGCTGGGGACGTTTTGTTTCCCTCCAGCAAGTTCAGGTAAATAACTGCTGTCCAGAGCGGGTGCGCCGCTTCATCAGGCTCACTGTTAACTCACACACAGGGTCATGGTGTGCTCACAGTTTGTGCTGAGGCACTGAGTCCAGACTCACTGGGAGGGAGGAATTACATGGGGACTTCAGCACACTTCTCGCTAGTCCCATGTGCTGTTACCCTTTTCTGATATGGCCACTTCTCCTGCAACAGTAGTTGGGAACACAGAGGGGAAATTGCTGCAGATAACATCTAAATTGCTCATTGCTTGTGACTAAATAAGACACTGAGACTGGCCATGGAATATTCTTATGAGGATTGAGAAATGCCTGTGCAAGAAATTAAAAAGGTCAACTGCCTAAATTTCTCTTCCAGAGCCTTGTCTCTTGCCTTGGAGGAATGTTTCTGAGTGGTGTTTTTAGGCGACTTTCCAAAGATCTGCGCCATTGCAGAGGGGGACTGCCTGACCTGGTTGTGTGGAGTACTCACAGTAATCACTATAAGGTATTGTGTGCAGCAAATAGTGGTTGATTGCTTTTCCGTTATTTTATCACTTATTTTGGTGTGGTCTTAATGGTGTAAGAACCAGCAAGAGGTGGCTAGGTATTGTTATAGAATAGATCTTTTTGGTTAAATTTACTGTAAGGCAATTGTTTAGCAAGCACTCAAGCAGCCATACAGAATTCAGACTGTTGTTGGAAAGGAGTGCTAAAGTCACCGCTTACTTACACAAAAACTTGAATATATGAGCTAACTACAGAACTCTCTACTACAAAAATTGAGTAAACAGTCATGGTTTGTGTCTTGCATCATAGTGAAATAGTTGCTAGAAGACTATTGCACATAGCTGTTGGAGCATCTTGTTATGCATTTATAAACCACAGCTGAACAGCAGAAATCAGTTCACTAAAACAGCTGAGGTAATGTATTTTCAGTTGTTGTCAGTATAAGCTGGCACTGTGTTACCAGACGTGAATGACAGATAAGGTTGTAGATGATTGGGCTTTGAATATGTGGTCCCTTCATTCACCAGTTCCTCTGGCTGTGTTTTGGTGGGTGATTACTACATAAAATTTCATTCTTACAGTTAGGGACCTGGGTTAATCATTTAGTGCCCACTGGTCATATGTCGTGTAAATCTGTATTACTTATGTTGCAAATAACAGCCATAAAGTAATTCTTCCATTAGTCTGTTGGAATGAATGATTTTTCAGTTCCTCCACATAAGACACACTGTTAATCAATCATTTCTTTCTAGCTGGTGGAAGTGAAAGGTCCCAACGATCGCCTGTCCCACAAGCAGATAATCTGGCTGAGTGAACTGAAGAAGCTGGGTGCCACAGTAGAAGTTTGTCATGTGCAAGCAGTTGGAGCTAAGAGTAAACGCCTCAGTTGACAAGAGATGTCTTGCTCACACGGGTAACTTGGGTGTTTTAAAGGAAATGGCACAACACACACACTATTGGCTGCTGCTTATTTAAAATATTGTCTTCTAAACTCTGGCTTCTTGGAGCACAAAACATTCTAAATAGTTTGAAAAAACTTCATGATTTAATGTACGTCACTTGTGTTCAGAAGAACATAGCCTCTCTCTTGTATACACAATTCATAATTTAATCTGTGGAAGGTAATCTTTGCCCAGTGAAGACAAACAAACAGCTACAGTCACATTTGTACCAATGAGAACACTCTCTACAATAAAAAATGTGGGGCATCAAGGTCTGATCGTTTTGTCTTGGTAGCCTGAGTTCATTCATTATGTTGTGCAGGCTTCATGCTCACGTCCTCTCCAGGATGTCAGGACCAGCAAGGGTCTCCATTTGTCCCTACTTTGTATTCTGTATTTCAATTTCTCATTTTAATATAAAAAAATGGTCAAAATGATGGCATAGAGTAAGGTATAGGTTTTTTTTTTAATGCTATTTTAATTTGCTGCTATAACTGAAAGGACAGCTTGCTTAATCGTTCCTTGTGCCTCACACATGTGTTATCTGCAATGCGTTGTCTGCAAAAAGGGGAAGTGTTTCTGGTAGTAGATAGGAGTTGGTATGTGCCAAGCTTGCAGCACTCATTTGCACATCACTCATTATAGTGAGTTTTGCCCTACATAAATGGACATGTATGCTCCTTCACAAATAAGTGAGTCAATTGAAATGGAACCAAAAGCCAAGTCATTTTTTTAAGACATGAAAAATTCAGTGGGTCTGTCTCAATTTTAACATGTAGCCAACATCTTGTCTCTGGAGTCTTCATTCTCAGACCAAGTTTGTCTGATAACAGATATTCTGTCTATCATACAAATAGCAGACACCTTAATAGAATGTAGTGAGAAATTAAGATCAGCTGCACTTTTTTTTTTTTCTTAATCATCTTTCTTACAGCACAGTGTCCCTGCTTTTCCTGGGGGAAAAAAAACAAACACACGTTTTTGTTTCATTAGAGGAAGTGAAAGAAAGCCACCTGAAGTTCACTGTGGAAAGGTATGAACTTTTATTTAGTCTAATTTACTTCACATTCACAATTCAGCATCAGGATTTTATTATCTTCCTGGCACTGCTATTTTACTCAGTAAATCATTATCAGGCACAAAGGTTTTAGTTTCAGTTGAAATAGTGAACTCTAAGCCATCACAGCAACAGTATTAGAAACCTACTGCCTAGAGCAATTTGAGGTACAGATTTCTGTCTCTTATGGTGGAGGCAAATTTAAGATCTCATCCTTTGCTTAACTGTTGGTTAGAAATTTTTTGGTTTTAATGTTTCTTTCTGTCTGAGCGTAAGCCAAAACCTTTGCCCCACTTGCTACATCTTCATTAAAAATACAAGGCAGTTAATAGCAAAGTGGTATTGCAGGCAGGTGCACATTAAACACATGTGCAGGCCTGGGTATCTGTATACACACAAACACACACTTTTCAATGCATTACAGGAATGAAAGGAATTTCTTTGATACATGGCAGTAAATGGGGAATAAAGTTGTACCACCATGATTACTAAATCTACAGTAATCTCTACCTAGCAGTAATTAGTGATACTGGAGGTACACTGGAGGTACACGTTAACCATATCAACCAGCATTTTGTATTTTCCCCCTGCATGGTTTACAGTGTAGTTACAAAAAAAAAAATCATGATTATAACAGCCAGTAACAGCCAAAATAGTGCACATATTTTTTTTTAGAAACAGACAGAAAAGATGAGCTTCTTGGTAGTTTTTCAATTCTGGTAGCATCAAAATGGCATTAACAGTTTAGTATGTTGAAACGGTGAACAGAATTATAATTTGAAAACGTGTACATATATACACACACATATATACACTTGTATGTCAGTATTTTGTACACAGAAGTTAAAGATAAGTACTCACACCCCAAAAATGCTTCTGAAAGCTATTAAAGACATTTAGAGCAGTCCCTACTGACAATAAGGCAACTGTGTAGAGTGGGAAATATTTTAAAATTAACTTCTAGTACCTGTGTTTAAAAAGTAAAACAAAAAATCTGTTTAACTTAAGGGGAAGAAACAGCATTCAGAGGCATGCATGCGCGCACACACACACAGTAGTTTGTTCATGGGCAAGGCCCATGCAAACGCAAGGAAGCAGAACCTTGTCTGTATTTTTTGGGACACATGGATAGGCCGCCTTCCTCCCTGCGCCCCCTTAGCCATGTATTAAGGGAGTCCCCACCGCTCCTTCCCCATGCTTATCACCATCCCAGCCTTCGTCTGCCTAACTCCCCTTTTTGAACTTCATGAAATTACTTTTCAAGTCTGTTTGGCAAATAGGCATTTAGAAAGGTTTTATTTTAAAGGCATATTATTTTTAATGCTCCCCCCCACACTATATATATATATATAATATAAAGTACAAAAACCATCTGCAGCATCTGTACACATCTTAGAACTGAAATGTAAAAATTTCTGAAATCTCCTTACAAAGAAGTCAATCCTGTTTAAATATAGTACCCATTTTTCCCTAAAGGGTACTAGCTTAACGTTATTTTTTTTTTATTCCACCAGCTGCCTGTGTGGAGTGATTTATTTACACATTTTTGGTACCTTTAAACCAAACAAAGTTTTACCTTTAAGGAAAAAAAAAAGCATATTTTAAACTGTAATTTAATAGAGAGGAAGAACTGGTACCAAAATACACTAAGCACACAGGTTGAAGTCTTTTATGTCAAGTATCAGGCCAGGGAAAGCAGTAAGCTAGTTTAAAAAAAATACAAAAGCAAACTAATACAAACATTTGAATAATGAATTGAACAGGTTAGTTGACTGCTCCAACAAGCTCGTAAATAAACAGAACTAGTTTGTGGACCATATAACATGCTCAAACCATCTTGCAGCATAATTAGGCAATTGAGGTGAATACACGTTTTTTCCTCACAACCAGTTGACCAGAAACAATCTGGCATTATGTCATAACATGCATGTGTGCACACGCGTGCACACACACACACCGCTTCTTTGCATAACAACAGGTTTTGGGGGGTTTGGTTAGTTAAAAAAAGGAAGTCTTTTCTTTCTCCTCTCGTATCAGCTAACCTTTAAAATGAAACTGCCCACCTATCCCCACCAGACCAAACACAGTGTGAGAACGCAGCATACCCAGTGTTCAACAGCTTTGCAGTTTGGATAATTTTCAGCCTGCAGAAAATACGGTCCTGTATGCACCAGACTTTCTAGCACAAAGTTGGCACTTGTAATACATGAGCAATCTTAGACATCCAAAACCCTTATTATTGTGATACAGGCTGCGCTGAGGACCAGTGTTTGGTTTTACAGACAAATGAACAGCTCCAAATCCTATTCCCCTGCCTTTTTTTTTTTCACTACAATATACTGGGTACGAACATCATAACCCTTTTTTTTCCATAACTGAGAATAGCTTCATACAAGGCCTTCAGAGCCTTAACTTGCGAGTTTGTGCCTGAAGAGAGGCTCGGCATCAGTTTAACAGCTTTTGCATTTTACACAGAAATCAGTTAGTATAAAAGGAAGACTCACTGTTAAAAGAAGGTACTCAACAGAAGCATTCTCTTGTTCTCCACCAATGCCTTAACCTGTGAGAATGACACACCACTATCCCCCTCCGCCCCAGGGCACTTCACACTCATTTTTCTCCCTAAGAAACTTGAGGGTTTTTTCACACAGCATCTGACAGTGAGTGGCATTTAAAAGGTTTAAGAGCAGTGAGGAAGCTGCTGCATTAGGCAGAGGGAGGCTGTTGGATTTAATTCCCTCAAGCTGTGCTTGTCCATTGCACTGTCCGCATGTGCTAGGAGTACATAAAAAAGAAGGCACTGCTAACCACTCTTCTTCCAGCCCTGTTTATAAGTGACAACAGCAACAGCACCCCTTGTTGATTTAGCCACTAAGAGCACAGCCTCATTTCTGGAACCCTGCAGGGCTTAAGTATGAATTCTGCTGAAAGCTACTTCATCCTGAAACAGAGCGATGAGAGGGCTTGGCGGGGATCCAGACCTGTGCAGGGATATAATGGTGAGTATTTCCGGTGCTTAAAGAAAAAAATGAGGCTCTTCTGAAACTTAAAAATGAGCTTAAACTTTGAGAGGAAAAAAAAACTACCGTCTCCTAAGCCAGCCGTCTGTTATTCCAGAAATGGGGAGGGAAAGGCAGAAGATGGAACCAGAACTTAGCGGAACAGTCGACTAGAAAGGCCAGGGGTGGATGGGTGGGTAGCTGCATCAGAGTAAATCCTGCTACTGTTTCCTCCCGATTAAAGGCACTTCTAAAGCTACTATGATACCATATGTACAGTAAATGTTTTAAGGTTAACAGTGCATTGTCCTGAAGTTGATTCCTATAGCCTAAAGTCAAGCTCATGACAAAGAGCACAAATCTGACTGGTTGTTAATGGATGTGTTTTGGGGAGAGAAAGAAAAGGGAACACTCCCCCCACGGATGCACGTATGTAGGGTGATCAGGTCACAGAACATTAGTACACATGTATGTTTGTACATATTCTTCCTGAAAAGGAAATGTGATGAAGTAGTTTGTTCCCAGATTTAAGTTGTCAGTTTGTGTCCGCTGCATCTAACTACTTTGATTTGTCAGTCTGTTTGACACAAAGTCACTTCAGTCACTATCTGGGACAACAGGTATTTCAAACAACCCTCAATAATGGACTACACCAAGCCTTTCAATTAGCATTAGCATTCATTACAAATGCTCAATCGTATATAGTGAGCCAAACCCCCAAAATATAGAATGAATTAGGAACCAGAAACCAAACAAGACACGTAGATGAGAACTACTGAAGACAAAATTGTGCGATTTGAAGCACGACTCGCTTTGCTTTTAAATATTTGTGCAAAACTTACGAAATTGTTGTATATAAAATTATTACAGCTTTCAATGCTGCATTTAGCAGTGTTAAATTAGAAAAGACAAAATTATACGCTATGTTCTCCCCAAGCCTTTAAATCATCACATCATCTTAGTCTTCGTTTGCAAGAGTCTCAGTGGATAGCCAGATTTTGGCACCACTTAAAAATTTACTTAAAGGTGTTCCCAGAATGCTCCGTCTGCACAGGTTCCCTACAGGTGAAAACGGGAAAGAAGAGGAGAGAAAGTCTGGGGCCCCAGTGGTGTCGTTTAAACCATTTGCTCTGAAGTACATTCTGCTGTGATCCAGTTCTGAGCAGTTACCTTGCAAAGAAGAGTTGCTTTTGTACTGTCGGAGGTTCCGGTTTAACATGTCCACTTCATCTGCCAGCAAAGAAACTTTATGAAAAGCAGTGATGAAGCCACCATGATTAATCTGGGCCTCAGGAACCCAGCGGAAGTAGCACAGTTTCCAGAGTTTTATTTGTGTTCCAGAGATATGGGGTAAAATTACACTGTGCAAATCAACAGGCTTCGTAAACCAGTCTCTGAAGTACTGTTCCATACTGTTACTCTGACTCTCTGTTTGCTGTAGAAAGTCTGGTTTCAGTTTTAGTATCAGAGAGTTTCTTCTTGGAAGGAACTCCTGGTCACTGATGATTCCATTTTTTAATGCAGGGGGGACACCTCGCAAAGTTGAGCTGTAGTTTTTCTGCAGAAAATAAATACAGGTAACTTTATGCTCATTTCAACAGCAGATTTCCTTAAGCTTCTGTGGTGCCTCATCCAGATAATGATGTGACATTTAAACAGTTGTACACTCATGAGTCACCACTGCATGGCTCACAGAGCAAACAATGTGGCTACTTAAGGCCTTTAAAAAGAAATACCTATGTTTTCTAGACTTTCTAGAGCAATGAATGATTGAATTAATCAGTATTCACTGACAATTTTGACAGCTCTAAGGAAGAGAAAGGGGCATGTCACCACTTTAACACAGGTGAAATAACGGAGCTGTCGGCAGCAAGCTCAGGCATATCCAAGAATGCCCTGGAATGCAAGGTTCAACAATTGCAGTCTTTGCATCTATAGAAATCCATTTTAGTAATTTTTCTTTAGGCTGTGAAGGTAAGAGAACACTCCTATCGCTAAAGCAAGGGTGTAAAACACCACATAACTCTACGTTTTTAAGCATTAACATCATATATTTAAGCAGAAACAGTCCATTCACAGACAGATAACACCATAGTTACCTTTGAGCGTTTAAAGGTTTTCACTGCTCCATTTTGTACACATGGTGCGCTCTTCCCAATATACAAGGGGTTGTGAAAGAGCAGGCGATCCCTGCTTGTAAACTGAAGAGACCAGTCCCAAACACAAGGAAATCTGAGGCCCTTCTCATCACCCAGCTGTATGTTTTTGCTTATGGCAAATTCCTGCAAGAAGTAACGCTCAAGTATAATACAAATCAAACAAAATAAGCTTATTCATAAATTTAAGCTATAAAACAGTGAATAATTATCAGGTGAGGAAGAGCAGAGACATAATCTAAGGGGGTTACAGATGAAAGCAACAAGGCAGCAAGACAGTCTGCTGCTGGAGAAAATGGCTGTACCCTGCTTTTTATTAGTGCAATGGAGACACGGGACTAATGCTGACTTAGCAAAAATACTTTTCAATTATATTAAATTGTTGGTTTGTTTACTCTAAAACCCCTAAACTCTTTATTTTGAGAATACACTAATGGTCTCTGTGCTCTGCTTCTTTGTAAGGTTGCTACCTACAACTTTAATGGGAAGCTGCTTAACAAAATTTGCTCATTTGTACTTGTATCGGCCACTAAAAGTTTTCTACACAGAGTTGTAATCAACTCTCGTTTTCAAAAATATATTCAGATGTTAGTTTACTAAATATTTTGATATAAGCTTTCATTGTGCATTACTGTTTGGACTTTACACGTTCTTTTCCAGCTTTTTCAACTGTTTAAACAATTCTGTCAAGAGACTTCAAAGTTTGCCTGAGATGTGAAATTCTGTTTACTGCACATCATTCTGCTTTATCAATTCCAGACAAAAATCTGTTTCTTAGAGTACAAATAATAATGCACAATAACAAAGCTTTTTAGAAAAAAATAAAAACAAAGATTCAATGGACTGCTTTCTTGAACATCCTGTTACTGTGCATGCAAAGCTCACCTGAAAGGACGTTCTGATCATATTAATCTGGGGAGCTGAGTATTTTGAAATACATTTTGAAAAACACAAAGGAATGCCATTTAGTTTAGATGATGTTGTTTCCAGAACAGCAAGCTGAAGTCTCTTAATTGAAAAGTAGATGTTACACTTGATACTCACAGTGCTTTCCTTTACTCGTTGGTGTGGACAATTGAAGAGGAAAGTGCCAAACAATGAGATACGTGCACTGTCGTACAATATGGTCAAGTACATTTCAGAAAACTCAAAGGCTGCTGGGTATTGTTCTAGCAGCTGCCAAACACAGTCAAGAAACATCAAGAACAAAGGGGACTGGAAAAAGAAACAGGGAATTAGATTTAGTAAAAGCCTTTCCCAAGTCATGCCGTTTTCTTTGCAGTTAGTGCTCCCCTCAGGGTATTTAGCCATATCTCTGGTACATTCCTCAGCAGGGTGGACTGTTTGGAGGACTGTATTTTTTATGATTTTATGCAGCTATAATCTTCTGTATTCCTATTCAGCCACTTCCACAAGCAACTATGTCAATTGACTTTCTCAATGTTAATTTTCCACAGCTTCCTCTTCTCTTTAAGAAGTCAATCAATTCTTTCCTGGGCTCTCTTTCTTACTCACAAAGCTGCAAAAATGCTTTCTGTTATCTTGCATGTCCCTCATAATTTCCAGATTAGTCCTTGTATGAACCTTCCTTACTACTTGGCCTTATTTTCACAATGTCTATACTTCCTTCTTGTTAGAAATACTTGGAGCTTATGATTCAGCCACATTAACTACTCAATACACTTTCTTGCTATTTCCATGGTGGCCCATGAATGGCAAAAGTATAAACTATAATTTATACAAAACTTTAAAAATACTTCCTCTTGCCAGTTTCATTCTTCTGTATATCCTTTTCCTAGAGTCAAGGTGTCTGCTTTCTCATTATTTCCCCCTTGATACTTCAGTTTCTTTTGTTTCTTTTTCCTGCTTACCACTCAGTGTTCTCAGTTCATCTGTTGGCTCCACTCTCTGGAGATATAGTTTTTCTGTTACTCCCGGGCTTTGTCCCTGAAAAAGACTGCTAACCTTGGTCCCTCTATTTTTTCAACTGCAATTAAAAGCCTCTCCTTTGTAATGAAGAGCCCAAATAACCGTAAAATTACCTGAAAATACTGAAAATCAAGTACTGTGCTGCCCTCTATTAATCTGTTTGGCAGCCGTGCATCGTAATTCATAAAGCTCCAGTGCTTCTCTATCAGCTCAATACTTTGAAAAATACTGCATATTGCTATGACTTGGCATTCCAAAAAAACAGGGATGAAAACATACCCTTGGAAAAGAAAACAACAACGACAAATAGCCCCCTTCCAATACACGCCTAAGCGCCTTGAATTTTAATTTAAACTATGGGGTGTGCTAACATTTTCAACAGTTTGACCTTTTCATGTGTAACACTGCAGCAACGTAAAATCCCAGCAATATCCGATTTCACTTGGTGTGTTGTCATTGATTCTCACATGGCTACAACGGATAAATAATATTTATCTTTACCCTGGACAAAGAATCATTTTCTCTAACATAAGCTTCCAGAGATTTGAAAGTATGAAAAATATTTGTAATTTAAGATTTCTGTGTGAACAAATGTTCAGGATGATATTGACCAGATACTCTTATCACATACAATTACCATTAACTTTACCTCTTTGTCAGATCTTTTTAAGTGGTTACACCTATCCAAAAATTGGTATCCTGCCATGACCCATTCCTTCTGTATCAAGCTTTGAAATCCAACAATTGTTCGAAAATAGGGATCCAGCATGACTTGAATGAGAGAAGCAGCAAGACAGCTCAGGTCCCGTCCCTCTTCCTCTGTGAATAACATACAGAAATGTATGTACATATATACAGTATATTTATATATATACACACACACACACGATACAGAATCTCAACAAAAAGTGGCAACTGCATTTAGTTTTGAATTCCTTTTAAACAATTTAAAATTAAACAAATATATAATTGAATTTCTTTTATAACGTGTTTTTCATTGCTGTAATTGTTCTCACAAAAAGGTAGATAAAAATACAAAAAAAAACAACCAACCAAGACTCATTCTATAGTAAAGATTCCTGCTGCAGTATCTAGCACAGCAATGCATTGATAAAAGAACTAAAATACTCACTGGAAAACCTGGTATTTATAAGATATGCTAAGAAGGAGGGCGATCATGTTGCTGGGAAAGTTTTAACATGTTTTCTTCCCTGAAGCAGTTTTTGGCAAGCTAGTGAGCCAATATGGGGAAAGTGTCATATATGAGCTGAAATTACAGAAATTACAGAATTTCTGATCTAGGTATCAGCAAGTTTTTCAGTGTATTTTTTTTTTAACATGTTTGTTCTTATACAACAGTAAACAATGTTAGTGAAATGCTACCAGCTACTACATGGGATCTCTGAATAAAACTGATATTGCTTATGCAAGGAATATTAGCCTAATCGTGACAGTACAAAAGTTCACCCTGAAGTTTGGACTCTATCGTATCATTACTAGAGAAAGAAACAAAAAGACTCGAAGTGAAAACAGTCCTTTGATGCTATGGTATGATACTACAGCCAAGACACATAATAAAATTATCTTTTTTTCAGTTGTTCAAATGCTTAAGATATTTAGAATGGATGGGTGTTATGTATAGAAATTACAGTTGATTTTATCTAAATTTATTCATCTACATTATGTCATTAATGCAAAGAATTATTGCATGCTATATGGTTGTATTACCTTGTAGAACTACAGAAACATGCTTACACTCCATCATATATACAAGCTCAGCAGAATGTTTAAGAAATGATCTGGATGGGAATAGAAAGTGATACAACAATTAATATTATAGCTTCATGCTATAGAAGAAAAAAATTAGTCATAGCTATATTTACCTAGTTCATTAATTAAAATACCAAATCATTCAACTGATTCACTGCTTACTTACACCAGTGGAAGTTTTTCACATCTCATGAACCATCACTCTACCAATGGTACAAACCTGATATACTCTAACCAGTGAGTATTTTCCAGTGAGGATAGCCACTTCTCTTCTGTTTCTTCAAAGGGCTCTGCAACAAGGAAAGCAGTAACATTGCAAAATGACTTCAAATAATTATGCCTGTTAGCCAGATCCATTAGAATTGTTGTATTCCAAGAAAATAACCACCGTGAAAGGACAGTTCAGCGTACCATTAACACACAGCTGTTTGAGTTTGATATGTGCCGCCTGGATTTCCTGGATGCTGGGAAGACACTTGTCCAGATCAGATTTGAAAACATCACTTCTCAGAGGATGGCTTCGAGTTATTGCATTACAAATCCTATGTTGTTAAAAATAATTAAAAAAAAAGTCACTATTTTTGGAGAGGGGAAAGAGCCTTTCACAAATCATTGCAAAGTCTGTAACTGCAAAACACTAAAAACACATAGAACATGCACCTTCATTCCAAAAAAATAAAAAAATAAAAGCATTAAGAAGATAATACTGCTCCTGCTGCAATGCTAGTGGCTCAAACATTTTTGGTATCTGCAAGTTACAAAACAAAAAATGGAAAGGCTGGACCATCAGAACGCTTCTGGGAAATGAAAACCTCAGGCAGAGTTACAGGTTAAACAGCTCGGTTCAATTTTTAATTTTCCACAATTTTTAGAAAGATTTGTCTGGGCTAAATAAACAGAGCATATATGCAGTATATAAAGCCAGGAAATCTGACAGGGTTTCAAATAAAACTTCTAGCACCAGCCTAACACACACAATGCAAGGTCTACAAAAAGACTCTGTGTGTATTGTGGCACTAAATCTATAAAACTGTAAATGCCATAAAGAAATAATTTTCCTGTGTTTCTCTGAAGCAGGTAAGGAATTCCCCACGAACATAAGTTTTAACACAGTATCATCAATACTCATCCAATCCTTTTATCAATAAATTCTGTCACCTGAAAGACTAGCTACCTAAATAATAAACATCACTTAAAACTTGAAAAATTATTCAGTATTCCAACTGAAGTGGACCTTCGAACAGAAATTGTGCTACAACTGTAATCAGAGGACAGTTTCTCAAAAGGTATTGCACTGCAACATTAACTACCCTTTCAGTTACAAAATGCTGCTGTATATTGCATATAATCACCACTTACTCTATACCATGTCTGATAAAAGAATAGCTTCAACTGTTTACCTTTGATCAATTTTTCTTTGCTGCAATACATCTTTAATGTTGGCCATTCTTACAAGGGCACTCCCATTAGGATGATTCCAGGACCATACCTAATATGGGAAAAACATAAAACAACAACAAAAAAAGCAGGTTTGCGTTATTCTTTTTTTTTTTCCTTAACACTGCACATAAAGCTGTGTTAATTGGCATACATATCTTTAATATTAATATGGTATAATGATTACGAACAGCAACAGAATAAAAACTATACTTACTGGCATTCGTCTCCCAATAAAAGAGTAGGAGTATAGCTTAAGGTCTTGGTCTGCTAAGGAAGATGGGACCACAAAATATTCTGGGAGACTTGGGGAAAAAATACAGTAGAAAAGGTTACTTTTCCCTAAGTATTTTATCAGCTTTTCTCTTGTTGCAATGCTGTCTTACCAGCTCTGTTAAACTATAATGCACCAAACCCTAATACCACAGTGCTAACTGGTTGTCCTGTACATCTCTTACATGTCATCTGTACAGCTCAAATGTATTTGTTTACAAACGTGCATGTTTCAGAGGGAAGTACAAAAGCATGAAAGCAACAAATGCTGGAATACAGGAAGCAACAGGGGCCATACATTCACAAAATATGACATTTCCTCTAGAGACAACACTTGCAAGATCTTCCAACCGGGGGCCTCACCAGAGAGTGGCACATTTAGAAGTTAAAGTGTGCAGTCAGATAGTATGGAGACTTTGTTAGAAAAGACAGGAAAAGACAGTTAAATTGTCTTGTTTTCTTCTATGCTTACTTGCATGATAGCAGAAACTTACCAAGTAGATATCATGTAACCTTCGTTGACTGAACAAACTCTCCACTCTGATGCACCTGTCCTTTTGATTTCTCTATCCCAATCAGAGTAAGTTTCAAACAAAGGTGTCTGCTGACCACTGGCACTGCCGATGCTGCCACCACCACCACCTCCTGGGTCTACTCCGTTCACCTTCTTTGCTAGGAAAAGAAAATTCATCAATGCACATTAAAAAAAGAAAAAGAAAGAAAAATATTCCTAATTACAAGAGCGAGCCATTAGCATCAGGACTGACATTGCCTATGTTTGTATTAAAACAGATCTGTGGTTTAATGACAGCTTGGCAATACATGAAGATGCAAATGTACTTTTTTCCTGCAATTTCAACAGAGAAGCAATGTAAAGCTGGTATGTTGTGCTGCTTTGTAGAAAGCAGGACATACTAACGCTCAGGAACAAGTGTTATCTTCAGTCACAGGACTTCTCTCTTCAACATACCCCTTACCAGTGTTTTAAAAACATCTAACCTTTATACGCTACCCTTTAATTAACTATTTTCTGAGTAAAGTAAAACAAATGGTACGTAATTTCAACAGCTTTTCCTTATAAATTACTGCTGTATTAACAGAAAGGAAAATAACTGATGACCTGTGTGTGTGTGTGTGTCTGTGTACACATGCATATTTATATCCAGGAAAAAAAATGGCCTACCATTTTGTGGCTAGGGACCAAGAAGATTACAAGCTCTGTCAGTAATACAGAAGATCCCCTTTGTTGATCATTCTTTAGGTGCCAAGGAGGCAGTCAGCTGTGTCAAAGGACATTGCATTTTGTTTCTTGATACTTGGAGTAAGCGTTTAGATGAAGGTGAAATAAACTGGGACTCAACCCAGTAATCTCCACCAGGAAAGCTCCTATCTTTAGGAAGAGTTGTAAAGATGTAAGTAAAGATGTAAATTCTGTCCAGACAGAGCAGAACAGAGGGTTAGGGCTCTACTGTCATCTCAGTGACTGTGTATTTTCTACTTTCTAATATCTACCAACTTCAGTACTCAGACTACTTTCTATATTTTTCAGAAGAAAGCTATACTGAACTCAGACTGAAGTACCTAGTATCCAGAGAAATATCATTACTAGAAGATAGTGTTAGAATTTTACTGTTTAATGGCAGGATATATAATTACCAAACATATCCTGGGAAAAAACAATGTCCATACACACCAGAGCAATGCAGGCTGATTACATTCCCCAAGAAGCACAATGACAGTACTTCAACTTCTACTTTATCAGGACTACCAGGAATAGAGAGTTATAAAACACAGTGCTGGAACTGTAAGGGCAAAGCCAGAGATCCATGCAACAAACACCATGGTTCAACTTTACTATGTGGAAACTTAAATTAAAAACAGTAACAACCACCACCAAAGTATTTCAAGCTCTTTCCTCCAGCAACTACAGCCTAGCAGAACAACCAGCTTTTACCATTCTGACCTGCAGCTCCAGAAGAACAACGTTTTTTACCCACCTTGCATAATTCTTCCACTAGATTTTTTTTTCCGTATATCAAATAGTATTTTAAGGACATAGTAAAGGCAACTTCGTGACAGACCAACATTTTGTTCACACTCTACTTTACCACTTTATGGCTATTTTATCTGCAAATTGGCTTCCTCCTTAGTACTTTGTAACACTAACATACATGGACCTTAATTACCACCCAAGACTTACCAGGTAAGATATTATACGTGTAATTATGTATGCAACATAATCACATGCACCATTATTCTCGTGCATGCATAAGGCAGTCATGTAGGCATCTGCATGAGAAATGTACATTTTTGTACAAATTTGAATGTCTGAGCTCATAATTCCACAACATTCAAATTTTGTAACCATGATTTCTAATGCCAGCTCCTGAGTAAATATTTCTGTACCACAGATCTACATCAATGGCACTTCTGCTATTTGGAGGCTTGTAATGCTAAAACTGACGGTTTTCAGCTGTGTATTGGCTGGGGAACACTAAGCAGTGACCGCACAGCATTACACTAGAAATCAAGTTCCAAAGGCATCTTTTTCAGGCTTACCTAACTGACAGGGTTCAGTTGGAGATTGGCCTTGAGCAGAGAGGGTGTGCTCCAACTCAGCAGGGGTGGTGGAGGTTTTGAGTGGGAAGAACTGCCTAGTAAGCCTCTAGGAAAGGAGGTATGGAGTCCCAAGCTGCACAAATGCTCCTGCAATACCACCAGAAGAGAAACTTATTCCCAAAAGAAGGGCAGGTAAACAAGCCTGCTTGATGGGAGATTAGCTAGGTACCTACAGTACCGCTACAGACCAATACACCGATAGGAGGATCAAAGTGTGAATGGAGAAATATGAGTACTCATGCTGACATTGGCAGTTTTGTTTCAGAGTAGAGATACTGCTTTTGATTTTGGTCTTTAAAGTGTATCACAACAACTGACTTAAGTCCAAAAGTAAGAGGTTGGCTGCAGGACAAGCCAATTTACTTGCCCCCAGAGAAAGCCTAAAAAGCTTTTTGCTATTGTTTCTGGATAGAAGACTTACTAAACTTACACATTGTGGAATAGAAGAAAATAAGGTATTTTCATACTTACCTGGATTGTGATATATTTCTCCAACATACTCAAATGCAAAGAGAAGCTGAAGATCAGTTGGCTGAGAATAATGAGCTATTGCAAGGCACACCTAGGAAAGAAACGTTTATTAGTATTATTTATATACATAACATTTATTGCTCATGATTATGGCAGTATTAACTTTGCAGAGCAAAAGCTAAAAACAGTTTCTAATGTTCAATTTCCATATTTGATTTGAAAGGAAAAACAGAGGTTGCATGCTGGAGACTTCCAGGACCTATGTCAGTCCTGCATCTCATTAAGTTGTATTCCCAAATTATGAAAGGCATTGATGAATGTAAGTAAAAAGCAAATTGTTTGGTAATTAAAAGCAGCTTCTTCCCTAAGCTACTTGCAAATAGTGGGAGATATTTTCTTGATGTTAGCTGCTTGCAGTTTGTCAGCTGAGTGAAAGGCTGAAGATTCTCCATCAATCTCCATTTTCAATAGAACCTGAATTTTTACAGTAGGCCCATTTATCAAGTGTGGGGACTCTACCGCTAATTAAACATGCCAGCAATCACTCCCTTCCCCAGCTGATCTTGAGAACTGAAATAGCTAACTGAAACATCACCAAGATGTCTGTTTTAATAAGTTTTGGCCTAGCCCATATAGGTTCAGTCTCAGATGAATCACTTTCATTCACAAAAGAAATCCACCCATCACTTCTAGATGCCTGCGGGTTTAGCAAGCTCCAGCACTGTCTCTGGCAATCCGATGCAGTCATCAGGTTCGACTAGGCTGAGTCACAAGCCCTGCCCAGGAAAGAGAATTTCAGCAGAGATTTCAAATAAAAGATGCATCCTCAGAACAGTAGAGATTAACCCGGGGCATCAGGAAGAGTCTTGTCTAAACTTCACATTCTTTGCAATAGTCTTAGGAAACTCTTAGCCACGGAAAAAACTTAGAGTGCATTCATGCTAAGTCCTGCATGGAGAAATCCACTGCATTTTTCCTAGCATGTATGTAACACGTATGTAGCATTATGGAACCTTCACTGAATTTTATTTACTCTGACTTTTGAGGGGGACATTTTCTGCTATTTATAAAACCAGTAATGACTACAGACTAACTTGAGCTGAAAACGTTTTTTCACAAAGTTCCCAACAACAAATTCCCATCAAGTCTTAGAAGAACAGTTGCTTTGACTTTTCTTTCAGTGCTACCATGGAACTGCAATACAATATAGAAGACAAGGTACTCCTGAGAAAGAAACAGTAAAAGTGTTACAGGGAAATGGATGAGCATGACTTTTCAAATGAACATTTATAAGCTGATTTCCTCAATTTGGTAAAAACTGGTTGTAACTATCATGAAGTAACTAAAAGCCACACAAATTTTAACACATCTTGAGGTTTGAAAAGCTGAAGAACCATAATAGGATAACAGCTATTCCATAATACTTGTCATTTTCTAACAGACTGCTTTTGTCTGTCAGTGGCAGTGAAGCAAAATGCAAATCTGCATACATACACATTTTGACTTCCATTTTTCTCATTAACTTTTCATTAGAGTAATTGATGTTAATAGAGCTACTCCCGATCTACATTTATGGGCATGAAGGATGAAAGCCTTTTGCTATGCTAATCAAGTCTCAAGGCTTGAGGATGAACTGCAAGACATTGAAGGATGCCATTGTGCTGCCAAATAGTACAATGGAAATACAGTAAAACTATTTTTAAAGGCAGCATCTAAAATCTCTTTCATTTACTTGAGAATGTGCATGTGTGGCATGTTAAGAGGGGTAAAATTGTTTGGGAAATGGTATGCATTAGGATCTGGTTCACAACACGAGACCATAGCAGTGCTCTTGAACCCAGATGCCAAGAAGTGTTTCTGGGTGTTCCACAGAACAGATATAGCTCAAAGTACCAGTGCCACATGGGTGAAGAAGTCCACCTGAAGATTACAGTACAGGTTCAGGACCCCAGTTTCTATTATTAAAAAAAAAATAGTACTTATACTGCTGTCTTCATTTCACACTTTGGAAAAATTCTGGTAATATATACTAAACAACATTAAAGACATACTGATTTTCCTTTTATTCCTCACTAAATTCATATAGTAGTTTTATTGTCAGCAAGTATCAAAAGACAAGCAAATTCCCCAGATCTCAGCAGATTATCACCATAAGCAGAAGCTTTTAAATAGGAAAACAAACATGTTTTACAGGAAATGTTCTCATATCAAACTGAAAAATGTTTGGTATTTTTGCCAATTTACAATCATGTAAAGCTGAAGATATCTAGGCTCAGGCACCAGGAGAATAGGCTGCTTGTTGGAAAGTTCATTTATAAAAAACAGTAAACACAATGGGTTTAACTATTTCATAGTACAAAGGCCATTTCCCTATGTCAGTGTTCCCTGCACAATGCCTTTCTGCAGAACACAGATGATACTTGCAGGGCAAGCTCTTCTCTTTTTCAACAGGAATTTTACCAAGGACAAGAACTTCAAAATATTGCTAGCGCTCTTTGGAAAAAATCATTTTGAGCACTCGTATTTAAGATGTGCTAAATTAGCTGAACCCTGCATTTCATCTTCCCTGCAACAGACTGCGTTATGAACTTGCTGGAAGCATACTATTCTTCCTCACTACTGCAATTCCTATTCTGAATTTATGCAACCAAGACCAGATCAAGTCCCGTGGACAGAATTTTTAATCTTCCCAGGTAGCAAGTCGTCTTGGAACAATAAGCTTTCAGATAACAAGACTTTCAGCCCTAGCTATCATGAACATTCTCCTAGCTATTAGCTAGGAGAATTATTATTAGCTGCTTTTTAAATACCATTAAATGAGCTTAGTTGTAAAAAATAAAAAGAGCTTTCTTTATCCCTCTCCAAAGACCATAAAAATATAATATTTTCTCATACATTCCCAGTGTCTTGAGATATTACATTCTGAGATCAATACAAACAATCAGAACAGGGTAATATAGAAGTTTTGGGGAGTAATAAAGAACATATTAGAAAGGGTCAGGACCATTTGTTCAAAACTCTCAGTTTTATATTATTCCTTGTAACAGTTAGGAAAAAAATGTTCCACTCCATCCCAAGTGTTATGACGTGTTAGAAGACTAGAATTGATTGCACAGGAAACAAGATTTGAGATAATTTTCCTTGTGTTTTGATTAAGCATGTGTTTCTGAAACAGATCTCATACTCATTTTAAAAAGTTTCCTGAAGGAAAAGAGTTGAGGGAGTTCTAGAAGAGAAAGGGACTGCAAAAATAGAGATATATTTATGAAACAGGAGATTATAGGGTGTGTGCCATTCTGGTACACTGCCAAGACTCATTTGCCTGGTAAGGCAGCACACTTTCCATCACTTAACAGTCATAAGATCTAAAGCTTCACCTATTCATACATTTTAATTTCTTAGTTTAACGTCAAGTATTGCAGTGGCTAGAAGTCAGCAGGATTTTTCAGTTTGACCTGTTTGTTGTGCTTTTTGGAACAAAGTTATTCCTTTTCCTTTAAGGACGGTGAAATGCTTCTTCTTTCATATTGTCTAACTTAAGACTTCCCCAACTTGCTTACCCGTGCTTCCTCATCCTCCACTTCCTCCCACACCCATCTAGCTTTCCTTCCTTTGGAGGCTCTACAGCTTTATTTTTGAGACAAAATGGAATCCAACTGCTAAATGATAAGGAATGTGAGTTTCCATCCCCATTAGTATTCCTTAACTCCTGTTTCCCAAATATCCATTAAAAACAAGAGAGGAAATATTTACTTGACTGATTAATGTTGGGAGTGTTTTTTAGCATGTACAGTCTGCAGCTAATGTTGAAGGTATGTTTCTAATAGAACTGATTTTTACACATCTTCATAGCTTACCCCCAAATAAATTCACCTCAAAATCTGATGTGTTTTTCCACTTCATTTCTGCTTTAACGTGGCAAAAAAAATGAACATTCTATCAATATTACCCACACGTCATGTATATATTTATGTAATCAAATAAAATAGATTGTCCACATCTGAAGTCTGACTGCTTTTAAACTTGGATTCATAGTTTCACTTACTACCAAAACGGGAATACTCTCTGTTCTAGTAAGGCAGCCTAATTAGTAGGGGTTATTCTCCCTTTGGCCCTGTTCTGCAAACCCAGTTACTTCCTTAGAAACAGATTACATTCTCTTTGCCAACACCAACTTATGTAACTGAATACTGATGAGTATTTCCATTATATTCAAGCAACTGTGCTCGAAACAAATTACTTGATCGTGTGAAGTTAGTATCTTTGTTCTCCTTGTGATTCTTCCACATATTTAAAGCTCATTTTAAAAATAATAATGTTTTGCACTTTTTTTTCCTTTTTTTTTTTTAAAACTATGGCTCTAAACAGAACACTTGCTAGCCTCTCATACTGAATAAGTTAGATGCACAAATACTCCCATAGTTTGAAGTGTATATTGTAGTAGGTAGATATTTCACTTTGACCCAAGTGCGTTTCATTTATAGAATGACACTCCTTTGTATTACCAGGATTACATCTAGGTAGAGAGAAATCTCCCTGTTCTGATTTGTACACCTGACAGTATTTATGCAAGGTTTGACTAAGGAAGCTATTTATGATTCATAGAGGACTAACGTGCAGGCTAAAGGTCTCTTGCTTTACTGAACACAGATTGTAATACTAACTGTTAACTTCACTTTCCCTTCATTTTAAAGCTAACAAGTGAAAAAGACTCTTATTTGAAAACCTTGAGAGTCAGAACTACTTCAGACATGATTATAGTTAAATTACAGCCTGCACAACTCTTTGATCACAACAGAAATGCTGAGCTCTGCAGTTTCTCAACACTGAACACCCTAGAAAACCTTCATATAATGTTTAAGCATAATTCTATCCAGTTCATTTTTTCCACTCAGAAGGTTTTCATACCTAGCTCCAAAATGAGCATAATCTTTTTTTTTTTTTTGAGGAAAAGAACAGAGCTGACAACTATTTTTTCTACATGAGTTGACTGGAGATTGTGCCCCCGAACAAGAGGGGTGAGGAAAAGCTGCAGAGGGCCCAATGGTCAGCTACCAAGATGATCACGGTCCTAAAAAACAGCTTCCGAAGAGTGCCTGAAAAAACTGTGCTCATTCAGCTGTGCAACAATGACACTGCAGTGTGACCTACCAGCTGCCTACAGCTACCAGGAAGGTAGTTACAGACTCTTCCCAGTCTTGCCAGATGACAAAACGGGCAGCAGCTAGACACTGTATCTTGGGTAGTTTGAGCTGGACATCTGTAGAAACATGCAGCACTGGAACAGGTTACCCACGGACGCTGATTCTCCATCTTCAGTGGCTTTCAAGACACAACCAGGCAAACCTGCAGCTAACCTGATCTAACGCTGACAGCTCTGCAGAGGAAGGCTGACTAGAGGCCCACCTCCAGAGGCCCTTCCAATCCAGCACCTCTGACTGCAAGGCCAGTTCTTTACTACGGTGCTTTCCAGGTTGGAAGGTATCACTAGCACATGCAGCCAAGGAGAACTGGAAGAACTGACTCTCATCACAACTCAGTTGTACTTTCATGTTAAGTGTTGGTCCTTCTAACATAAGTCATGCACATACTGCTATTTCCATGTACACAGCTATCAAAATTTTCAAGCATGAATAGCTGGATGTAAACATATATTAAAAAGGCCCTATAATATTATAAGGAGGTCTGACCACCTTCCTGTCTGTTTTTAAACTTCAGGACAACCTTGCTAATATATGCTACTTGAAGGTCAGGAACAGAATGAGATAATCTTTCAAGAGTGTGGTGCTAGCAAGCCCTTTATATGCCAAAAAGAACAAACCAATTCCAATAAATAGGCTACATAAGACCATTCTACTTGTGTTCACCAAAATAATAGAGGCAAAATCCTGACAGACAAACCGATCCAAGGACCTCAAGGCTTTAGGTAACTGTATTTTAATGTTAACAGAATAATGTTGTTATGGAAATACTAGTATATGTTAACTATCTCCCCTCAGTAACAGTATGCTTCCATAATACACTCAAACATCAAAGACGCAGTAACCTACTGAACACATCAAAACTGTGGTGTTAGCCATACAATTGATATTAAAAATTATACAAGTTTTCTTCTATTCCTCATGATCACTTTCTGATATTTGTAAATGGGAATTGTTATGCTTTTGGTCACCACCATTGCCATTTTCATAACTATGCAGATTCAGATCCTTCTGGATCTCTAAAACTCTTCTTCCTATCAGTTATCACATTAGCCCACGTAATTATAAATGCATAAAGCAAGCATCTTTGTAAAAAGGTTTCACTTTTTGCTCTTGCATGAGGAAGTGCAGCACAAAAAGTGTTAATGAGATGCTGAGTTTGCACTCTCTTCCTCCCTCCTACAGGCTAATCACTCTTCTTAGCTCTGACAAGCAATTAGAAACAGTTGCTATACAGATATTGCAGATAGACTGCTCCAGGGTGACTTCAGAGAAGCTGTAAAAGGGGAATTGACAGCTGAAGGATTGCCAAACTTGAAAGGTTACAAACAAAGCCAGCAGGCAGGAAGGAAGGAATGCAGAAAATAACAAGGAAAGAACAGTGGGCTTCATAACTGGGTTTCTGCTTCTGGATCTCTGTAAGAGAGCAGAAGGTGAAAAAGTGATGAATTGGACATCATTCAGTTGATAACTGCAAACAGACCTATGTCTGGGCAGATGGTGCTTAGGATTTACATGGTTAAGCTCTAATTTGATCCTACTGAAAGGGGAACTCAACCTCTATAAGCAAATTGGGTCACTCCTTACGAAAAGATTGCTGTGCCGTGCTTGGCCACAATGTGGTGCCATGGAAGTCAGAGGACCTGTAACTCAAACAACATACCCCAGCATTCCAGAGCCAGGAAGCTGGTGAGCTAGTTTTATGTAGCCTAACCACCTCTGATCAGCAGAAACTTACCTGAATTTTACCAGGTTAAACAACATTGTAAGACTTTGTTGGAACTTATGGCAACAAGTGTTAAAATTGGGGAAGGAATGAAATTTCTAGTAGTGTACAGAAAGAGGTAACTCCTCAAAAGGCATGCAACTCTAAGACAACATGGGGAAAGCACATTTTTATGTAGATTAGACAAATTGGTGGTTTCAAAAGGTTATCAAAGAACTTGCTGTGCAATGTCTATCATAAGTATACATAAGATAGTACACTTGGCTAAACTAAGGTTATTGCTTGCTGAAAACGTGTCAAAGTATCAAACAATTTCCATATTGGAATATAAACGCTGTTATACAGCTGCTACATAGTATTTTGATTCCAATATTAAAAAAAACTTTTCTTAAATTAGTAATTTTAAAAAGTATAACATATTACAAGAAATGTAGGTTTATCTTACAAGAAATGTTGGTTTATCTTACAAGAAAAGAGTTAACATATCATCTTAGATTTTTTTAAAAATCTAATCATTTTCACTCTAAAATCTAGATACTCTCCTGCAATATAATGCAATTAATTTTCAAATCCATCCCCTACACCACTATTACAACACAAAACATTATTAGCATACCTGTTGCTACAAGTAATGACTACAAGGAAAGACTTCATAAAACGATATAATACCTTTTTTGCACTTTCAGGACCTGCTTCATCAAAACGAAATCTGACGATACGGAAGTCTTTGCAATAAATGATTAATTCAGTTGGATTAAATTTAAGTTTTTGGTTGGGACCAAGAACCTTCTGTTTCCTCTTGGTGTCATTCACTGTAAAGAAAAGACAGTTATTGGACTGTGCTTTGTAAGTATACAACACAAGACTGACTCAAACACAGATACGGCGGTGTTGCTATCAGCAGTTTCTCATTTAATAGTATGTTTCAACTATTCAGTTTAAGTAAGAACTTGTATAGGTCCTCCTGTTGATCAGCCTCCTTTCAAACAAGTGGCTGAATTACTGTTTCCCATACGTCTGGATTATTTATATGCATCAACGACAACTTCATAAACAAGTAATTAACGTTCAGTATTTCGAAGAGTAATTTGTGCTCCCAGACACATCATTATATATGCTGCAATGCCCTTCTGATGTACAGTAACTGACAGAAATGCTCTTGGTTTTTTGGTTTGTTTTTGTCACTTGGATGTATAAATAAGTGTTCAAGTTAAGACTAATTACATTTCTTACTTAAAACTCAATAATGTTAGTAAATTGCCAGGTGGCCTAGGCCTGCACAGACAGGCTGTGTCTCTTGGCCTGTGTAACTCCTTTTCAAATGGAGAAAATGAAACTTTATAAAACTAAACACCAGAAAAGCCACAGAGATTTTGTGTGTGGTAAATGGGAAAATTGGGGCACATAGCTGCTGAATGATGAATTACCTGCAACCAGCCAGCTATGGCATCTTCTGGGTTAAGCTGAAGTACTTCCATGAAACAGAAGACAAACATTTTAGGACAGGATGGAAATTAAACATTTATGCACTAAGCTCTTTCATCTCCTGGGAAAAGGGTGGAGGGTTTATGGCTAGAAAAGGAGCCAACAACCACTATAAATACTAAACAGTGTTATCTATAGCTTACTTTTTCTATAGTGCAGTTTCTTCAGGCATTTCAGATGGACTAACAGTTCTTTTCAGAAACACCTCTAGCACCTTTCATGCTCCTTATGCTTTCAGCTGGATCTTGCACTTTCTAACTGCTGGGTTAAAATCTGGACCACAGACTCAAAGGGCAAGGAGCACAACTGAAAGAAACAGCTCCTACCTGGCCTGTGGGTGTTTGTTTATATAAAATCAATACACCTTCAGCTATTCACCTTGAATGTAACAACCATCAAGCAACCTCCTCTGCAGTATTGGTGAAAACTCTCTCAATTCCTGTTAGTAAAAGCTTATGCTTCACTAAATTTAGTGTAAGACTGCAGAAGAACAATAGAATAATAGAAGAACAAAGACTAATTTCCTCAGGTATGTGGCAGGAAATACTGCCATCTTGCTCTAAAGAACTTCAAACTTTAACAGAAAAGCTAAACAGAAAGGGGTCCTAGATAACTTCTAACATTCTTCTAATGAAACTGCAAACACTCAGGCTATTTGAATGTTTAATCTATTGAAACGTGCAGAAAAGAGTAACCTAGAATCCATCAGCTTTTATTTTGAAACTTGAGTGCTACCTCTAAAGCCCTCCCATTCAAGAACAACACACGGCACATGAGAGAAGACAGAATTATTAGAAAATCATTCAAAGTTGATTAGCTTTTTCCCCCTTATTTAGGGGAATTTATTATATGGGAGTTTGTATTAGATGTTAAATGAGAAGACTGCAACAGCACGTTTATAAATTTCTCTCCATACAAAACTCTCATTAACAGATTTGCACTGTTTTGTCACAGCTACCTGGTGATTTTGAAAAAGGGCAATAAATGTGGGCCGGGGAAAGACCACGTAACAGGTCAATAGCACCTCTTCTTAAAAAAAAAGAACAAACAGACCACATTTCTTCTTAGTGTTCTTCCTCAGACATATATTAATCTTTTCACTGCAATTAAAACCAACTTCCAGAGTGGAAACGGATTACTGGATGACTTCAGGTACTGAAAACTTATAGGTAAGTAATGATTTACATTAAGTGTAAATTAAGTGCAATTAGAAAACCAAGTATTTAACAGCTCTTACTGTAATCAAGATTTGAAAATGTATTAGCTATATTAAATTCTTTAGTTAAAAGACAAAGAACATTATCTTTAGCAAACTAGTTAGCCTAGAGTATGCAACAAATCAAAAACAGGTTTTTCAAATTATGTTTAGTTACTTCTTCAGATTCATAGTGTATTACCTCAAAATCTGTAGGTTTTGAGGACCACTGGCTACTAACCTGCCTAAGCGTTAGACAAGATTGAAAACCCAAGCATTTATGTTGTGGGATATCCCAGCTATGTGTAAATTGTGTAAGTGTGATGCACTTTTTGCAGTCCAGTGTATTTAAATGGAAGAGATTCAGATGTTTGGAAGACAGAAAAGTTGCTAACAAAATGTGTACTGCTCTAACAGGTGTCTATCCTAGAACACCTGCTGATTCAGTACTGCAACTACATTTAAAACCAATACAAAGACCCAACTAAAGACCCGCTTGAGTGTCAACAATTCTGCACAACCTAACAAGCAGTTAATAGCTTTAAATGAGTTAAGCTTAACATCTGTCATCCTGATTAACTGTTTTTGACATACCTGTGACAATCTGCTCAATGCATGTTAGTGGGACATCATGTTCACCAAGGAGGAGGTTTTTATAATGGAATTTCTGAAACACATGAACTCATAGCTATTAATTGCAGTTCTGTGGTTCTCAACCAAATGACACACAGTACATCTTTGAAGAAACAATGATAAAAATCAGGCATGCCTAGACTTTTCTGACATGTACCACCCTTGCCTATTCACAGGCAATTAGAAGTACTGAAACCTGCTTTCTTGTGTTGGTGAAAGCACACCAAAGAGTTTGCAAACCCCTGTGGAATATAAAAAAAAAAAAGCTTCACTATTTGCATTGAATTTACTAGCCTCAAAAATTGCTGGTAGATATTCAACGATCTGAAGTGTAAATTTATATATATATATATATATATATAAAAACTATTACTGTAGTCATCTACTATTAACTCTATTACTGTAATCATAAGAAAGAAAAAAATATGAACTTGACTTTCATGAGGACAAACCCGAAGCTTTCTTTTCATACTATCGAACAGAATTAAACAGATTAAATACGAAGAATTATTCCTCAGTGCTAGTACAGATTTTTCTGTCCAGACAACTGAGTGTTCTGAATCCATCTTGATTATAGTATGCTGCAGGTGGTCACTTATCAGTTTCACATAAAACAAAAGCAGTAACAATCTCAATTCCAGTCAGTAAAGATTAGAGAAGGAAAATACAACCGAACAATAACAACCCTGCATGTACTTAACTTTAACATGCACTTAAATCAACAGCCATTGACACATTGCTTTCAGAGGAACAAGCTTTCAAAATCTTCTACTTTGGCTTATTAGAACAAAGGCAGGGATATGTAGCCAAATTTGATAAATAAGTTTTGACAACTCCTTCATGACAAGGAAAACTTCTTGTCATGAAGATTTCATTTTTTGAAGTAGATTTTGTCAAGCATACTAACTGTTATTGAAAAAGTATATCTACTTTCAGAGCTTGCCTACTTAATAGAGTATTTCTTTGAAAAGCCCAAAATGAAGGCAGAACAACTGTACTACTGAAAATAACAAAGCTCACAATTTTGATTTCCAAACAGTACTGTGGGCTGTGCTGTTCAAAGAAAACTGGTTAAGGCTTTGAATTTCAGATGTTCTGCTTTGACAAAGGCTTGATTTCTTCCTTCCCTTTTGTCATCACCTCATCTATGATGAAAGCTCATTTCACAGTTACTTTGTCCTCTGTCAGTAATGCCGAAGAAACCTGGACACATTAAAGGCTTTGCTGATTTGACACTTGTGTAAGAAAAGGAACACTTGAAATTCTCCTCCTTAAGGAGGAACTCGTTTTTATACAATTCCTGCTTTGCCTTTTCCCATTAACTTCCCAATGAAGCCTGCATAATCAGAGGTAACTAGAGCTGGCTGTACTTCCACCCCAAACTCACTCTGTTCTCATATTCTCGGTGAAGGAATAGAACAACAACACATTCAGTACAGGACTGTTTACCCTCATCATTTAGCTTTCTTTGTTTTAGAAGGCATCAGAGCTATATCAGTTTGAGATAAGGATTTAATGAGAATACAAACATTCTATCTATCGCATCTGTTGTCACGTTGTAGTAATGTGAGCAATAACAAACCTGTAGTGGCATTGGGTCATCTGTAATAAAGGAAATCTTGAAGTTAGTGCAAACCAATTTGCCCCACAGGTCATATTGACTCGTATCTGTTGCAATGCATTTTCTCACAAAATTGACTTCATTTACCACAATTTCACCTAAAACAGAAAAAGGGGAGGGGGAAAAGAATAGACTATATAAATCTCAAAGGTACACCAATCATAAGTCTGTGGTACCAAGAACACCCTCTTTATCCCATTTCAAGTTATATGCAGCTTCCGGGTAAACCCTGTGTTTAATTAACACCACTCCAGAGAGAGGAAGAAAATGATTAAAAAAAAAACATACACATGAAAAAAAACCACTACCTTTCCGAAATAGGCATTGCTTTGCTTTTAACTGCTTATTATTAGCAATATTGCTAAGCAGTTAAAAGCAAAGAACTACTCCTTCTCTATACCCAGAGATTAAAATCTGCAGTTCTCCACTATTAAAAATTCATTGTTTAAAGTACAGTGTAGTTCAAACCAAAGGCATATGTTAACGTACTCCAGATAGTATTTAATTTAAAAACTGAAATTAGCTAGCTATAGTTAAATACTTTAGAGACTATTATGAACTTCTTGAATTCAGAAGATTAGTGTACAATTAGCTTGCACTTTTAAACTGATGTTCAGGTGATTCCAGAAAAGCAAAACTCGAAGACAAACACATTACACATTCCTTGCAGAGTTTCACAAGTTCCTACACAGTTTCTACTGTGACCATCTGATGAAAGAGACCAACCATGTCAGTTTGCAAAACAGAAGACCCAAATAATTAAAAAGCCATTAAGTTATCTGAGATGAGCTATGAAATAAAAAAGCATATAGGCAGATGTAAATGAGGACTATTTAAATAAAAAGGAAAGAAAAGGGTAAATCCCTGTATTTAGGGCTGCTTTTTAGTCTCACAACAGAAGTTTCTGGAAGCTAAATGGTAATTTAATTCTTCATGAAGAAAATAGTCGTTTAATTTACTCCTATATAGGGCTATCACTTCTGTCATCAGATAAACCACTTCCTTCTGCTGCTGTCTGCTGTAAATAGTGTGGTAATGGAAGCGTGTTCAAGAAAAGTGTAATTTTATTTCAGCTGTTGTTTTTTTGTTTGTTTCTTAAAGACTAAGGACTAAAGGTTGCTAAAGACTAATTTGCAGGCCATACCTAGTCCCTAAAATGTCATCTCAATGTCCTACGCTTTGCAAGAAAACGGTCTGTTCTTTGAGCAACTATACTAATGGCAGTAATCAGTTATCTGTACCCCAACAAGTATGTATATAGCTTTGAATGAATCTACCATCGCTCTACTGATACAGAGGAGGTTATAGCACCCAAGGAACCATATATTCAAAGACCTCTCCTTAGCATTCCAAGCACTGGGGCACCTGACTCTGGGAACGCACATTTTGCTACTCTCGAGTTCCAGTCTCTGTGCATGCTCCTCACCCTAAGCTACTTAGTCACGCTGCTGCGTTAGCTCTCTTGCCCCTAACATGACTGGGCATTAGCCTGCAAGTCACCAAAACCTGCAGCAGAGTCCCTCCTTTTAGTTCAGCTGTCATAAACAAAAATCTACTGGATTAACTGTGGTCTTGAGCTGGCAAAATTACAGTGAGTATTCTGCAGGGTTGTGGGGTCCTTTCAGAGTTAGGAGACATAAGGGGATGACTTTCACTGACCTATGGTTATTAGGTACATTAACAGAAGTGAGAAGAGTTGGGAAGGTGCTCCGGGGACAAGCAGACATGCTGGAGCTTAAAACTGTTTTTCTCAAACATCACTAAACTATGGTTAAATAAGCCTTTGAATTTGAGGAAAAAGAAAAGAAAAAAACAGATTCCAACAGCTTCAGTACAAATAGTTAAAGTTCAGCCAAGTGCACAGCAACTGAAGACAATGTCTCATTAATAGGGTACATGAAAAGGACAGGACCTACTTCTGTTAAACATTGTATTGAAATAGTTTCATTTCTTTTAGTGGAGTCTGGCCTGAAGCCTCTTGATGTCCAGTGTTTTTTCTAATAAACTATTTGCCTCAATAACTGCAAAAGCACAAACTGTGTATTTAAGTAATTTCTTCTCACAGTTGGTGTTAATCTTCAACTATTCATTACTGAGTTCTCAGTCACATTCTGCCTGCCAAACTTCCTCCCTCCACAAGTCATTTCTTCCAAACCTAAGTAGTTTATAGTCTTGCCTCTCTCAAGTGCGCTGGTACATCATTGCATTTCTAATAAAAAGATATGGAGTTCCAAATATACCATAAAATGGAAGTGTCAAAGGCAGGTATTTTCCATATAACATCCTCTTATCTGTTATCAAGTGGAATATTCTTTTACTACCACACACTCTTGCTAAAAGCAAATTACTATTACCAAACTATTCCTGTACTTTGCATCTCTGATGCTATAAAACAGTAGGGAAATAAGAGATCCATTACTGTTCTCATGCAAAATCATTCCATTTGGATCAACTACAGTTTAAAATATGCCTGACACATTGTTCTCTTTAGTAAAGCCAGTCCTTTTTATTTCTTTCCTCTGTTCCTCATAATTGTGTAGCTACAACATGCTAATACTAATCCTGTTTTAGTGCAACTTTATTCGCATTTCTTCCAACACGAATACATTATAGATTTTTTGGCCTCACTTGGATCTTCCGCTTTGCAGAAGTTTACATCCCTAACAGAGAACTGTCAGTTTTGAAGGTGAGTATTATAACAGGGCAAGACAGAGAACATGCATAGTGATTTCAACTGAAGGGTTTAAACATATTTGCAACTGAAGCACGAGAAAGTTTGCAATGCAAATGCAAAGTAGATGCAGTTTTCAAAAGCCTCAAACTGAATTTGTAAATAACAGGTGTGGAATTTTATATTGACCCTCATTTGGATGTCTATAGTGAGAAACAGAAAAAAGTGTAAGCCTTCCAAACTTAACACAACTTTAGTAAAGTTGCTAAACAGAAGTAGTAACAAGCCGGTTTTATACAATGAAACCTTACTGTAGTTGTAGTTCAGTAGGTGATTTTTCTATACAAGTGTCAACAACAGAGCTATTCAGAGATATTACACTGCACATTTTTACAATGTAGCTGCTGCTTTTTCCAGTAAACAGTCACAAGCTGTTCCAGACACGGAACAGCAGTCAACACTTCCATGTGACTTGAACAGTCAAAGAATGATCTCAGGAGACAAGAGCAGTTTGTTTAAACTCTGACAGGAAACCAGAAGAAAAATTACAGGTTGCCACCCTTAAATATAAAGCCTAATCGTGATTATAAAAATATTTCTACACCGAATACATGAATCACAAAAATAACAGGAGAGACTACAGGATTTACCCAACACACACCTTCCATGGAAAATACAGCTTCAGAAACTGCTAAATTTCAGACAAATTCCGCTAAACTTCCCAAAAGTACATGTAACTTGACTTGTCCATATTTTAGACATTAAGAGAATCTGTGCCATGTTACGTATCTAATCCTCCACAATCCATAACACTTGACAACGCATACGCAATTCAGAAAGCACAGCAAGCATGCACGGGAACAGGAGGCAGCAGAGGCAAAACTAAAAAAGCTGAATTCAGTGATCATCAGCAGAATCAGTCATCAATGCACGTGGCAGCTGTTGTGCACATTCTGCACTTTTTTGTTCCTCCACATTGGAGTCTGGCTAAAAGTGAGCCTGGTCTAGCATCCTCGTTCCCTAATGTTGCAAGTGATTATACCCAATTAAGAAAACAGAAATACAGCTTGTTTGTGCAAGAGACACACTCTATAAAGTTCTCAATAAAAAAAGTTATCTCAAGCTGTCATTTAACAATTAAAAACATGCATTAATGAATTCACTTGTATTTAGAAAGATGTAAGCCTAAAACTGTTCCAAAATGGTTAATGAACAATTACCTTTTATAAATTGCTGCTGAGTAAGTTTTCAAAAACAGTGTAAGTAGCTGAAATTCACAGCATCTTCACTCATTTAGCCGCACTTTTTCTTGTGGTTAGATTACAAAAATTGTACAGGTTTATTAGCATGCTCTAGGCATTTAGATGTAAATGTCGCTAATCCATTTGTACAAGGAATCTTCTGTTCAGTGTGCTCAACCACTACCAAACTTAAGAAAAAGTAGCTGTAAGCTCATGAAAAAAAATCTTTTCTAATTTTCTTGAGCTCTTACAAAGTATTTAGGGATGAAGGTATTATAAAGGCCAAAGAGCTGCACAATATAATAGATATCACCCATCTCCCCCCCTCCTTTTCCAGTATAATCTATGCTTAAGTTTCCGTACATCTGCAGAATGCAAAACAAAGTAAAAGCGTTTTTCCAAAAGGACAGCTCAATGCTGTGATTAATCGGGAATAAAACCCAATTTGGACATATTCCATTTGCATTAGTTTTGAACAGGAGAACCTTGCATTTCTGTCCAAAATCTATGCTCACCACTGTTTGGTCTGTTTTAAATGCACAGCACCAAAAAAGCTTGCTTTGTCGACGTGATTAGAAAATTTGTTATTAAAGTATCATGTAAGAATATTACACAGTTCTTCTAGTGTGCTAACAAACAAAGAAACATCATGACTGACTTAGTTAAATTTCAGAAATAGCAAGGAAAAACATAGCAAAACCAGACTTTTTGGTCAAAGTCTTCAAAGAACTATTCGTTTACTGTTTGTAATTACAAGATTTAAATGGGCATTTGTCCAGTAATAGATAACAGCTGTGAGTCTTGCAAAAAAGAAATTGACCATAGGAGAGATCTGAAAACACGCCGCTTTTCTTAACTAGCATGGGATGCTCCACAAAATCTTCACGTCCCCACGCCCCAGTGGAAAGTGAAGGATGCAAGAACATGAAGCAGCCAGCCAAAGGGAGTTCATGCGGTGAGAAGAGATCGTCCATCCATTACAAGGCAGGCTCTCATTAGCAACCAGATCCAAAGCAAACTATTACAGCAGATTACAATTCTTGATCACACTTAAAGAATTGCTTTAATCCAGCGCAAATCTGTATTACTACTAAAATGCAAACAGTCCACGTTCATTCCCATCTCAGCCCTTGCACAGCACTACCATTTGAGAAAGACTTTGTTAGTCATGACAGAGAAACAACTCAGTTGAAAAATTATTCTGACGTATTTCCCCTCCTTTTTTTCTTGTCAGCCCTGATATGAATTGAATTAGGTCTGATCTGGCTTGTGCTACAGTTACCCAAACACAAGTGTCAGCACAAAGTTGTTAATAGGAGAACACATCTGTAATGATGAAAATGAAAGAATGAACTGTCCTTCTTGGCATCACTATGGATTTTTAGGCTGAATTACAACAATCCTATCACCAAAAAAAAGTTTAGCAATGATTTGGTCACAGTTCTGTAACATGAGCAGCAGAGAAGCCAGCGAGGAGGGAGAGTGTTTTGGTTCTTTTCAGTTTGGCTACATGAACAACAAATTCCCAAATCCTAACTTAGTTTAAACAGTATAATCAGTAACAATCTGAGATGACTGCTTCTCAGGGTTTTATAACTATGTTGTCAACACAAGTTACAGATGCTGTTCTGAACTTGTAAAATACTTAATTTTAAGCCAACCCTCAGTCAGTCAATACAGAAATATACATTCCTTAGAAATTAGTTTGCTGAAAACTTATTTCATTGGAAATGAATATAACTGCCATGAGACAAAAAAAAAATGCAGTTGGTGAGCTGACCATTCACAATCTTCACTAACATTTTATTCCCCTTCTGGTCTTTATGACATGTGGCATTAATGGAACTTCTTTGCAGAATGTGCATGGTGAAACATTAAAATATTTAATTGTAAAGTGCGTTTGGACTTCCACCTTTAAGGAATGATTTCTGTATTGCACTACAGATAAGCTGCTGCAAATGGGAAGTAACTTCTGTACAAATACTTAAAACATATTACTAGTCAGGAACCGTAACAAATACATGTTATGTATTCATAACAAAGAAAGCAGAACTGACTCCACCCAGTAAAATCCATTTGTAAGACAGTATCTGGAACTTAGACCTTGCATGCAGACTGCTTTGGTAGTACTTGTATGATGCCATGCCTTAAAAAAAAAAATTAAAAAAAGGAAAAACAAAAACAAAACAAGCAGTTAACTGAACCCAAAGCATGCCTGAAGATTTACTGAGTCAAACAAACAAATAAAAAAGCTATAATAGTAAAGAGCACTTACTATATACTTACAGTAAGTGATGCCTCAATTATTCTAAATATAACTAAAATGCCTGGTTCTTTTCTAAACTTCTGACAGTATGAAAGATGAGTTTGCAGAAAGCTGCTGTTTCAGTTTTCAAATCTAGAATTTAATTAAATAAAACTTTTGGCAAACTGCTTAGCATAAACTAAAAAACCCTACATCAGAAAAGTGTTATGGGAATGTATCATTTTCCAAATAGTCATTCTGGTTTCTCTAATTTAGCTATTCTGAAATGTTGAAAATAATTTCATGCTCACATATGGCACTCATTCCTCAAACACGGTGAAATTACAAAGGTATTTCACTCATCTAATATCACACACCAACTTCAATAATAATAAAAAAAATAGAAAACTTTTACATTAACATTTAAATTTCAAATAAAAAACCTGAAGGAAAAAGGAAAAAGCCCCTAGCCCTGCAATACGATGTCTTAATCAGCTACACAATGAGTAAGAGAGCCTCAGTTAGCAAACCACAATGCTGGAAATGAGAATCAACAGTCAAGTATGCTTTGGAAATGACCAGTACCTGACTTCATACAAGTTCAATGTAGTTACCAGCACTGATAGGCCATCACTATTCACCATCAACAGATGAGTAACGCAATACCTGTCTGAGTATCAGCAACTCATTCCACAATTATACATGGGAAAGGGCACTGACAGTAACAACATTATTACTTGTACCAAGCAATTAAACAACCCCAGTTTCCAATTTGAGGTGCTAAACCAAGAGATTACACCCAGTATACAAGAAAAGCAGACCTGACAACTCTCTAGGGTTACACATTCAGCTCACTAACTTAGTCTCTGCTTCTCACCCCACTGTCACAGGGCTGGCACTCACACTCCAACACCCTGACCTCTCTTCTCCAGAGCTGGGATATCAGAAACCAAATGAAAATGCCAAGAGGCACAGGGGTTCAAAGCAGACAGAGAACATATCTGGGGTACTACGTGCGATGGTGTCTCACCAAAAAGTGTACTCTCCTCCTCCTATCACACGATGCATTGCAGCTGCTGTGGAACACATGAGTCAATGTTCTAAAGATTTGCAAAGCAAAAAAAAAAAAAAAAAAGAGAAAGCTATCTGGAAGCTATCTTAAGAGAGAATCAGACACTTATTGATACTGTCTTAAAAGTTCCCACAATTAAATTTCTACAATCAGTTGCCTATCAAAGGGCACAGTATCCAAAAAAAAAAATCCAAAACCAAAAAGCAGGTGGTAAAGCCAATCCAATAGACATTATTAAACAAAAAAAAATATATATCCATTAGTGAAAATCTTGAACACAATATGCAGTTACAACTCATCAAGAAGACAGCACAACTGGAGAATGTTCAGAGGTAATCAAAAGGACGATGAGAGATAAGCAAAGATTCCTTGTTAGGACCAACTAAGACGACTGTGCTAAAGACAGAGAAACATCAGATATGTGACAATTAAGTCTGAAAATCATGAGTCACATGGATTAGAGGAGTAGAGTTTGATGTTTGCTGTGTGAGGGAAGAACTAGGACGTATCCAAAGAAACTAGATGGTGCTAGGCTGCGAACAAACCAACAAAGGTAGTCTGTAACAGCACATAATTAAATTGCCAAACTCCTAACCAGAGGAAGCTGTGGGTGGCAGAAGTTTACATGGCTTTAAGAAAGCAATCAGATCGATTCCTGCAAGAAACATGCAGCCAGAGGAATTAAATATGAAAGCACCACCCCTATGATGCTCTGCGACGCCTCACTTGGAGCTCCCCATTATGTTAGTCTGAAATGAAAGTCCCTGTGCCACACATTGAGGGAAGCAGAGAGGGCAGAAAAGGCAGCTGGGTGCTCTGCTGGCCTTGCTCTCCCCTTCCAGGGCACCTGCTGCTGGCCACTGTCAGTGGGAGGCAGCATCCGACCCAGCCCGGCTGTACTCGGACCTGCTCGTGAACAGGTCTGCAGTTGCCTCCTGTGATCTGGCCCCAAAACGTGGTGCAGACACAAGAAGACTACAAATAACTGTTTTGCAACAGCAGTTTGCCACCAATGTTCCCTTAATGTGAGCAGGTGTTAATGATAAAAATACTATTCTAACTCAGTTCACTGCTATGATTTTACTGTGTAAACTTTTAAAAATAAAAGCGACTCAACTACTTCTAGCCAGTTTGTAAAAATCTTACAAATAGCAAATTAAGTTAAGCAATTAGCAGATTAGTATACAAAGCAACACTAAAATAATCAGTGCAAGCGAGTACCACGATTCGGGAGGAACGATCCTTTCCTCACGCTTCACCGGATGTCCCAGAAGTTACACGATCTCTGCAGAACAGCTGGTGTGAGCAACTGGCAGGACTTTTCTGCCTGATCATGCCCACACCCCAGAAGAGCACTGCTCACAGTACAGACACTGGACTAGTTCTTCATCCATCCATGTATAGCTCCTCTCTGTGCTTTGTTTTTCCAATAAGATCATAAAAGCATACACTGCATTATATTCCAGCTATGTTGTACAATTTTCTTTGAAAGCTTTGGTTGATGTCTCAAAAATGCTAGACACTGATGTGGAAAATGTGCTACAATTTATTACCAGAACAAAGCACACCTTCATGATTTAGTTTAGTATCATCAATAATGTTAAACGAAGCACAACTTTAACTTCATTCTCCCCTAAAGTACACAAGCTAATTACTTACTAGCCAGACAAGTTGCTTTAATAGACTGTCTAGCAGACTACTTGCCATTCCTCTGTTTTCCTCTTGGATATACTTATAAACCAAGCTATACAAACAAACAAATAAAAGTGAAACCATTGCACAGGCCAACTCTTCAACTAAATCAGCAAAAATGCTTGATCAGGAGTATAGACTAGGAAAATGGAATTACAGAAAAAAGAAAACATTTCTCTAATTCCATCTTAAAACTTTACCACGTTTTTTTGAAGGAAATTAATCCAAATTCTATAAAAAATATTTGCTTTTCACTATAGCAGTATCATTGTTGCCACTAACAACCATTTTATTTTTATTTTTTTTACTTGCTTTAAATGATGTCTGTTGCTCTTCTTAAAGCCACACCTTGGTCAAGGTACACAGTTCCATGGGAATTATAGGCTTTTGTTCCAAAAGCTGAAGAGATGCATCTCTATTCGTCTGGACACCAGGGGAAACTTTGTAAAGAAACTCTATAAGATCAAAGTTCATGCTAATGTAAATTCCAAGGACTTTATTTTTTAATAAAAACCTCATAATTTTGTAACCTGACTCATATCATTTCCATGTCTGGAACTCCCTTTCCTAACCTCCACTGCATAAAAATACCAGTTTGGCAGCAGGGTGTTTAACTAGTGTCCTACTTTAGAATTCAATTTTTAGTAAACTACCCCCTCAAAATGATTACGTTAGGAATTTCATACTTAATATAGCTATTTGCAGTTTTTGATGATTGCTAAATTAACTGTTTGTGCTAATATATTTTAGTTCCAGAATAACTCCTTAAAAAATCCACTAATTAAAAGATAATAATCAACATTCAGCCGCTCAGGTTTGACTCTGTTTCCAAGAGCAAAAGCAACTTCACGCTACTATTAAGGTCAGGATGTTAGAAATACCATACTCAAATTGTATTTGCAGGGGAGTACAAGTCAGCTTTAATGTAATTAAATAAGTTGGAATTTGGCCAGAAACTTAGGTTATGACAAATCCAAAAGCCCATCTACCCAACAGTACAATGTGTATTTGTTTATGCGGTTTTCTACTGCACTAGCTGATGACCAGAAAAAAAAAGGCACTTAGGCTTAAATGAAACTCTTCCTGTTTAAGGTTAAGTCATTTAAAATAAGTCACTTCTAAACTTTACCCCGCCCTCATACAGACTGATGCTCACAAAAAGATTTTGTCACAACTGTTCTGTAGCTGTACACAGCAGTGAATTTTATCACAGAATAATTCAAAATAGCATCTCGGAATGATTTGAAGACAGAAAGTTTAATAGCAGTTTTAATTCTGTGCTCTGAGTCCCATTCTTTCAATCACTTTCTATATTACCGAGAGCAACTTAACTACAAGTGTCCCCAAAGCCATGAAATGTTGATTTCAGAAACAGCACAAACAAGGGAAATGAGAAAAGATGCAAATCTGGGATAAATATAAGCCAGTTGAGGAAAAACAAACCCAGTCAGCACCATTTCAAGTGCACTTTGGAGTTTCACAAAGGAAGAATTAACCACGCAGCAAAACGTTACTGCACGTGGGTTGTTTTCTGTAACTGCTCATGCACATGCCCCACAGTAAATGCAAGATGTGTTACATTTTGAGAAGAGCAATCTCGTACTGCCTTGCGTTTACTGTGGAATGTCTCGGGGAAGAACATGCAGTCACTTCCTTGTGAGTCAAAGACCTTGGATGAATTACAACTGCAACATAACCAAGAAGATTCCAACTGTTAAGCAGAAGTTTAGCAAGCGTAAAAATATGTCCAATACTGAGCGCTCTTAGCAATGCATCTCAGAGTATTCACACCCCATGCAAAATCTGTATACTTTTACTTCATGAAAAAGGTTCAGTCAGCTGGTATTTAATCTTTCAGCTGAATCTCTTCCACAAGATTCCAGCCTCTTAAGGTACCTCACTGGACCATACCATATATTAATTAGCATAGCTGAATTAACAACAGTTCCATGTGAAGAAGTGAGAGAGATAATTCTGAAGATTAACTTTTTTATTCTACTGATCACTTTGAAAGTTAGCAGGCTTTATCAACTTTGACAATGCGATAGCAAAAGCTTCCTATATTACTGTGTGTGTAAGTTTATATTTGGTAATATATACACTCTAAATGCTAAGAAAAAAAATACATTATGAAGTTCTGTTTTAAACTTAGAAATTACCCTTAAGAACAGCAAGCTTTGGAGCGTGCCAAATTTATGGCTGTGATGTAGTCTGCAATTAAAGTAATCTTGAAAACAGTAGACTGTTCCTTTAGTATCTGAAAAAGGCTTTTGGAAATGCTCACTGGAAAACATGTTTTCATATTTAAAATAAGACATAGTCTTTGGTAAATGAAGTCATGAACAGCTTAGAACTGTATACCTATGTAATTATGAACAATAAGAAGAACATTGCTTTTCTCATCCACACATTAAAAAGAGTAGTCTGCACAGGTTTACAGACAGGTTCCAAAATAACCTAACAGCTACGTATTCAATAAGAGCACGTGAACACAGACAGCATTAGAAGTCTTCTAATACACGAGTCAATCGTAACTACTTGGTGGAAGTTCTACACATACTTTCCTTTAAAATAAAGGAAGACCACAACACATGCTATAGCAGTGAGTTCAACCCACCTGTAAAGGTCTGGCTGCCTGAGAAAAATGTAATTACTAACGCAGTCTTCCTAGAAATACCACAAAAGCTGCAAAATTTGCAGTAGTTCCATTTCAAGTACTCACAATAGAATAAAAACATTATTCTACACGTAGTAAATGATCACACAGGCAAAACTGCTTACGTATTTATTTAGCATTTCAGGTTTAGGTAAACAGGTTAGAACAGCACTCTACAGACTAGCATGTCACTAGATTTTCCTGCTTGGTTAGAAGTTTCACTCTCAAAGAGCATGCTAAGATTAAAATATACTGAAATCAATAAACACAGAAAAACAGGGAAAACAATTTACATATTACCACTCCTACTAAAATAAACAGAAGTTTTAAATACATATTTTTTATCTGCCAAATTTCTGGCTTACACCTACCTGGCAAAAGTATTGGTTCCAGTTTTTTAATCCTGGGTTCTGCAGTTATATGGTCTTCAGACTGGGGGAAGGAAAGAAAAAAAGGAATTTGCTTAAAAAGACACAAACCGACAATCAGACACAAGTCTGATCTGTTGGGGCAAAGGAGAAAGTTGTTCTTTTAACAAGTTGATTTTAATGAGGCAGGATCTAATCATAGCAACAGCTTTCTGTAAATATGGCTGTGGATATTTAGTTTTGTACCAGAAGAGCAGTATAATATTTTAATTGCTAACATTTAACTAGTTGTGTAATCTAGGATATAACAAGTCACTGGATGAATGAAAAACAATTAGGCTTGGCACTTCACAACGGCTTGAGTTCTACAAGCTTTACACAGATACAGACCATCAGGTTTGCACAAAACTCTGCTGGTATTTAACACGAACAACTTTCCAAGCATAGGAAAAGTTTCCTAAAACCAAGGCACAGGACACATGCACACCCACTTGCTTTTTAATTCCAAACTTTAAAAATAAAAACCCTTCCACAAAAAAGATTGCCACTATCAGTGAAATACGCTGAGTGCTTACAGATCCCGCACTCACAGGACTAAGAATACCCGGAACTGCATTGCGTTGACATTTCACTTTTACCAAGTTATTCTGAAAGAGCAAAGTGAGTCAACCTGCCAAATGTGTTGCTGTAACAGGCCCTGCTGTGCCAGCCTGAAAGTACAAATAATTAAATAAATCACGTCCTGTCAAGTGTAAAAAGTGCACAGTCAGATGACACACAAAATCCTGGCAGTTGCACTACTACCCTTGATTTTGTTATTCGTGCCAGCAGGCGAGCATTAAAAGCGAAACAATGGCTACGGTGAGCTTAATCCCCTGCGTAACGAGCCCAGCGGCTCTCTGCCGAAGCGTTCCCTGGTGCGAAGGGGACGGTGCCGCTCCCTCCCGGCACAAGAGGGAGGACGGGAGGGAGCCGCCGCCACCTGAAGCGCCCACCTTCCCAGAGCCCCAGCCTCCCCGAACCACCTCCCCTGGGCGGGCTGTGCCGCACGCCCGGCGCTGCCCCACCGCAGGCCCCGCTCCCGGCGCAGCGGAGACCCGCCGGGCCCCGAGGCCGCCCCGGGCCGGCAGCAGAGGCGCAGGTGCCGCTGCGCCCCCCGCGGCCGGCGAGCTCGGGAGCCCCAGGGGAACAAAGGGCCGCGCCGTTACCTGAGGCAGCGGCAGGAGGTACGACTTGAAGGTGGGCTTCGGCGGCTTGAGGGAGAACATGGTCGCTGCCGCCGGGGAGCCCGGCAGGGCGAGGCCGGGGGCCGACAGCCGGCGGCTCAGGCCCGGCGCCCCGCAGCCACCCGGGCCGGGCGCTCCCAGTCAGTCACACGGCGTGGGCGGCCCCGCGCACCCCCTTCCCCGAGGGAGGAGCCAGCGGCCCGCGGCTGCCCCAAGCCCTCATGGAGCCCCCCCCGCGGCTCCCCCCCCCCCCCCCCGCCCCGCGGCGCCGCCTCCCGGCCCGGCGGCTCCCTACGGCCGGCGGCGGGCGGGCGGCGGCGGCCCCGGCGGGCTGGGGCGGGTCGAGGCGGGCCGGGCCGGGGCGGCCATGTTGGGCGGGGGCAGCGGCCCTCGTACGGCGGCGCGCAGGGGCCAAGCGGCCGCTGAGGGGAGGGGGCCGCGGCCGGTGGGCGGGAGGCGGCCCCGAGCGAAGTGACTGGAGCCATTCTTCCCCATCACCTCAGTAATAACCACTTAAAAATATTTTTCAGCGTTACGGGTTGCAATACGTTGAAGTACACCGCTGCCGTTTGCTTTGTGCAACCACAAGGATCACAAACTGCATCTTCTACATAGCATTCATAATGCGTTTTCGAAGGACTGTACAGCCCTTCACTCATTAAACTCCTGAAATTCATTAATCGTGTTTTGTCTGCTTTTAAGGCAATGAAATTTCATCGCGGAGCAGGACAAAATGCTTGCTAGAGGCCGTGTGATGTGGTGCGGTGCGCACACAGCGCTCAGTCTGAGGTGCCGCTGAGGGCTGGGCTGTGGAAGAGATGTCCCAAAACCAGCATCTGCCGTCTGATCTGCACCGAGGGAGCAGCCAAAGTCCCTCCGGCACCGCCCGGAATCTGACATTGCCCTCTGCAAGATTAAATCACTAACTCTGGTAAAAAATAAAAGAGGTAGACTGGTGTGCTCACCTGTTGATCTGCCAGCTCTAGTAACAGGTAAAATAGTTGTAATAATGGCTGAATCACTTTTTTGTACTCCTCAGTGAATAATCAGGAATTTGAATGAGAAAAAGCATGACACTCTCTCACAGCTCTCATAGTCTGTAATAGAAATGCGTGCAAAATTACAGATGGCAAGAATTGGCTGCCATGGGCTAGGAAAGGGTAAACATTTACATTCAGCCGTAAACAGCTTCAAACAGTGTAATGCAGCAATGTGGGGCAGGCAGAAATAGCAAAGGTACTGTTACCCACTTCCTGCAACAGCACTTCACATCAATGTTGTTATTTTTGACCAGAGGGAAAGTAGTTTTAGGTTATAACATCTTTCTGATTTCCTCAGAGACCTCCCTCACCCACCATTCCTTGTTTCCAGGTGAGGGAAGGGGAATTTGCTCCCAAAGCCTCCCAAGGGCACAGGGGACCTCAGGGCTGGTGCTCCAGCTCAGCACTGCCTCTGGGCAAGGGCCAAGAGGCTTTCGCCAGAGAAAAGCAGTTACAAAAGACAGGGTTTGGGGAGCACAACATTAAAATGTAGACTAAAGCAGAGGATTTCCACGATTTGGCCTCTGAGCCACTTGTGAAACCTCTGCCTGAGGCCTGCAAAGGGAGGTTTTATTGTAATCCGGGGTTGTCTCAGGTAATTGGTGTTAGAATCCAGCTCCAGCATGAATCAGCTACTGTTACCAAGTTCTTATTGTCACCTTTTACATGAGGTGTATCATCACATTATGGCTATGGAATATTGTAAGGACATACTGGTGAAACTCCCAGGCTGCTGCCACAGCCACCCTCTTGCTCACTGCTGTAGACGTGCAAACAACTGGAGAAAGCAGATGCTGGTCTACAGCCATGGAATTCCCTTCACTTAGGTTTTCAAGGCATTCCCAGATTGCTCGCTTTAACTTCTCCGGAATGTGAAAGCAATGCAGTTGCCCACCTAAACTCCAAAACATTGCACTGCTATTTCTTTTGATAAGCAGGAAACCAAGTTTCAAAATGACTTATAAAATGACACAAAATGGTACGTACAGCACCTAGCACCAGCTACTGGGAAACACACAGCACTGCAGACCCTGTGAACTTTTAGTGAGGTTAGGAGGTGGGTATTCAATGAAAGACCAGACTTCAGGGCACCATCCAGATTCCCTGACATATGATGCCCCATTGATGCCACGTGCAGGGAGGTTTGCTTGAACAGTGAGGAGGGAAATGATTCACTGGCACCTGCCGAGGTTGAAGAAGAAGGCTGCGTGCACATTTAAAGCTATTCAACAGCCCAGGGGAGAACATCTGCAAGAACCTCCATAACCATCCACTATGCTTGGACTTTCAGGCACAGAAGATTCAAACAATCCCATCCAGTATTTTTTAGAACAAGGGTACCTCCATGCACAAGGGTCCCATCTATTCGGTGTCACCAGGCAGTTCCCTTCACTTTATCCTGTACTTTTACATATAGGATTTATATTTTAGGCTGAAAAAAAAACATTGTCTAACCGGCATTGTTCAGCTGCATGGTTTTGGGCTCAGCGCCTTTCCATTTCAGAGAACGTGCTGTGCTGCAGAAGCTGCTGGTGGTATAATGCTGAGTGCCTGACAGTGCTGTGAGTGCAAGCCACAGCTCTCCTCCTGATGGTGACTGATCCCCTTTCACAAGGTAAATCCCTTGAATGTTTGATAAGTGAGAAATACTGCAGGGACTTGCCCTCATCTTTACTCTTCTTGAATGTTTTTTGTTCATATTCAGAACATCGTTCAAAGAAAATTAAAATCAGAAAAGGGGTAGGAGAAAGCAAGGGTGGGGGTGGGGGGAGGCAGAATCAGTACAAATCAGCTAGGCTTGAAATTACATATACCAAATTTGCCTGTCTCATTAAAAATGACTATATCACATCAGAATTACAAGAGTGATTCTGCATCAGCACAGAGCCTTCTGAGAAGTGGCTGCAAATGCAATCTGAATCTTGAGGGAATGACCAAAGGATAGCACGAATTTCCATTAAGACTGGACTGACATTCAAATTGCAGTGCTGTTCTGAAAATGAACAAACAAAAACTCAGTGAACATAGGGTCACAAGATTTGTGAGGGTGTTTGTTGGAAACAGTCACAAGTTGCCAATGGGAGAGTTTTATGCCAGTGGGAGGAGAAAGTTCATTTCACAAAAGTGAGTATTTCGGAGGAGCAAGTTAATTCTGTCACAACTTGCAGCACAATAGAAGCAGGCAGGACAGGGCAAGGCAGGCAGAGCCAAACAGGGCAGACAGGCAAAGCAGGTAGGGCAGGCTGGGCTGGCAGTGCAAGGCAGGCAAATGAAGTGGTCAGGGAGGGTAGGGCAAGCAGGACAGGAGGGAAGACCCCTGAATCCCGCTGTTTGGCAATGCATTAAAGTGCCTGCTTATCTCCAACCATCCCAGCTTGACTCACTTGCTCGCTATTTTCAAGCAGTTCTACTAAGCCAGTGGTTTCTGAAAATGCCTTTGTTTTATATAAACAACCCAAAAAGAAAAGTGGGAAGCCAGCGTAACTAAAAATGAAACAACAGCCCTTCTTTATTCTCATGATTTAAAAAAAAAAAAAAAAGTTGTTTCTGACTCAGTGCAGTTATTTTCATTGCTTAAACATTAAGATATCCACAGATATCTCCTGTGGGGTAGACTGACCAGTACCCTTACACTCGTCCAGCATCCTGGCCCTCCCAGACCTGCCTAGCCAGCTCTCCTGGTGGTTATCAGACCCCACATGCTGAGTGGCAGTTTCCTGAGGCTTCTTATCTCACAATGTAAATTGTTTCTAACAGTGAGATACTTATCTGCTTACCTATGGCTATGGTGCATAACCTGCTGTATTAACAGCACGTCAGATTAGGTATCTTCCTTAAAGTTCTGGTAGAACCTCAACAAGACAGCTCTGTGGTTGGGGAAGTACTTTGGCTTGTGCAGTGCTGGAGGTCTAGGATTAAATCAGAACAGATTTTCATAATGATCCCTTTTGATCTCAGCAGATTAGAGAATGGCTTTCATTAGACACATTCAACAACAGGTTAGACTACCATCTGCCACTGATGCTATCATCACTGCTGAACTCACTTTACTGTTAATGATCTCTCTCTTCCAGGCCTGTATTTCTATGGCAGCTTATGTGTTTTCATAGCTTTATGAAGAATGCTTCAATTATTGGTTTGAACTCCAGGACACAAAGATGTGTGTTGTGTGATTTCACAGCTTAGCTACATGGTCAGAGCTACCACAAATAAGTCTGCTAAGTCAGGGATTCACTGATCAAAGTTTAGTCTATTTTTCATTGAACACATTATGGTTTGTTACTTCAACCTGGACCTGTGCACTCAATAGTTTGCACACCCAAGCTGCCATAGTCTGCATGTAGAAGTGCGGTACTTCTGCTGGGGGCTTGTGAGGAAGCCAGCCCTACAGGTCTGTATTAACTCTTGTGGAAGATCACCATTACACCTTAATTTAATTTTTTTAAGCAGTTGAAATAAAAACTCTTTCCTCAGTATCATTGACAAAGATCCAGCAGAAGAATATAAATGTGATTATTTACACAAAACAGCCACGTTGATAGTCTTGGCTAAGATATGCAAAATACATAAAAACTATGTGAAGGTTTTAGATTTTTTAAGTACCCCAGGAAAAAAAAAAAAAGCAACTCCTTTTAAAAGCACATCTGCAAAGTAGGGATAGTATTCTTAATGTGTGAATTTAATGATGCTGAATTTTGCTGTTACATAAAGGTACTTTCCTTGTTAATCATTACGTAGGTATTACTTGCCTAGAGTTATTTGGAGCTATTCTTTGCTACAATGTTCCACCTTGGCTTGCGCTATTTTACATAGGTAATGTGATAATGACTCTCAGATTACCAGTGCTTCTAAACTAGAAGCCAGCCTTTTCTCCTTGGTCATTTTTGAAGTCTGCTGGTCTGATCAGATAATAGTGAGTCCATCCAGTTAGTGCAAGAGAAGGGAGATGCTGGCATCTAGAATCATGCAGGATGATGCACTGCAGTTTCAGAGGGGTTTTAATGTTGTAGAGACAAATGAGGAGCGGAGCAGGCAGATGAAATTATGCAATTCCTTTTTCATTAAATTTCACACCAAGCAAATGGTGGATATGGACGATTAATTATTTTGGCTGAAGAACTGCAAACATGACTGTACTTATAGCCTGTTTTGAAGACTTACCTTACATCCATTGTGAAGATACAGGGCATCAACCATAAAGTACCACTTCACCATATCAAATTTTGTTTCTCCTGATTAGGCTCAAAGTTGAAAGAAGCCAAAGAAGACTGCAGTTTTAAAAGAATTTGTAGTTTGTCTCTCATTTCTCCTAAGGTCCGCGTTTAGTCAGCCTGCAATGCAAAGTACTGCTGCCTACTGCTGCCTACTGGTTTTTGACTGCCCAACCACTCTGTCCCTGGCACCAGATGAAATGGGCATTAAATAGCCCAGTCAGCCTACCTGGTCCTTATACCTGTTTTGCTTTTCTGTTTGATGCTGGATCCCATTGGTTTATCAAAATCCACAACAGGCCGATATAACCAGCTGAGGTGACCACTTCATTCAGTGAAACGTTTATCTGCAATGTCTGTAGGGAGAGGAAAGCACCTCCTGGACTAGAGTTGTCTCACAGCCCAGTTTCTAGCCTCAGCTGCAGTTTCTAGAAAGTATTGTCACTGCTAGTAACAGGCCACAGGCTTTATGCTGACTTTGCAAGGCCTCAGGACTGAGGCTTGTCAGGACTGCTTTGTCAGAACTTGTCTCAACCTGCCCGGAGCTGTGCCTTGGCTTGTTTGTTTATCTGAGAAAGCAATTCTTACGGTGACTAGAAAACTCAGGTGTAATACAGAGTAGTAGGCCAGTGAAGAAAAACAAAGATGTTAAGCTTTTTAGCAAACATAAAAATGCCTCCAAGCAAGCAAACAGTAAACAAAAAGACACCATCAACATCATGCTCATCCTAGCAAAGGACCTGGGAGCCCGACACCTGGCAATGTTTCCTCCCTGCCCTCATTGCAGCCTGAAGCCACTGACCCAGAGGATCAGTGCAATTGTGAGCATAACATCTGAGAAAAAGGGGTGGATACTAGGAAGTGCGTATATATCAATTTTACCTTATTTTTTCCCTGTAGTAGCGTAGTAGTATTTTCTCTCCTCTCATTTTTTTCTCTCCTTAGTAATAATTACATCTAGACTAATAATAATTCATATATTAGACTGTTAGTACTTCTGTTATACTAACAATAAATTCATGACTTTTTATATAAGGTAAATCTCCTTTTTGCTTATAACAACTTTTTGAGTGTAACATGAGTCCAACTAGAGTGACCAATGGTACAGAAGTAATAAGCTGACAATGATGTTAGCAAGTGAGACCCCTGCAACGTGTCCAAGTGCTGTTGTTACCCTCTGAAAACTCACCTCTCCCATGACAATTGCTCAGCAGCAAACTGGCTTTGTGTCAGTGGATTAACTGTCCAGAGCACCCATTACAGCGCACAGTCCTGGGGATCATGCGGATCTAATGAAACAGTCCTGTTGACATCCTTGGTCACATGCCCTCCTTGCTTTCCTGTTTTCTGAAAAGGCTTTGCAGATCCTTATTCTTTTAATTTTTATTTAGAAAGACAGATAGATATGCATCTTGCCAAATATGACAGTCAAGACCAGAACCTAGAAAAGGGTCCAAAGAAGCAGTATGGAGAGACCATGCCTGAAAGGATTGAGTAGTTATTTGAATTCACTACTTAATATTATGGACATTTGATTTTCTTGGTTCTCTGGTATCTAAATCCAACATTTCAAATGGAAATGGTGATGCGTTGCTGCAATAGGATAGGGCTTGCAAGAGTAAAGTCAGGCTAGTCCCAGAATGATGCAATGTAAAATGGAGGAATTGGAATCAGCCAGTATAGTTAAGAACCTGCTTACATTAATATAACAATTGGTCACCGTGTTTGAAATACGTGCCTTGAGGGAAGAGGGAAATGTCTGTATTGCAAGATACTAGAAGGTGAATTCACCCCAATTACCTCAGTGTAATGCCTCTGCATAAGACATAGCCTTAGACTGCACACACTTTAGGACTTGACCTGGTTCAGTACAGGTCAAGTACATAATAAAAAAAACAGTAAGCAGAATTCACTATGACACTGCTGTGGAGTCACCACATCCTTAGTAACGGGAGGGATGCATCTTCTTAAATAGCAGCATTAAGCATGTATCTTCAGAAATACCAGTTCTGCACTTTCATCCTTTCACCCAGTATTCAAGAAAGAAGGAAGGCAGGCATGCAGGTGTGTTGATCATTATTCTATTTAGTGTGCTCCAGATCTAGTATCAGTCTTTTATGTACATACAGAGCCATATTTAAATCTTATTAAAATGGCCATACGTCTAAAATAACTCTGCCAAAGGTCAGTGTAGTTACATCACATTTAATGGCAGAGGGGTTATCATTTCAGTTCATGCTATCCAAGAGCACAGAAAGCATCAAAGCCTTATGAAGTCATAAACGGATACAGAACTTCATGGAAAATTACTGACAAATGTTAAAAAAGAAACTTCACTTAGAAAATGTTCAGCCCACTCACTGCATAAGAAGAAACAGGTAAATAAAGAGTTGATATCCTTACCATGGCCACTTTGGTATACTGAATTCATTTCACATCTTTTTCATAAGATTTCTTTATAAATGATTTACACAAAGTACGAAAATAAATACAAAGGTAAAATGTTTTTGTTTGAAAACTACATGTCACCTAATAACTTTGTAATGCAAATGATAAAAAAAGACTGGTCAAACAAAGCGTGATTTAACTCAAATTTTATAAACACAATGTAACAAGAGACATGCAACACACTGTACTGTGTTCCACAATGCATACTGCTTGTTTAGCAAAGTGCTGAAAAGCTGCATCCCTTTGTTTGATGATAAATCAGTTCCTGGCGAGTGTGCAGGCAAACAATAAAAGGCATTGGCAAATTGCAGGATATCTGAACCACGCATACAAAATGGCTGTGTAGTTGCATAGAAAGGTAACACAGAAGTAAACAAGGAAGTGAAACAATTTCAAATGTCATTCTGTTTTTACAGAATGTCATGTTCCCTAAAGTTGAATAAAAAAGAAGCCCTCATGAAAAGCAAAATGTCAACACTGTTCTGCAACAGTGAAACCAGTAAACATGCTCATAAGACCAAGCTGGCAAAAAGCTATAGTAAATGATGACTGAACCTTCAGAAGTGTCTATGCAGTTACCATGATCATGCAGTATGGTAACAATACTTCACAGTGTAATTGTAGAGTATGAAAATATAATACAAATATTAAAAAAATGATGCCATCAATGCATTCTAAAGTCTTCCATCAATCTCTGTGTTTCAAAACAGAAAAGCATTACCAAAGAACAGACAGAGACATACATACTGAGGAGCTGATAGTGGGGGACAAAAAGAAATTCTGTTTTTTCAAAATAGTGTATGTGTAAGTACTAACTGTTAATGAATTAAGCATAAACTTTGGACTAATATTCTGTGAACAAGTAACATAGCTTTAACTCATTTTCTGTCCTGTCTGTTCATTGGCAAGCCTTTCCTGCAGAAAGAGGTGCTGAGTATTTGGGAAAATGAAATTCCTAAAAGGTAACAGAGAAGAATGAGGCAAATAAAAAATCATACTATTATGAAGAAAACTATCAAAACCTAGTATGTAGGTTTTTCAACCTACTGTTGAGACAAGCGTGCTAGGAAACTGTAACTACAGATGTGGATTTCCACTCTTAGTTGTTGAGGGATAGAAAATGCTCTGTAGAGAGAGTTATTTTCTTTGAACTTTCTTTTTGAAATTGACTCAAGAAAATATATAGAAATTCTCAACTGTAGAATTTATTTTTTGTTTAGACTGACTCCTAGGAACTCTTGCTCCTTGTGCGCTGTCATATTGAATTTGCAAAATTAAATAACTAATTTGTCACAGTAGATTTGCTTCCAACACAGATTGGCTACATTTTGATCTCACCTAATCAGACTACCTTTTCTGTTTTTTTCTCCAGTGCAGGCATTTTAACAACGCCATTTTTTTTCTCTACATGGGATTCCATTGTAATCCCTTCTTATACAAAACACTAATGTAGATCTTGGATTCACATTATTAAAATCTCCCTACACTTTATATACTTATAATCTCCCAAAGCATTTTGAAACAATAATCACTGTTTTTCAACGGTTTAAGGCTGCCAGCATGCTTTGGGGCAGGGACAGATATGATCCTGAAAGCAGACCATGGTAACTGAAGTTCAAAGATGGGTCAAGAATATGTTTACACATAGCTTTCCAGGTCAGGTTTTTCAAAACACAACTGTGTTTTTCCATTCAGCTCTATTTTATTGGATAGAAACTGCTATGTTCTGCCTTTCTGAAAGAGTTGCTAAGAAGCATGCAAGAAATCAGAAGTGAAAGGGAACTGCACAATATTTCCATGCAGTCAACAATTTTGTTTTGATCTGGAAAACATAATGGCCAGAAAGAAACCAGCTGCATAAATCAGGATAAAAACTAAGGCTGGTTAAAAATTTGTGCAATTTAAGAAGTCTTCTGATAAAGAAGAAAAAATATTTTCTAAATTATTTCATGATTGTATTGTCCTTTCAAGAGCTTTTATATAAAGTCTATCAGTAAGTAAGCTTACGAGGGAAGTGGAAATAGAACAAAGGAAGATCTAAGCTCTCAGCATCTGTGGACTGTGCCTACTTTTACATCTGCCCCTGAGAGAGTATGTATCTCCCCTTCACCTGACCCACTGCACTTATTTAAGAACAGAACATGTATCTAGCAGGTCTAAAATGAAAAGAAACAAACATATGCAAAATTCTTCTGTAGAAATTCATTAAAAATTCCATAATTTGTTCAATTAGCCATGCTCCTTTTTTGACTGTTGATAAAACAGGGGCCATAAACCATTTCAACACTCAGTTTCTGTGGATGCATTTTCTTGCCTAGCTTTCTGTTCTTCCATTGCACTGCCAAATGCGACCACTAAGTTAGTTACACTACTGGCGTGTCCTGGTCTGTTTAATTTGTCCTTTACAGACTTGGCTTTCCGAGAATGGCTGTGCAAACTCTTGGACCGTACTGATGGGAACCCAGAAGTCCTGTCTGCCTTTACTGATAGTAAGTTCTCCTTCTGAGCCTTGACAGTGGCAGGTGCAGACGTGTAAGAGGCACTAATACCTGCTTCACCAACATCGCTGTCATCATCTGTGTCCATCTGTAACTGTTTCTGCTCTGCGTGCCTTTCTGCTTCAGAGACAAAACCAGGGTACTCTGGAGGATGTTCTTGAGAAAGCTGCTGCTCAACTTCGTATTTCCACTCTGTGGCCCACTGCTCAATTGTAGAAGGGCATACCTGATCCATGATGGTACTATACTCAGTAGTCCAGTTGTTAACTCCTCCAACCAGCTTTCCGCCTCTTGCAAATATAAAGCTCCTCGACTTCATCATAGTGGTTTGACAAGCACTGAATGTTTCAGGAGGAAAATAGCGCATTGCTTTTGATTTGTCCAAGGGATAAGAGATCGTTGCTTCTAACTTAGTCCGTTCTACTTTTAACTGAGTGTTCTGAAAATCTGGTTTGGGTACTGACTGTCTGCTGATAACAACATCCATCTGGTTTATACTTCGAGGAACCGTTTCATCATTCTTGAAAATCCCTTGGTTTTCATCCCCCAAAATACCCGAACCAGAGTGGCATCTGGAAACATTTTGTTCAATTTCTAATGTAGATCTACTGTAATCTGATGGGTTGACTGCATTAGCGTTAGAGGTATAATGGAGACTGGTCTGGTTCTCTCGAACCAGCATCCTTGGGTCTGCTCCATCTTGTTTTGTACCAACAGAATGGGCTTTTTTACACAATCCTATGGCTGGTGACATAGGAGTGGTACTGTCATCATATGTTAACTCATCACCACCAACGTGGTATCTATACATGCTGTAGCCATCAGAGCTGTTGACACTGCTTTGCCTCAGGAGATACGCAGCATCACACTCAGATGAAGCCCGTGAACGCGTATATGTCAGCTCAGACTTGTCAATACCTGCCAGCTTCTCAAGAGCATTCACCATCCGACCAGAGAGTTCTTCCAACTGAGAGAGTCGAAGGTCAACTGTTTGGAGAGAGGCTTTCATAAAGTGTTCTCTTTCATTCACTTCTTCTAGCCTCATAGACATATTTTCAACTCTGTTGGGTACAAAAGAGGAGGCATAAAACAGAAAGGGTGGGATGGTGCAGTAACCTGTTATATGCCCCCAGCTACTGATTTCTTCTAAAGACAGAATTTTGTGCTATGTATCATTATACATCATTATTTTTTCCTTTGTGTAGCATAGTACTTGTTCATTTTCTTTTTATCCATGCTTTCCTTATACCATATTAGAGGGCTATTTGAATTTTGCCCTTATTTACATGCCAGGAAAGTACAAGAGTTGCAGCCCTTTTGGGAGAAACTACCATTACATTCCTCTTTGAGTGTGCCACCCTCTTCACATTCAGTTGTGAATGCATCAATTAATTATATCAAAAATACCTTCTAATGACATGTTCACAGGATGACTTAAAATAGCATCAAGGTATGTTGCAGAACAGGTTTTGTGGCTGTGGAAGAGGGAACACGCACTAGTGTTTATGGGATTACTTTCTCTCTTGAAATACCTTTCAATTACGTATCAGAGCAGAAGGGAGTAGAATTACTTAGTTCAATTTAAAAAATTCAATTAAAAAAACACTTTTTTTTCCATTTTCTTTTATCATTTATATCATAACGGGAATTATGGTACCAGAAGAATGAATAAAAAAGCCAGGTGTTAGAATGTGACTTAGAGATCATATACTAGTAAATCAACTGTGGAAATGAAATTAACATTCTTTCGCTCTTACACACAAAAAATGATGAAGCATCTGGAGCAGGAAGCCATGAGAAATATGCAAATCTGCTTTGTGACTATAGACCATAGTGAATCAGTGAGGCTTAGCAACCACGCTTTATTCTCTGGTACAATACCTAGGATTTTGACAAATTGCCATGGAGAAATAGTGCAATAGAAATGACTTGGTAACACTTAGCAGATTTCATTTACTTCTCTATTCTCAAACTTCACAAATAATATTGCAAGATGTAAATTGCCTCCCTTCAACAGAAAGATATTTATCCGTTAGGGAATTAAACAGCTCAGAGAGCAACTTCGTAAGAAATCGAAGGAAGCATGGACAGCAGGTTGAGGGAGGTGATTCTGCCTCTCGACTCTGCTCTCGTGAGACACACTCAGAGTACTGCATTCAGCTCTGGGGCCCCCAGCACAAGAAGGACATGAACGTATTAGAACAAGTCCAAAGGGAGACCACAACGATGATCAAAGGCTGGAGCTCCTCTCCTATGAAGACAGGCTGAGAGAGCTGGGGATGTTCAGCCTGGAGAAGAGAAGACTCCAGGGAAACCTCATCACAGCCTTCCAGTACCTAAGGAGGGCCTACAGGAAAGCAGGAGAAGGTTCTCATTGTCAGGGAATGTAGCTTAAAAAGTTTAACAAGTACTGATTTTCTCAAGTGGAATCTGAGGTGTAACTGTGATCTTCAGATGGGTGAGAGGGAAAAAACCACCTTGAATAAAAACGTTCTTACAATGAAGCTAACCAAACCAGCAGCCTTAGTGACATGCCATCAGAACAACAAAAAACTTGTTCTTGTGAGAGATGCATCTGCATTGACATTTACCTAGGATTCAGATCACCTTCTGATATGGTGGGGGTTTCTCCGAGATCATAAGTCTACTTTATCTAAACTTCAGTTATAACGAGGACACAAAAAGCAATACACTGTTCCAGGTAAGTGGTTTGGTTTCTTTTCTTAATAGGTACCTTTCAGAGGTAACTCTGATGCGTTCATCATTAGATGACTGCTGCTCATCCTCTTTTTCCTGGAAGTATTCTTCTACGCACTGCTCTTCAAACTCATACAGTTTTTTTAGCTCTTCATCATTCAGAAATAACTCTGCATAAAACAGAAGAAGGAAATGTGTTTCCTTTTCCTAAACTTCTGTCAATTTAAATCCAATTTAACAGATTATTTTGGACATATGGATACTGCAGATTCTATGTCTGCACTAACAGAACAGATGATTTTGTAAACAGGGAATGAGCACTTCGCCAAAGATGGCTATAGCCCTGAAGGCATTATGACTATTATCTGCTTCTACAACCATCCACTAAGGGCTGTATTTTCTTAGCGACCTTTACCCTTTCTAATAATAGTGCTACATGTTGAACAAAGTCAACAGATTTTACAGGCTGAGACTAGAGCAATCTCTGCCAGTTTGATTGTTCCTTAATTCAAGTATCATCCATAAAGAATGACAGTTAAAGGCAACAGGTAACATGATATAACATTGTTTTCCAGACATTCTTCGGATAAGAGCTTCAAAAACTTAAAATCATGTAGGAAAATCCAATGGAAACATAAGCTCGTGGGAACATTTTATCCTTTATTCAGATTTGTCTCCTTTTATCTGTAGCGACTGTTACATTTCCTCTTTTTTTCTGCCCTTATTTCCTTTTTTTAAATCAAAAGCATACTGTGCAAAAGATAATTACTTAATTGCAGAGTGTGTTAGTAGAAGAATCCTCACTGTTCTCCTGTGAAATAGCAGGTGTGTAACATGGAGAAAGTGGGTATGCTCTTGGACACATTGCTCACAATCACAAAGTTGACACTACAGATGACATTTGGAACTGTAATCCCTTCCTCTCAGTTTCCTATATCCCCTTTCCATTGTATGAACTTTACTAGAACTTGGTAAAACCAGATTAAGTGGATGCCACGTATGCTGAAGTATGTTAAAGAAAGCATTCATTAAGCAGCATTGCATCTCGTAATCTTAAGAGCCCAAGGAACTCAACGGCTGTTAACTTCACATCAATTTTGTCCCATACTGTCCTTTGCAAATACACTGGACAGTCAATGCGAACAAAATTAATAGTTCACCACTGGAAAAGCTACTGCTTTCTGCTAATATGGTGCAAAGAGCTAAATTTAGAGAAGATTCCTTGCGTACTCAGTCCTCTGTCACGCTCATCCTGGTCTCCTTCACGCTTCTTGCAGCGACAGCAGACTCTCTTGATGATTATGTACAGGTGGCTGAAGATAATCATCGGCGGTGGGAGGACAGGTCTGTCATGGAATGTCATAATCAGCTGGTACCGCTGGAACTTCCAGACTTGGTTGGATATTGATTTTACCTCAAAGAAGGTATTGCTGAAAGGGAACATAGGTACAGTTTCTATTAGGCCCCTAAGTTTACTTATCATTAAGCAAGAATAACAGTAGAAAATAAATAAATATATAAATAACAACATGAAGCCACATGACTTGCTTGGTTCACTTCTTAGTTGATGCAACTGAACTTGCTGAACTAATGATGAACCTGAACTCATGATATTATTACTCCTTTGGAAGGTAGCAGAACAGAAGGTGCTCTGTATCTCTTATGCACCACTCAAAATAGTCATCATCTTAGACTATTTGCTTCTACTGTATAAAGTGCTTTATCTGTCAGTGAAAAGAAACTTACACAATTTATGAATCATATAATTGGTCTTTTGGGGCTTAGTTATAAAGTAAGTATTTCTATTAACACATTCCAGTATTTGATATTATACAAAGTATTAAATCCATGAAAGGTATTTTGTATGCTAAACCCAGAAGAATCACAGTTTTCTTTTAACATGCTAATCAGCTTGACCTACATAAAACACTTCTCAAGTTTTCACAAAATGTTCTAAATTCAAACTTTGTTCATTCAGACTTCTGATTTGAAAACACTGTGCATACTCTTTTAAAACACGTTGTCCTTGGAAGCTATGGCTTCATCATTTCTACACCAAAACGGGGTGTGTTATAAAGACATTCTGTTTTGTAATTCAGGGGATATGAAGGAGTAGAAAGTGGACACTGTTCAATCCAGAGACGACAACATTCAAGGTTATAAAATGCCAACTATGAGAGAAGATTTGGGTGTTCTGTGTCTTAGATGAAGCTTTTCAAGCTATTTTAAAATATACTAGGACAGTTCACTTCTGTAAGGATGATATTGGCACTCGTCTTTTTACTTTTTCATCCAATTCTTTTCTTTCTGTGCTTTAGAAAATTTACCATCACAAAAACAGTTAAAAAATCTCTTCAAAAACAGAGAATTCTTGAGTACACATAGCTCCTAGTTTCTTTTGGCTAAGCATACATGAGATTACTTACACTGGTAATTGACAATCTGACTTCATTCTGTGTCTCCAGCATAGCAGGAATTCCCCAGCTAGGTCTCACCCCCCTGTAACCATGCTAGGATGGCAGGAGTTAACAGCATGACCTACTTCCCAAACTGCTGATTCCCTGGTCTCTTCAGCCAATAATAGCTACCATTGTAAGATACTTCCCCTTTCCCCTAGCAATGTGACTGGCATTTGAGCACTTTAAAATTCGTGACCTTTTAAGCTACATACATCAAATGAAAGACAGGCTTTGTGAGCTGTAGATTTCTGAGCACAAAATGAACTATTTTTGTGGTTGTGATACCCATCACCTATGCCAGCAAGCCCTGCAACATTGCATATTTACGGACATCCAAATGGAATCACCTGCTTTTCTCAGTTGGTGTTATGGGAAAATGTTAGTAGCAAGTACATGTTTCAATTGTTCCTATTTTTTTTTAATCCCTAGATGATGATAGGAAAAGCATGCAACATAACTGTTGGCAGAAAGCACAGGCTGTAGAAATGCATTTAGTTTTACTCCAGCAAATTCTGGAGTATGGATTTTATGGGTTTATGGAATAACATTAAGAATTTGCACAGTTGCATGTTGCCTGTACTGGCCACACATGTAGCCACAGATCTTGATGATGTGTAGCCATCCTTTCTCTTGGTTCAAGGCAATATACACTCCTGTCATGGGTGGTGTAAGAACTCTACAAAACCCTCTCTTCTTTTTAATCCTAAATTAAAAGCAAAGCAAGAAGAAAAAAGAAGCCAGATGATGCAGTGATAGTAGAAATGCCTTCTGCTTTTGATGCTTGTATTTTCATTCTGCAGAACTATAGTAGAATCATGTTTGCTAATGGTTGTATGGGCTTCCATCACTTATGTAGCAGGTTTCATGGATTCAGTTATCATCTTTACTAAGCAATCTTGAGGCCTGACATATTCCATTAGGCGGTGATTGACGATAGCCAGATTCTTGCATACACACTACTGCAATTGCTGGCAAATTTGTAGTAACCTGTCCTATGCTCTTTCTTTGTATGAACCATTCCAAACATTTGCCAGTCATGTTCATAGAGCAATTAGATTCTGAGTGCAAATGCAAACCCTTGCAAAATCAGTTGAAGGACTCCCACAGAAATTTTATCTTGGCAATAAGAAAGTAAAGATAGTACATGATCATTTACATACTTGAAGACAGCAATCAGCAGGTTTACCAGGAGGATATTTGCCACCAAGAGGTAACAGGCCATAATAGCTGGAGTGAGCCAGGCCCCTGGTATGCATGGAGGGAGGCGTTTACCATCCTCATCGTAAAGATTGTCTCCACAAGGAGCTGAATTAAAAACAGGAAAGGTATTTAAATTGCCTGACAATTGAGAAAAGAATTCACATTTATTTAATAATGACACACACATAAAATTTACCAAACTAAATAAATTTTGCCAATTTATTTCCAGTAGAAAGTATGTATAATTTCTATTCCAAAGTCTGCTTCTAACTACACCATGCAAAAATAATTTCCTGTAATAGTGAACATGAAAGTGACCTCGAGTTTACTGTGTAATGTAGCTTCCTTTCCAAATGGATTTTTTTTTTCCCCTCACAAAATACATAGACTCTCTGGAGTAAGGACTTTTTTTGGAGTTTGGGTAAATGCAGCATGTTTGTTCTGTCTGTAAGTGCGGAGGCAGCCTATCTAATTTCAAATGCAAGGCTAAGCTCTTTTATGGAACCATTTTGTATTAGGTAGAGCGTTTATCAACCACAGGTTCCTTTGCTGAAATCCCTTAATGAATACTAAGTCTGACAATAAGTTCATTACACTTTTAATTTATGTGACTAGGCAAAAACAGCTTATTGAAGCTTTCTGAAAGTGAAAAAAAAAAATCCAACGTCCCCTGAAAAATACTTTCAAATATTAGACAACATTTTATTCTTACTTACTGTGGAAGAAAATAGATATTTAGTCTACGATTAATCCCAACATATTTTACTTGCTTTTCAAAGATCAGACCTACATTTTTCCTGTTTATCACAAGGAAAGTATAAAAAGGGAGGTCAAATGAATCATAGTATTACTCACATGGATCAATGAAAGTGCTGCTAAAGAAACACTACTATATAGGTAATCAAAGGTAATTATTTATAACATGATATTAATTACAAAAGCTTGGCCAAAACTTCTGATCTGCAACATATATTAAGATGTTTTTCCTCTGCTTGTTTTCAAATGAAACTATTTCAGGAGAAAAACAATTCACATGTGAATATTGGGTAAGCCCTATAATTATGATATCTACTGAATACCTAGGATCTAGTGAAGAAAAAGATAAATGAATGTATTCAGCTAAATGAGATAATCAGCTCTCCACAGAGACTTACGATTGATTTCCATGGCATAGACTGAATGGCATTCCAAAGGAACAAAATAAGAAAGGAGGCAGGGAGAGAAGGAAAGAAAACAATAGAATAATATAAGGAAAACAGAAACCAAGAAAGATGATTGAAAATACAGTTTTGTCACCATGAAAAGATAAGCAACTTAAATGTCGTAACAGTGGAGACATATGGTTAGAAACAATGCATTAGTTAGAACTGCACGGCATTCTGCCATTTCCTTTTCACATTGTGTTCTCCAAATGTTACACAAGGCAGCAAATTCATGATATTAAAATAAATCACAAAATGCTGATGGCAGATGATCATGTAAACTTACAAGATATTTCAGGCAACTAACAAAACTGGCGGTCACCACAAACACAAAACAACTCAAAGTTACCACACTAGATCATTCTTTCAGCTATTATGGAATATTTCCTCCTGATTTTTTATTATTATTTTAAGAATCACTCTGACTTTGAGTCTGCCAGCTGTTTCTGTTGAATAGCTCTGTTTCCATTAATAGCCATGACACTGCTGTTATTAAAGTACAATATCATTAAAGCCCATTTTAATGGCAGTACGGATACTTGCTCGCCAACCCCTAAATGGTGAGCGTAAGAAAAATCACACTATTGAAAGAAACTCAGCCAGTCTTCCCTATTGCTAAAGAATATGTTGCTGTTGAATACCACTGTTCTCTTGCCCATGGGCATCTTCTAAATGGAGTGAACTAGACTGAAAAGCTTCCTGGGCTGCATTAGGAAAAGTTACCAGCAAGTTGAGGAAGGTAGTTGTTCTCCTCTATTCAGCCCTGGTGAAAGCACATCTGGACTGGTGTGTCAAGTTCCAGGCTCCCCAGTACTGGAAAGTATCCAGCAAAGGGCCACAGAAATGTTTAAGATGACTGGAGCACCTGACAAATGAGGCAAGGCTGGGAACTGGGACAATTTAGTCTGGAGAAGAGAAGGCTCAGGAGAGATCTTACCAAGGTGAGATTACACCCAACAGTGGTGGGGAGTAAAGAAGACAGCCAAACTCTTCTAATACATACTAAAGGACGCCAGCTCCATGTTTAACCATCTGTACAAATTTTGAATATTAACAAAAAACTATCAGTAACATGACAGCGTCCATCTCCTCTAAGACACATTTTATTTTAATCTGTGCAGCTTTTGTGTAAGAAATGCTATTTCCACAGCCAAAGCTAATCAAGCAGCTTTATTGTTTTGTTTTTCCAAAGATGTAGAAAAGAAGAACATGAGTGATTTATGAAACTGAAAGATTTCTGGAAAGTAGATAGATGTTAGTAAGAATGTATTAGCTCATTGTTTGTGCTGTGAGCTGGAGATAAAAAGGTATGTATAGTTTTGTCTCCTGTATAAGGTATTTAGTTTTTTCTTATTCTGTTGGAATTGTCTGTTAGTAAAACATTGGTTCAAAGAGAAGTTTAAGAATGATCTCTGTTGATTCCTGGAAGTAAACAGAACATTTAATACTGTTATACTCTCTGATAGGTAAGTATTCCAGATCGCTCTCACTGTTAACTGAATTGGGACATACAATGAGAGACAGGACATGCAGGCAGGGAACAGAAAGTTCTCAGTCTCCTGAGTTTGTCACAAGAAAACCCTCAAGACAAGAATAATTAATCATACCGACAAAACCACTCTAATTCCAAATTAAAAAAAAAAATAAATTAATTTGGATCTGATCATCTGCCTCATAAACAGGAAACAGAATCTTACTATGAATTCTACTCTTACGGTCTATCTGGTCTGCGAACACCTCTCCATAGATCATCCAATAGGGCATATAGAAGATGTTGCGAGCTAGTCTCCAAGAAGGCTCTTCATCTGGATGCAGGATAGCTTGACGGGCTACTCCAAAACTCATTAGAACAACAAGCATGATCACCACGAAGTAGAGCATGTCAATCATCTGCAGAGAGACCATACAGAGGGGTTCTTATCATCACAAGCTAGTACAGTGGCATCGGCATGTCTGTTTGCCAACATGCAGTAAAATGATCAAGTCTCACACATTTTCCTAGATAATCTTCCTGATATTATTCTTTGACTTTAACTACTCCTCATGAACTGAACACAAATAAAAATACAGGAAAAAGTCTGTGAATTTATATTTTAAAAAAAGACTTAAAACAGTAAAAGGTTTGTTATTCCTATTCTCTTTTGTATCATGTATCACAGCATTATTATGCTGTGCTTCCAACACAGAGTTTTTCTGTGGTTGCAAAGAGATGACAATCATTGTTGTATCATTTGTCCACAACTGATGGTTTTGTGGATGATTCCTATGTATCAGCAATCTGTTATTGCTATGGCTTTGGGAGGCAGAAGGCAGGCAAAGTGAACAAGCTTTGAAATTGGTTCAGAAATATTCAAAAAGTACCTCCCTCTTGAATCAAGCAATTATTAGCAAGAGTATTCAATCTCACATGTGTGCAAAATTTACAAGGAATTTTTTTTCACAGCCCTTATTCAGAGTCCTACACAGATGGAAAAACTTCTTCAGGATTGTTATTTAAAATCAGAACTGAATTTTGTTTCCTACAAAGTTCTGAAATACATAACTTACTAACCATCTTTCCAATCATCATGACATAAGGTCCCAGATACTTGTTCACACCAAAGATATCTAGTACTCTAATGTACCAGAAAATTATATCGACACAGTAAATCACTCTTCCATAACCCATGTAAGGCTGGTTCTGTAGGCGAAGAATTGCTCCTATCATAAATACTGAAATAGCCACCAGGTCAGTAATATTCCAGTATTCCTGGAGCCAAACTTTCACTTTTTGGCTCAGCTTTCCTGGCTCTGACATCAGAATCTAAAATAAAAAATTAACAGAGACATGATTAGGAGAAATGCCAAGCTACATTTCTGAAGTAACTGTCATGAAAAAAGAACAACCTTTTCACATTTAATATGTGGCTGGGACCCCCTCCCATTGGCAGCACAATTTGTCTTAAGCAGCAATATTTTAAGTGCCTAGCTGCAACATTTTCTTTTAATCTTTCTTTCTATTTTGGCTTAATTAAGCCTTTGTTGTTGTTGTTGGAATTTATCAATAACATTCAAACCAGAAGACTTACCCAGTAAGGGAAAGTTTTAGGATATGGGAATGGGTCATAAATGAAACTCTCTCCAGTGATTGGCATTTTGGGACTCTGTGGATAAGACAATCTTCTCTCATGCACGGCTTCTCACATTCTGCATAAGTCAATGCCATTATTACCTCTACAAAAGAGCTTTGTTTTGAAGATTATGTGATGTTAGTATCATCAGACTTTACCTCTCTTACTTTCTCTAAAGCCAGTGTCACAATGTAAGAGATGACAATCCATTCCTGGACTGACGGCCACCGTTCCATCCGCACCAAGATGATATAATTAAATAGCATCAAGTAACCCAGGTATGATATCTACAAAAAGGAAATCCTTTATAGACTTTTGTGACATTGATATTAACACATATGAACACATATTTTGAGGCTGTGTGTGACAGATTGAGGTGCTGAAGACTTACTTGTGCAAGGAAAAAGCTTATCTTTCGTGAAGGAAGTGTGCTTGCTACAATGCTCTTGCTACCAGAGCTGTCACGCACAGTGGCAGAGGCCATGGGCCTCCAGCAGATGGATATGATCCAGACAGCTGAATTATCTCATTTGTTGAAATAAGCAGGACAATGCCAAAGCATTTTAAATCAGGCCCTTTATGCCTGTGGCTTTTTAAATCTACAACAGTGTAATTCCTTTACACTATGAAACCATGTTGAATACTTATATTTGAAATTAAATGGGAATTTTCCTTTTAAATTATTATTACAGGCAGCAGAAAGATCAGTGTAGTGCTTTGGGATGATGCGCTGAAACTAAAAACCTACATAATATTATAGCATACTAGATATCAGAAGTCCTAACTTAGAATAAAAAAGAAACCAGTATCTTTCATGCAGGGCACACATGAAATTCATCAGCAGCAGGATGAATATTTCTTTCTGTTTTATTAGAGTTTGGCACCAGACAATTCTTGATGCACTAAAGAGAAAATGAGATGGTTGTAGTTTAGATTGCTTTTAATTATTTAAAAAGGAAAAAAGCATCTATTAAGTCTTAGGGACCTGTGCTTCTGTTGAGGTTGCACTCACCTGAGCCTAACTTGACACAGTGAATGGCAAGCACTCATACTGCAGCATTTCTTGTTGGGTATTAAAGTGCATTTCAAAGCAGAACAGGATCCAGAGGGCTTTAAAAAGCAAGGGAATCCAGTCTAGCGTGGACTGAGTGACTGGACTATGCAGCTCGCATGGTCTGGCTTATGTTTAGCTAGCCAGAGCCTCCTTCAAAGTGTGTAGGAGCTTTAGAGGGTGACAGCATAAGCTACAGTTACTCATTCTGTTTCACTGTCTAAGCATTTTTCTCTGAATAAAAAGAGTGCTTTACTCATCAGATTCCATGAAAATCACTATTACGTACATATTATGTGGTTATTATTTTTACATTGCAATCCTTTAAGTTTCATAGGCATGAGAAAAACGATCACTGTCAGCTTAATCACCATGACTTACTGTGTAGAACCAAAATTTGACAATAGGTGCATTATAGAACTCATAGATCTTTGTTCCAATTGGAAGGCTGTTCTGCTTTTTATTTCCATTCTCTTCATCTCCTTTTCGGGAGCCTGTATCCACATTTGCATCCTGAAAAAAATGAGGTTGTCAGTTTTCACTGATACATTAAAAATAGTAGCTTTTCTCATTTATAATCCCAGCCAACTGTTAGCTTCAAAACTCCTCCTCTGAGCAACAGACCTCCAGTTGTCTTTTCTTAAAATACAAAATCTCTCAGCTATAGTAAATCTATACAACTATACAGATAATTTACATGCCCTGAGAATACAGCCTATATACTTCCAAAACCCTTCACTGATTCTTCACAGAGGCAGTTGTGATTTTAACCTCAGTGACCTACAGCACAGAGAACTTAGAATACTGAGCACTCTTAGAACTTCCTGATAAGCTCCAGTACTGACCACATTTTCGTCCTCTTTTTCTTTGCCTTCTTCATTTTCTCTTGATGTCTGGTAAGAATAATCATCGTAACTGCGAAACTCTAGGAAAAGGATGGTAGGAGGGAAGAGAATCCCCATTATAACCTGTACAACAACAAGAAAGAATTCAACTCAGACTGCAATACTTGTTTAAACTAATAGTTTTCATAAAAAAGGCTAATCCCATAAAAAATCTTTTCTTTTGCATAGTATTCAAGATGCTCTGCTATCCTTAGGCCTACAAAAGTAATAAATGTGTAGCACTTAAATATTGTCAATAAGCTATTGTATGAAATGACGACACTGGAACACTTTCCATCTCTATGAATATACAGCATGTAAAAAAAAATATCTGTGCTTCAGAATTAGAGTTGAGCAGAGAAATTCCATGGAATGATATGGTAGCAGCGGGAGGAGGGCTTTAGATTTCTTATTGAACTTTATAGTTACTTTATTCAACCACTGTAATTAGTTTTTAGTAGTTAAAAAACTTGTGAAAGGTAAAGGAAATTTTGTAGATAGTACCTGGAGAATTCTTTTACTGTACGAGAATGCAGAGATACGGAAACACAGGCATGAGTTGCCAAAGTGCAGAAAAAGAGTAAAAGAAGAGAGGAATGCAGGTAACAAAATTAGAACATTAGCAGGTTGATTAATGCTTTGGAGAAAAGAAGGGAAATCAAAGAACAGATTTAGAAATCACCATGATGAAAACTGAAAGGCAGACACAGACCTGAAGATTTTAAATGGCTTTAAGTGGCAGATGGGGGAAAGTGGAAAGAAGTTGAAAATGACAGAGGGAGTGCAACATGCGTGTGAGTGACCTCAGGAGCATGACCTGGGAAGGGTGGCAAGGCACTCTGACAGGGGGGGATTAAGAAAATAAGGAGGTGAGACTGAAGACGACATCATCATGATGGGCCTTCAAGTGGAGGACAGCATCTGCATTATATCATGAAGAAAAGATTATATTCACCTAAAAATGCACAAAAAAAACCAACACAAACACTGCTCTATTTCCTTAATATTGGCTCACTCATGTTTCTCTTTGTGGCAGCTTCCTCACATTACTACTTTTTTTTTTTTTCCCAAACCCAATAATCAGGAAATATAAAAATCAGTACAAAGGATACAATCATCAAATCGTAGAAGAAAGGAAAAAAGATCACATGATTTCACACAATACAATTGCACAGATTTCAATCTTGACTCTGTGTCTTCTGGTACAACACTAATAAGAATCTGTTCAAGTCTGGTTCCTTTTCTCTCCGTCTTCATTGTGTGGCCCCCTAGAGATCTTTTTGCTTTTATCCAACTAATTTTTAATTTGGGATTCATGTTTTAGATGAACAGATCTCAATATTTATTGAAAGCCACAACTTTGCTCTCAGGTTCCAACCACATTAAGCCTTCTATAGGTCACTGTCATGTCATTTTCCTTTGTCACGGGATAATGTTCCTTAGACTTCCTGAGTTTAGAAACAAAAAATAGGATATTCCAAACAGGTATGTTCTGAAACCATCTTTAATTAGTAATCTAATTTGTTCTGTGTATACACTATATATAATGTAGTATTATTTGCAACCATATCTTTGAAAGTAAATGCAGAACAGAAATACCTTAAGTCCTGGGTTTTTCCGCATACGTAGTCGCCCCATCCACATATCTGTTAAAAGCATCTGACTGCATGTGTGAGCAATGAAGTCCCTGTGTTTAGCTGCCACAGCCAGTTTCAGGCAGGTAGAATTACTCCAATTTTTCAGTTCATAGGTCAGTAGTTTCATGGCAATCTGCTCATCATGTTTGTAGGACTGATCCAAGAGCTCAACTGCCAGCTGGCCAAAATCTCTGGAAGATGCAAGGTATGTCTAGTGAAGTTTGATTTAGCAATCAGCATTTGCTTGCATTTGGGATTTTCATTCTATTCATATAGGGTTACATCTTCCCATACACAAAGACAAGAACAACCGAGTCTCGAACTTGATTTGGGACAGTCTACAAAAATTCCAATTAAATTTTTAGTGTCTGCAGACTATTGGTATAAGCTTATACCAATAACATCTTTAGACCAGTTTAACTATATCATCAGATACCCCTTAATTTATGCGATCATATCTTGAAAATAACATTGTGAAAAAAAACTAGCTGATTTACAGAGAAAGAAGCTGAAGAAAGAATGTGTGCCATCAGAAAAAATGCAAGTCTTCTCCTTGCTAGCACTGCCTTCGGACTCTCAGAACAAATTTTGGCTTGTTTACTGTTGATAACTAGGCTCCAAGTCACATTCAATGAACCTACAGTCTAGAAATTAACTGTACTCTACTAAAAATCTAGCTTTTCAGCAGGTCCAACAACCCCCTTTTATCAGGTAGAGGCATACTTTGCACCAGGTCTACTAACTTTGAGTTGTTGTCCAGATCCTGAGAGATGTCATCCACTAGTTCACTCTCAGAAGACTCATGGGCCATAGATTTGTAAAGCTTACAGGCAACAAGTGCCTTGGCCATGGTTTCCTCTCCTCGTTGCCAAAGGAAGAGTGCCATCTTTTGCCGTTTCATCAGCACAGCCCATATCATAAGTTCATGAAATGGATACTGAAAGCGGCTGACTTCTGGGTCATCCACATCAATATCGATCTCTTCCTCCTTTTTCTTCTTCTTCTTCTTTCCTTTTGTGGGAGGCTCATCATCCTGAGAAGAAAAGAAGAGAAATTCTTCCTATCAATCTTTAACAGCTAATCTGACAATGGCACCATGCACAGGACGCATATTGAGAGGATATATTACTCTCTTTTTCTTTTTGCTGAAGCAAATGATAAAAAAAAAACTACGAAGAACATGTGAAAGAGCATGCACTGGGCTAGCACACACGTTAATGTTTTATTCAGAGAACCATTTCTTGCATGCTTAACTACAAGTCACCATTTTGGATAAGTACAGTAGAATCCTATTGTTCTGAAGCCATCACTTTGCACTGCATTGTAAGTGGATCTCTACCACATGTGTAGTTGCACCAGTTGATTTGCAGTGAATTAATATTTAATACATTCTACTGCAGTGTAAATGGAGCTTTAGCAAACCTGAATTCACTGTGAACGTTCCACTCTAAGTTTTTATTTGATATGTCTATATCTATTCCGGAAGAACAGTGCTGCATATCTTACAGATATCAAAGCAGTCTGCAGATCGACATACAGGTGGAGAGAGTGGTTAACATGCAAACAGAAAAGACAGGCAGATAGTGTCCTTCAGAACAGCAAGATACTAAAGGGAGTGTTCACCTTTGAATAAGCAATCTCCTCTTATGTATGCTGGGCAAACGGAAGGTTTAAGTATCCCGTTTCTTAAAGGGATAGAGAGGATAGGCCATTACTACAGGAACCAACATGGAAGTAACTGAAGGGAAGTACTGACAATGAAGCAGGATCCTGAAGGGAGAAAAGCCATGATTGGGTAAATTAAGGTTTAAATAATGTAGGAAGAACATTGCATTTATAGGTGTAGACAGAGATTATCACCATTGTAGGCCTTGATTCCAATCTCAGAATAGGATTGCAAGTAAAAGCAATTACCATCCTACAGAATCAATTTCTGTTCATATAAGCGGTCTCAGCCTAAAGCACTACTTTATGACAATTATAAACTTAAACCCAAATTCAGGGTCCAGCCTTACACCCCAGGTTTCCAAAAAACCCTCTTCAGTTCAACAATTAAGCATGCATTTCTCTTTCAGCGGTTCTAAAAACTGCGAGTGGTGACCTTGGTGTCTTACAGAAAATTTAGGGGTCCTTAACTGCATGAATAAATTGCACATGAATAAATTGTAGAGCATCTTTGAAGCACAAAGCATAAAATCTCAAATGGAGGAACAAAAATCAGGTACTCCTCACGCTCTGAAAGGCAAATTAAAACAAAACCCTGGGTAGGAAAGAAAGTGCCAAGGAGCCTAAACTTCTTGTTTTAAAGCTGCTAACACTGGAAGTGAAAATAAAAATTGGAGATGCATGAAATTACTGACCACTTCAGTAAAAGAAAAGTTCATTTTTCATTTCAACATTTTCTTTTAGAAAGAGGGAGTGAGCTACACCCACTATCAAGTGCTGAGAACACTTCAGTTTGTGCCACATAAACCACTTCCCACTGAAAGAGGAAAAATCAAAATTTGCATTTGGAGAAGCATTAAGTAACCTACATGTGATCAAAACTGATCAAACAAGGCTGCACCTCTGAGTGGCTGAGCTTTTGGCTTTGATCCATCAGAAAATATGAAGTTGAGCACAGAAATTAAATTCAACTTGAACTTTTCTTTGTGGAGAAGAAAGCTGCTTATCTGCTGGGGGAAACAGAGGCTTTCGTGTGCGGGTAGAGTTCACATCAAATATAACACTAGCAAAATGTACATATATAGTGTTCAAATACTATCACAGCACTAATAAAGGCATACGTCATAGAGAAATGTCCTTAGCCTCTTTAGGTAAATGCTCTCCTGCTATGTATAAATACATTTTTCAGAAACAAAAGCAACTGCCTCCAGAACAGGGTGCGCATTTAGGCATCATCCCAGACTTGATCCTGATCAACTCAAAATTTCTGCAGACTGACAGGTAATTGAGGCAGGTTTTGGACTGAAATTCTGGTTCAGTTCCATCTCATATTTACAAAGCATGGTGTCATCAATGGTAGCAAGGATCTTTTATAGTGGAAGACTGCACTTAACATGCCATAACACCTTGTTTTCTCCATCCGCTTAAATGCTTTGTCTATGATAAAACCTCATTTGTGCTTTAATTGTTACTTCATGGTTTAAAGAGATTTGACTATAAGCAGCACTGTTGGACTACACTCTCTCTTCAACATCATCGGTGTTCACATCTGAATGATTTAATCTACAGTACATTCCCGCATGAAACGTGTTATTACATAATAATGCTGAAAACTGCCTGTGGATTACCATGCAAAGCTTTAAGCAGCTCTTAAGACCCTACCCATAAAAAAGTCAGAAGTATTTCAGAGGCTGTTTGCAAAACGCAAGATCCTCTCTAGTTACAATTTACTTTAAGCCACAATAATAGTGAAAAAGCTAAGAGCAAGAGCAGATTTGTACCAAGAAATGCACTGCTAAAACCAGTATTTTACAATAAATCCAACTTACCTCCATCCCTAGTAGTTTAAGAGCTTTCGGCTGAATATTAAAATAGAAAAGAAAGTTAGTTAGATGGGAGGCAAAATTCAAAGACCAAAAAATACCAAGGAAAAACACATTTTCATTAGAATTACTCTTCTAAATAATTGTATCAATAATGGTGCAATTAATTAATCTCCCACTTAATTGTATTTGCAGGAATGCAATGGATTAGAAAATGTTTTCCATCCTGCACCCAAGTGAAATCTTTTGATTCAGACAAAATAGTTAAATATAATTCAATAACTGACTACTTTGAGAATTAAAATCATAATATGTTCATGTTCACAAAAAAAAAAATGAGTCTAAGCAAAGTGTAATGAACTGACAGGAAACAGTAAAAAAAAAAAAAAAACAGGTCTTCAAACCTCTCATATTTTCCCATAAAAATATTCCCTCTGTTGTATTATGAAATCTCTGCTTTACATTTTCTGTAAAAGGTTTATTTGTAAGTTCCATCAGATAGTACTACACAATATATATATACACTATATCTTGGCTACGGAATAGTTTACTTGGGGTATGAGTGGCCTTCTGACCATCTGAAGCAATTGCTTTTTGTAATTACGTTAGGAAGCTTCACTTGATCTTCAAACCTGAACCAAACAAACAAGTAAGGTAACAAAAAGAATTATTCTACTTGCTCAGAACAGAATTTTTAACAAAGCAAGGCCTGTGCTTGATATTCTCAAAATTGATCCATAACTACAAAATGCTTTACTGAGACTATAGTGGTTTCTGCAGGGTAAGATTTATGCTCAGAGCAGTTCCTTAGAGGACTCATTTAATTACTTGGCAAATAGACCTGAAAGTTTATTTTATACAGTTTACAGTTCAAGCTAAAAGGTCAAGCTACAGCTTAAAGTAGGAATAAGTACACATGCAGACAGGACAGATAGAAATCCTTGGATTGTAAACTACTAAAATAAGAGGAAATTTACCTTCAGGTCAATGTATTTACCACCTTTTGGGCCTTCCTATCCTTCAACATGGATGTGTTACAGGATCCTTATATAGCTTCACTATCAGAGTTTCAACATCAGTCTTACAGCATTTCTTTAGCATTGGACATGCAACGTTTCACAACGATAAAGGAACAAAGTACTACCTATTTTTACCATCAGCATGATGGCCACATCCAGAATTAACTCATTCTTACCCTTTTTGGTCCAAATAAATTATTATAAAGAGTCCGAAAACTTTTTCGAGTATAGTTGCAGCGATAAGCTCCACCCATGAGATATTCAAGTACAAGACCAATATCTATTAGGCTGATATGATAATCTGGTGGAAGATTTCCCTACCAAAAACAAGCAAAATAAAAAACAAAACAAAATAAGGACTTGGGATAAGAAAAGATAATGTACATTAAATTGCCTGACTAGATATATTGTTTCATGTTTATACTGGTACAGTGGTAATATTTATAGCCACTGGTCTCAACCTCTCAATATTTGTACAAAATTAGTGATAACCAATTCACATCATGAAAATTTTGGGAGCCAGATTTTTTTTTTTCTGGCAGTATTTATAGTTGAGGACAAATTTTCATTTGTGATTTACTTGTACAACATGTCAGTGTCCATATAAGCACAAGTTGTTTGCAAGAGTTAAACTGGTGAATTTAAATAACTTTGTACTGATCATTATTAATCCAGTATAAAAGCATGACTCACTTATTTTCATAGTGAATATCAGGTACACACTGTATTTTATAGAAACTTGTATTTTGAAGTAATATTATCTACAGAGTTGACTACAATGCAGAATGATTTCGATTAATATGTAGCCCAGAATCAAAGAAAAAGACTATAATTTCCACCATCACACTTAAGAACTGTATAGTTGTATTAATTCTCCTAGAACCATGAGCTGAAAACTTTACTTAGTTGCTCAAACTACATCCTACAACATTAAATGCTTCTACAAGACCACTGAGTAGCTGCTACAATGAAAGAACTATAACCTAAGCAAACACATCACCTCCATGTTAACCCAACTGAATCCCCGAGACTGTCGCTGAATGAGCGAGCCATGAAAATGCAATGAGGAGAGACAGACAGAAAGCAGAATGCAGAAGAGCATTAGTGACACTCAAAAAGACAAACACTGAATGAGATAAAGTAAACTATGAAGTAGATCACTACAAATTACACATTAAGCCAGTACTGCATAATTCCCACACTCAAGCCTCCCCAGGATAAATGGGAGTTTTCCTTCCAAAAAGGAAGACCATTCATTGTAGTTACATTTTACTGAATAAAAACTCCAAAATCTCAAAGACAGTAAATATGTAACAACAGATTTTATAATTACCCTGTTAATGAACTAATTCATATGTAATGGAAACAATTAACATATTTAGGACTGCTAGCACTTAGAACAGATGTTCTCCCAAGGACTACCTGGGAGAAAAGTAACTGAATAACATACAGGGAAACAAACAAAAGGGAAGAAATTATGTTCTGGGAAGTGGGGCTTCCAGTAAACTTAGCAAGCCTTTCCTTTCACTCCTCCTTTGTAACACTGCATTGGGAGCTTCTTGTGGAGAAGAAACAGTACCAAAATCGAAAATGATACAATATTAGAAGCTATACTTTCCTATCCATTGTTTTTAAATTACTAGTAATGCAATACAGCCATATCCAAATTAGACTGACACCATTATTTGCCCCAAGAAATTATATGACTTTCCTTAACAGCTACCATCTCAATTTTAAATGTCTGTTTTCCTCCATGCTGTGCTTGCTTTTACAGTTGACTCATATTGTTAATGTAATCATGCAAACGTAGTGCAGCTGTTAGGCTTACCTTTTTCACATCTCTAACTAGCAAATGCAGCGTATTTGGAGGGCCCAATCTCTGAAACAAAAATTACTCACTGTCCATTAGAGCTTCAATAATTCATATTTTTCACAAACACAAATAGCCCTGTACGAAGAACTTCAGGAAAGTATGTGCCATCACATTTAACAGGGGTGAAAAGAAGGAACTGGGCTACAGTGACAAACACAGTATTAATCAAGAGTTGTATAGTCCCTTTCTTACAATGCTTTACGCAGTAGTTCAATGATCTTGATTCAAGTCACAGCAGTTTTTGGTACTGTCTGAACTTATGCTTTCCAGCAGGAGCCATAAAGGATTAGAGGACTAGACTTAAGTTATATGTTGTATGACTGCTGCCCTGGACTACCTGCCACTTAAACGACAGCGAGAAAACACTCTAGAAGTAGTCATGTTCTTGAAGAATTTGCTGTGGTTTGGGCAGGGGAGAATATAAATAAAGAAGCAGGATGTCCTACAGTTTGGGGAAAAACGTTTTGTTTTTCTGGGCCACAAAGAAAAATGATACTGACTTATTGGTTCTTTAAATGTTCTTAACATGCATTTTAAACACGTCATTACATAACAAAGTATAACAGCTTCTAAAAGCTGCTACAAGCTCAGTCATCAGGAATGTGCATATGTAGGGAAACATCAGGACACTGTGTAATAGCAATGGCTCCCTCTACTGCTATCCAACTTCTCTGTATTGCTGCGGCTCAGCTTTTTAGAGACCAATTTTTGAAGCATATATCAGAAGGAGAAGAGGAAAAAGGACATCCCTATACAGTAGCAAAGATATCACATGGCATTTTGTTACTTCTGCTCACTCACAGTATTATAAAGTTCTTCCAGTCGAGGAATAGTGAGGAAGTGTTGCATGTTAACTCCATTCTCAATGAGAAGTTTCACGAAGTCCACTCGATCCAGAACCAGTGCATCCAGCATAGCCTGCTCCAGAGAATTTACCTGAATTGCAGAATGGAGAACATGTGACTACACAAGCACAGATGATGTGGTTGGCCAACAACCACAAACATTTTCATTACTTAGGAGATCCCCAAGTTCCCAAATACACCGATTAATCTCTAAGTGAGAAGGAATTTAGAAAATGACATTTTACCCTTGTGCAAGTCAATACAGATGGTATAGCTTATAGGTGACTTTTTGAGAGACAAGAGAGCAGTGAAACAAACCTTTAGACTATACGGTCTATAGACTATAGACTAGATTATAGACTATAGTGAAATAAACCTTTAGACTAACCAAAGACTATAGCTTTCCAGTCATCTAATTTAGTATTTTTATCTAAACCAGGCTTGCCATACTGGATATGTTATGGGAAAGACAGATTTAATTGCTTAACATGGTAGGAAGAAGTTAAAATAAAAAAATAAAATGATACTATATACATTTAATAAGAGGTTGACATAATTTACCTGGTAACTCACTTATGTATCATCTGCTCACTGTCACTCACAGAGAAAAGGCAACATATAATGCCTGAGAGGCTCAAATCATTCAGGAAGAAGTATTTCCTTTTCCTTCAGCAACTCAACTTTTGGCTTTGGAAAATGGTCAGAAAGTCTAATGGATCTTCCCTTAGTATGGTCTAAAGGCTTAGAACCCACTGGGAGAGGGGAAAAGCCCTTGAGCAGCAATCCTTTAGACACATGAACTTGAATTTAGACAACAAAACGCTTTAACCTACTGCAAATGGAAAATGAAGCACTTAGAAAAGTCAATGCTTAAGCTGCCTTCATTTGATAAATAATATATACAAAGGAGGATGAAGATGTTCACTTATGTCCTCATTTCCTTCTGACAAGTGCAGGGAAGAAGATTCAGCAGACAGGCACTGACTTGTACTGTTGCGGTGTGGCTGCATGTAGTGCACACTGGATGAGAAATGTTCCCGTCTCCAAGACTGAACAGCACCCCTGCACAATTTTATTGCTAATCCTACAGAAACGTGCAAATGAGTGTTCTGTAGAATAAAAATGTTTCTTTGCCCTCTCTCTTTGTTCCTGAGAATGGCTTAAGCACTTTAAAAACTGGTAGTTTGGATTATTCAGTCTCTCATACAGTTTTACAAAAGGGTAAGTCCCACCTGCATACAATAATAGAAAGGCATACAAAGAGGTAAAAAAAAAAAAAAACAACTCTTGAACAGTTTTAATACAAATACTTTCACCTCACCCAGTTCAGGAGTTCAAGCTTTCTTGGATCTGTTTCTTCTTCTGGCTCTTCTTTTGCTTTTCCTCCTTTTTTCTTCCCTTTTCCTTTCCCCCTGGCTGCTTTAGTCTGAGCTGCTGGAGATTTCTTTTCCTTCTCAGGGGCTGTACCCTCAGTAGCTGTAAGGCTTCCTAAAGGCTGTATTTAATAATGCACAATTATTAGAAATCTAATTGATCGTACAGTGATTATGTCACTGAATACACTCCTATTGAACTCGCTTGCCAGTCACCTCTTTTTCCTATGCAGTCAACTTAAAATTATTTCCTTAACTACAAAGAACTTTTTGCTTTACCTTTTTTATTAAAAACTATTATCTCTAATGCAGTGAATAACACTGCAAGTCAAAGTAGTGAAGTAGATAGCCTGTGGTGGGATCTAACATAGAAGATTTCTCTCTCAAAACAAAATCAATGTGAGGGGACTGGGAATAGACAGTACTCAATCAGGGGACGCTTCGGCTTCTTTGCTCTCGTGTAAAGTTTTAGTTTTTGAAATAAATAGCAGCAAGCAGAGTAAGAGCTGGATAGAAAGACAACAAAGATGTTGCATAATGCCAGAAAGTATCCATACTGCAGAGGCTGAAAAGGGGATGAAAGAAAGTCCCTAACTAGTTAATTTATGTTCTGCAAACAATATTTATGCTTATGCCTTTTCAGACGTATCTACTCTCTGCTAATGCCTTCCTCTTTCTAACCTACCTACCCAAGACAGGGAGGGACACGTGCAAGTATTTTGACACTACTTGTCTGTGACTTGGAGGCTTAAATTGCTCCAGCTAATGCTTAGGTCACATAACCTCCATGTACATGAAAACCAGAGTAAAACATCTGTGCTGTGCAGAGAAAACTAGAAAACAAAGCCTATTTTTTTGTTGCTGTTGCTTTTTAACAAGGCTTGTTTCCTGTGTTTTTGTTCATCTTAAAAAATCTTCTCTGCCTGGCTACCATGAAACCATTTGTGAGCATGGATAAAATTGCATCTGCCACCTCACAGCATACGAAAGCTGAATCTTCATGACTGAAAGCAATCTTCATGAATTAGAAATTACAATGCATCAAAATTGGCTAACAGTTTCCACAAATTGTTGCACAGTATGATTATGAAATAGGACAAACAATAACTGGATTCAGTTCCTAGACGGTATTTCTGAATCTAAATTGCAATAATTGGGAGATTGGGACATTCCCTCCAAAAAATGTTTTATAGTAATAACACTTTATAATATTTAGAATCATTAAATCTTCTCTTCTAAAATAAGCATTTTAATGAACCTTGAACACTAGAAACAACACATTACCATAAGTAAAGGAATAAAACAGCATGTACAGTTAGAACTTTAATGATACAGGCTTCTAAATTAAATAAATGTCAACATTATATATAGCATCCACATGAATAGCGTTCCTTTGAGAACCATTTTATTGTATAGTTTCCGGAAAAACATCTAATTAACAAACAAACCACCTTGTACTTCACTCTGTCTCTCTCTTTCATGCTAGTTTCCTCATGACACTTTATAGTAATTCAATAAAAGATGGTTCAAGCAGTAGAGTAAAAGCATCAATACAGTGCAACATAAAAGTGGCTTGAATAGAGAATTTTAGTTACACCAATAAACAAAGGCACTGCACTGATTTCACCATTGACTTCAACCAGTGCAGCACCAGTTCTAATATTTTGAGAGAGAAAATTCCATTTCACGACCTAAAGTTTTACTAAGGATCTGCTTCTTAGTTCATTTGGCACAGCACTGCCTACCAGAGGCCTGTTTTCAGCAATGATTTCGTTTGGTCATCAGCATTAATCCAAATTGAGATTTTCACAGCTGTTAATGAAGTGAGACACACAATTCCTTCTAAGCAGCTCCATGAATTTCAGCTTTGCTGCATACTCTAACAGTTAGTTGGGGACTCTAACGTTAAACTGCTAGCACATATCGTTGAGACAGTCTGAAGTCCAGAAAATGCTTTTTTTTTTTCTTTTCTTTCAAATCTCACATGGAATCTAGCTTAAGGTTATTCTTCTGCTTGTTAGGAAATTGTAATTTCTTTTTTTCACAGAGTTTAAATTATTTCTATTTTATTCAAGTGGCAATGCAAGTAAGTTTCAAAACAAACAGGTGATTCTGAATGAATGAGATATCTTACATCAGCATCAGCTTGTCATAAACCAGAATTCAATACTCTTCTTCCTGCCAATAAAATCCAGGGAGTGAATATGTGGCCACTTATTTTCAATTGTTAGCAAATAAGGTTAATGGTTGGACTTGATGATCTTAGAGGTCTTTTCCAACCTAAATGATTCTATGATTTTATGATAAATAATATGGTGAGGAAAACTTTGTCTTACTGGCCAGTGGTGTCCGAAGACGAAGATTTGGCTGCGTGCAATGTCAACACGATTCCAGGCCAAAGCCAAGCTAAGCTGGTCTGGAGCAGATGCATTGGTACCTAAAGAGAAACACACACCAATATTTGGTATTTCATGCACAATGAAACTAGGTTGGATAACATTCTGCAATTCACTTCCCCAAGAATTAGAAAACGACAGGCCTGACTCCGTAGCCTACTACCGTAAGAATGATTCTACTAGAAAGTAGTAGATGCATCAAACCAATTTATAACATCTTCCATTTGACCCCATAATCCTAATTTCAAAAGGATTAACCAGACCATCTCCCTGTTTCCCTTACAGCTCCCATTTTGACTTTATATTTTGTTGCTAAAGATAGACATTAAACTCTTCTAATAGACTCCTCCTCTCAGCTCCACTGGCTGATGCTGTATATATGAGTAAAATAATTCCTCTCTTTTATCTTTTACTTAGCATTAGGGACAGCAGTGTTCCCATATTGAGACTGTTATCAACTACTATAAATATGCAGACAGAAAACAGATGATGTTTCTGCAAACATAACAGGCTCAAAATAAATTGGGAGCTAATCCTAAATTTGCCCTAAGGCTTAAAGAGCACAATCTGAGATCTGAAAAAATCCACACTGTCTTTTAATCTTCCCACCATTTCTTCTAGCTTTATTAATCTATGCCAGAATTGCAATAAGATGTGTTGAAATATCAATACAGCTGTTGCAGCATTCCCATTCCAGGCCTTCAGGTGAGGGAAGCCACACAAAAATTTCTATCTAGACTTTATACTTTGAGCTAATCTGAATTTTAAGTCAAGGATTTTCAAGTTAGTACTTTGAGCCCAAGCAAATAAATCAGACTTCAATATTAAGAGTGAACCTCAGGCAGTGTATAGGACTGTCTTTAGGGGATCAAATTGTGCATCCTTCCTTACAAAACCCACCTTTGAGGAGAGCAGTTAAGATAGACATCTCAATGTCCTGTTGCCCTTCAGACCCCATACGGAACACAGTGATCTAAAGGACAGCATTAAACCAAACACGCAGAATTACAACACATGGAAGAGAGACGCTAAACATGTAAATACAAAAAAAGAGCAGAATGCTGAAGCTTTATTATTTTCTAAGTCTTGAAAATTTTCAAAATATACAGTTCCACTCATTTTTTCTTTGAAATTGCAATTTTACAGAAACAGCGAATTCAACTTTTTCAATAAAGTTATTGTAAAAAAATCCTTATATTGGTAAATGTGGCAAGCATGATGAAATTCTTCACCAAATCCCTGAATTTTCACAAGTGGAGACAAAACTGTCATACTGAACTGATCATTTTCTGAAAGTTCTACTACTTTCCAGTAGTACTGGAAATGCCAGCTTGGAAATGGGAACACTACTTACCTGAGAAAACTATCATAGCATTAATTTTATTGACTATAATACTCAAGTATTTCTGAGTTCTGTTATATGCTGCACATTGACAAACAAAAATCCAGAAACAACTAATAAGAAAAAGCAATTATTTCTAGTCATGTTTGCTTAGTTGAGTCCATTACAGTTCACTGCCTTTAAAAACAGTAATTCATATAAAACTTAGCCAATCACTAAATATTAAACGATCATAAATACAGAAGAATAACCTAATATTCTATGTTAATTAAATTAATTCTAAATACAGGCAAAAAGTAAAATATCCTTCATTTTCAGAAAACATTGGTTCATAGTAGATGCCAGTATTAAATACTGGGAATGGCAATCTTCTTGAAAGCTTGAATAGATTTGGCACGCACATGAAGATAAATGTTTGCCACAGTGACATCAGGAGAGAAAAGAACTAAAGGAAAGCTATGTTAATGAACAAAAAAGCAGACAATATTATCAAAGGTAAATCATAAGCCTGCTTCAGTCGGTGTCTGAATTTTGCTGAGTAGACCAGGCCTGCTCTGATGAACATTTTAAAATTTGAAGCAGTTTGGCTAAGGCAGCTATTGGCTCTCCTTTCTCAATCAACTCTTCTAAGAAGGCTGACTCTTACAGTCAACTTAGCATAATAATGCTTACTACCAACGTGACTTCTGATGAAGGCATAAGTAGGGAAGCAATCTTGGCACCATATAAATATAAATATATCAATAGTATATTTACATTACTCAGACAATCTAAAGACTTCATATTTGGAGCCCTTAAGAAAGACTTTATATAATAATCAGCTGAGCTAATCAATACTAATCAAACTTCTGAATGCTTAAGTAAAATATGAACAGATGGGCATCTATTTTATTGTAGTATAGAGTTACATTACTAGAAAATATGGTATTTGTCATATTCTATTCCAAGTGGCATTTGCAGCTGGATTAATCCTTAGAGAATTTAGCTTTTACAAAGGTATTTAAATGTATCCTGCAAAATTGCATGATCTGGCTTTTATGAACCCAAGAATTAAGTAGTATCAAAATATGATCAAAATCAAGGAACAGAGATAAAACTCAAATGGACCTTCCCTTCTTGCAAAAATTCCCCCCATGCTGAAGAGAATACAGCATCAGATGTAATGAACCTTGGCGAGAGAAGCATTGGGGAGAATGGGGGAAGAAGGGAAGCACAATTAGAACAGACTGCTATGATACTGTACAGGATGTGGGAAATCACTTGTTGACATTTAAGAGTTTTGTTACCTTGAAATGTATAGATATCTAAGCAAGTATCCCTTGGCAGCTGAAGTGAACATTACAAAGAAAAGCTGGAGAGCATGAGACAATACCAAGCATAATCTCGTGAGAAATGACAACTTTATGAAGAGAGCGGAGAACATGAAACCAGTAGAAAGCCTGCAAAGAACCTGGTGATTGCTTGATACAAATTCCCACCCCAATCCTATGTCATTTCAGTTGTCATAGAACAGCTTCCTGAAAGGGGTCAAGAATGGCTTTGTAGATTAATCCTGAGAGAACCTGATCGTGTTTTTTTCATGTGTTTCTTGACTCAGCTAACAGACACCCCACTGAAAAGAGTATGAACTATAAGGAATGCTGCATTCATTTTACTGATTTATTGAAAATCGTAAAGAAAAAAATTCACATTATCTTTAGGGACAGTATTAAACTTGGAAAGACATGAGTTAATGGTTTGTCTCTGAGCTGACCAGAGATAGAAAGCATGGGCTCTGTGGAAGGAAAACCTACTTAGATATAAGGGAGCATGAAATACCATTTCACAAAGAAGTTGGAAAAATCTCTATTTTCTCAGCTTCGTGAGAAAAGTTATATTAATTAATTCTAATATTTTCTTTATAGTTGCTTGTGCTATAGGCATCACTCCTCAGTGACAGAATTAGGCATCTCAAAGAATAAAACTGCCCCACATTTCATGCTTAAATTCAATAGCAGGTTATTTGTCTGATTCCTGAAACATCTGAATCTGAGAAGGCTGTGGTAATTCTCTCCTGTTTCTATTCATAGAAATATGCAACTTTTTTTTAAAAAAAAAGGAAAAAAAGATAAAAATACCAGCTATACCAGTTCCAGTTGTAATAAAAAAAAAAATCCATTATACTATTCACGTGCTTAAAGCACTTGCTTAAGGTTTGTATAAAGGCATGAAATGGAATTCTACCAGGACTCAAGGGAGAGGTCATATTGACATTTGTTCATCAATTAGTCAAAGGAAAACACTCAAAGACTCACTTCACCTGTAAAGGCACAGGCACAGTGAACACTATTTCAAGGCACTGTTCACAGACGACAGATACGAACACTGAAGATTTTCTTTTCCTGAGTGCACTTTTTTTCCGCAGCTGGGTTACTGGCAGGAGTCTGAGTGGTACAGTACATAGAACAGGCCTGCAGCAAACCAGGATCAAGCACAGCTGGGATCTTCCGGAACACTTCATGTTTCAATTGCTTTTAAAGACTCGAATAGCCCATTTTATTGTCATGAAATGCTTTTAAAAAGTAACTACAGTAGAGGACCAAAGCTGTGCTGATGTACCCTGAATGCTTATTGCTCCTAGGAATCCTTTTTTCAATGATCTTTCCTCTACTTTCTGAAGTTGATGCTTTTTTAATGCATTTATCTAAGTGTCTTAGTCTGCCTTTTGGAAGTCTATACTTGGTCTCATAGAAAACAACTCCTATCACCTCACACAGGAGAAGAATCTGAAATTGGTTTCAGAGGCTTTCCAGAAGACGAAATCCCTTTCTAAGTCCAGGTGTCTAGGTTTATGAATGAGTGATTGTGTATATTTATGAGCCTATATGAAGGAAAAAAAGGTTAAATTGTAGCCCTGTGAGAATGACACTTGAAAGTACTTTACAAAGATTGGTCAAGGAAATTATCTTTGTGAACTACTTTTATAACACTTACAAGTTCCTTTTTTTTCATGCATTCCATAAGAATGATGAACAGCTGATGAGCTTGATTCCTGCTGTAGTTGAAGGTTTTCTGGATTGTAACTAGTAGCTGGTCCCTGAGGGATTCACTTATTACCCTAAATGAAAAAGGAGACATAAAACATTGCCAGAATTAACATATGTTAGGAAGGTCTACTGCTTGAGAAATATTTTTTCATGCACCAGTACAGTGACTTCATTTTGAAAATAAATGAAAACACACAGAATCTCTGCATTCAGTATGGCTAAAGCTGAGGATTTCATGAAAAATTAACAGTAATCAGGAGATTTATACCCAGACTGGCACTTATGTATCTCAGCACCTCAATATTGATTTAAAAATCAGCAGGGAACTTGAACTATCATTTTGCCCTTGAATATTGTATTTGTATTATAAGGTAGCTCTTATTCTTCCTGTTTATGTATATATACACTTTTGTTAAGAAGTTTGTCCTTCAGAATTTCAGCAGTACGCTTAACTGGACCCCTACCTTTACCTCTAAACACTGCAAGGCCCTTTGAGTATAGCCAGAAAACCCGAACTATTTCACACTACTGGTATGTCACCTTGGTCATTCTTTACTTCTTAAACATAGAATTTATTTGCTAGAGTATGTGAAACCTTGTAATATCAATTCAGAAACATATAAACCAAATGTGATTAAAAAAGATAGATTGAAAACATTCCAGAAAAGGTCAGAAATGTTTGATCTCACAAAACAGTCTGAAATAGAGCCCTTCAACCTCAGTCATTTCCTAATAAAACACATGTATTTTCAGATGATAGCAAACAACACCAGAAGGCATTCAAAGCAATGACACAGCTGAGACTGCCAAGTGCAGTAAAATTCAAAGTTCATTGTTAAAAAATGATTCTTTGTAATGTGACACATTTATGAATACATTTGTCTCATCATCATTATTGGAAAGGAAAACTGGACACCGCATCACGTGTACTGGGAAAGAAAGTCATGCAGTGAGCAGATCTTGTACAGATTGATCCTAATAAGCTCTTTTAATTACCTGTGAGCTGATGGGAAGGATGGATGAGAAATAAAAAAAAAAAAAAAAGGCAAATTTGATCTAAGCTAAGGAGGCTTGTTCAACAGAGAGAAAAGTGCTGAATCATAAATAGCTGGTAGGATTAAAGCTGTACTATATGTGTACATCCAGCAGAGCTGTTTTTCCTATTCAGCGCATGACATCTGCACTGCTCGACAGTAATAGTTGTCTGCTTAATATTTCATCCAATCCAAGTTTCAGTTAAAAAACTGAAAGTATGTCTCTGTCAAAGAAACAGAGACTGTTTCTTCAGTGTAAGGAGGGTGTGCTGTACCCTACTGAAGAAAATACATTACATTTTTGCCTGAATCTTAATATCAGGATTCTATCTTCAGTAGCAACAGTGGAAATGGGGAACATGTTCGTTTGACTGGGAGAAGCAATACTGAAGTAAAAAAAATGCAATACTCTGCTTCCGCTTGGAGTATTTGTCAGGAGAGATCTTTTACTCTGCAATGCAATGAGCTTTCTGCTGCAAATACAGGTTTCGAATCTTCTTTAAACAGACTGTATTCTACCAACCAAAAGGACAGACAGCCAATCATAAAAATTACAGATTCCAGAAAACACTGCATTAGAAGCAACTGTTACAGCAGATAGGAGGGCCGTGAAGCAGAATGTTCCAGACAACATCCTCCGCTCTGTGGCACCAAGCAGCACTAACTGCCATGAGCAACTGTCAAAGAAGCAAGAAACAGAAAGGAAGAAAGCCCAACATCTGTTCAGTTGGTCCGGCAATCTTGGAGCATCAATGTCATTCATACAACACACTAGGCGCAGGCAGTACACATTTTGAAAATATGTGAACTAATTAATCACAGTCCCGGCCTGAGAAAAGGAATAATTCTTGGGAACCGCTTGTTTCTCACTTTTTAAGCACCCAACCCAGCAGCAAGTATAGCGCAGCAAACTTTGATGGAGCTTGTATGACAGTGTACTGCACTGAGACCAAGCTTATTTTAATGGACCATCAAATACATCCAAGTGCTAACAACTTCCACTCATTAACACCAGGGCTAAGAACAAACAGGCATCAAAAGCTGACTAACAGCAGCTTCTGTTAGAAGCATTTTGTCACTGAGCTTTGTTTTTACGCAGCTTTTAGGGTGCACAATGCCTTGCTTTTCTGAGCAAGATGTAGCTTTGGTGAAGATCTCACAATCTTACCCTCCTTCTTCTGAATACTTGTGTGCAAATGACAGAATATCAGATGCTCGTCCACTACCATCACATATCACAACAGGAAGAGGAGGTTCTTCTCGTAGACACTCCAGGACAATGGAGATAACATTAGGACCACCTTCCACGATAAGTCCAACTACAGGAACACCTTGTCCCAGCCCTGTAAAAACAGAACAGAAACAAAAAAGAAATGTCAATAAAACCAAATTTAAGAGGTTGATATGTTATGAAGGGATGTGATTTGGAGAGATCTTTACAGAAAGATGTCCGTACACTGTTTCATAACCCCAAACAGAAAAGTGTAAGGTATCTCTTTGCCCTTGTAGTTTAACCTGGCAGGCAGCTAAGTACCATGTAGCCATTTGCTCACTTCCTGCCAGTGGCATGGTGGAGAGAACTGAGGGGGAAAAAAGTAAAACTCATGAGTTGAGATAAAGACAATTTAATAGGAATGAAAATAGAAAAAAAAATACAAAAAACAAGTGATGGACAACACAGTTGCTCACCACCAGCCAGTCCCCAAACAACAGCAGCTCCTCTGGCCAACTCCCCCAGTTTTATGGTTGAACATAACATCATATGGTATGGAGAATCCCTTTGGACAACTTGGGTCAGCTGTCCTGGTTCTGTCCCCTCCCACCTCCTTGCGAACCCCCAGCCTCCTTGCTGGCAGGGCAGTATGAGAAGCTGAAAAGTCCTTGACTTAGTGTCTGAAACATCATTGCGTTATCAACATTATTTTCTTCCTAAATCCAAAACATGGAACCATACCAGCAACTATGAAGAAAATTAACTCTATCCCAGATGACACAGGACACCTTGCTTTTCCGTCAGGTTCATACTGTTTATTTGTTCACTCAGTGATGGCAAAATGTTTGTAATCTCTTTCAGTAGACACCATGCAGAGATAAAACAGCTAAACATGATTCTGCTATTACTTCATTATCTTCACTGTGACTTAGATGGCTCCTAAACCACTGTGCCTTTGATGCTTTAAGTCTTCATTGGTTACCTACACGAATTCTTCAGTAAGGTGACATACACCTATGCTTTCTCTTAACAAAAAAAATAGGAATTTAGTCTCTTTATCATGAAGCTGAAATGGCTGGCCGATGGAAGAGACGACAGCTGAGCATCCCTTTGCTGTCCCTGCCTCACTGTGATCTCCAGGCATAGGATGACAAAGGGAAGCCCACAGGTCACAGGGTCTCAGTAGCCTTGGTCACGAGATCACTTGGGGAAATGAGGGACAAAACATTACCTGAAGGCTGACTAATCCCACTATTATAAGCATTTGAATTCAGTTCTTAATCTGTAAAATGACCAGTGTTTCGTAAAGATGTACTTTTCTGTACAGCTGAATTCGCATTTTTAGCCTTCATTCCTTTCTGAAGAACAGGAACATCATGGACAGTAACAGCAGAAGCTTCCTGACATCCTCCTGTCAGTATACCCCAGCTCTGATAAGGAGGAGTCACAGAGCCTGGGCCGGCCTCTGTGTCCATGAAATCCTTAGTGATTCCTGCTGAGATTTCCAGAAGAGGTGCCTGTGCTTGAAGCGACTAAAAAGAAACAAAACAACTCCCTATATGTTGTTACTGGTAAGTGTACTGCAAAGCTTCATAGAACTCAAAATTTCTACACGTATTCCCAGCTAAGCACCTTTTGCAACGAGAATCACCAAACACTACTTAAATGAGAACCAATATTCCCAGCCCCAAGTGGTATTAAAAGAAATTATACAGAATATCTTGCCTCTGGGCCCTGACTTCCTTATCTTCCAAGCCAGTGCTCTCTTTTATAATGTTACAACTCTCCCAGCATTTCTGCAGATGACAAAGATGAAAAAAGCAAAGCTATGTTAGCCATTTCAAATGTCTGTCCATGGGCAACAGTGCGTGACACTGTCTCCATGCTCAAAGGCAACAGGCATTATTTTAGTGAGTTTAGTTTCTTAAGCTAACTGTAAGCAACAAGCAGTATTTGAAGACTTTCCAGAATGCTTAGATATCTTTTGGCAGATCTCTAAATGCATCTTTAGTCTTTAACCAGCTCTCTACTTCACTTTTCTGCTCTACCGTAAAGAGCACTTAAACCCTATTAGTGACTTTTATACAGTCCAAATGCAATTGGCATTCTGAATGTTTTGTTTTTCTTACTTTTATAGGCACACACAGTTTCTAAGGACATCTCTCAGAAGTCAGAAAGTCAGCTGGCAGAACTGATGTCTATTTTCCTGCACTTTTTAATTAAAGTCCAGAATCCAAGACTAATATATTTTTTGACTGTTTCTAATTATTTGTTTAACTTGCTGGAAAGCCACAGCTACTAGCATTTCTTATTTATTTAATATTTTTAAAAAAGTATTTTTTCCACAGAAGTTTTAATGAAAAATGTCTTTTAAAATATCTATTTTTTTTCTAAATAATGACAAAAACAAATCTAGAAAGTTGCTTTAGAGAGGATGTAACTAGCAAAAATTTTAAAACTGCACAGAACTCTAAATATAGAGGCACTGATGAGAAATTATCTCAATAATTGCTTCAATAAAAATCAAAATTCAAACTGAGTTTATCTAGATCACAGACTTTTGAGTGTGATATTTTAAAAGAAACAAATTCATATAAAAGAGAAAAAAAGTTAGTATAAACATAAAGTTAGTATAACATCACCCCATTCTGTGTATTTATGGATGCTTAAAAATTCTTGCTAGAAATGCAAAACTACTTTGCATATTCTTTTCCTTAAATTCTTACAGCTTTCAGCCTTCACCTCACTTATTTTTCAACTTTTCTTCATTTCTTTATGTGATCCTTACTTTTCTGTGTTTTCTACGATGTTAGATGTGGGCTCTTTCATCTAGTTTAGTCACATAGTCCTGATCAAATTCCTGCTAGGAAGAGTTGGAAGAAACATTTAATTTCAATACCTTGAAGTATTTCAAGTATTTCCCTCTACCCTCCCTTCTTTAACACATTATTTTTACAGTTTGCCCCACTGTACTTACGTGTATTAATTTTCTGGAGGGAAATATGTTTTTCCAACTGACGTCGTAGCTTTACTTCAGCTCCATATTTACCTAGTGTACCATTGTCTGCCAGAATGAAATGTGTATGGGAACTGTTGAGCACAGAGAGCTTACTTAGAGGGTTTGACATTGTTTGGTAAACACGTGTTACCTGTCAAAAGGAGAGGTGCGCCTAGATTAGAGATACCAAATAAACATGAAAATCCTCCACAACATTCAACAGAAGCACACACTTTATGAGGAAACAAATCAACCAGATGTTTATAACTGAAAATAGAGGAGAATTAGAAAAGGAGCTAGCATTTACACTCAAAACTTGAACTCTTCACAGCAGTGTTTTCACTGGAGAATGAGTCACATCTATGCATTCTCCTGCATGTTCACCTATGCTCACTGATGTGCTCTCCTTGATCACATACTGTCTTACATACTGGTATTGCTGCATTAGGAAATACGTTCTCACTTGGAGTCACTAGTAGCTAATAAGCCACTGCTGAGTACCCACCTACAATAAAGTCCTAGACACATAAACGCACTCATGATTTATACAACTTGGCATTACCACACTGAAGGTAGAACCTAAGACCAACTTACACCAGAGAGATCTCTACTAGTGAAAGTAATGGAAACCTCCCTAGCTCCTTACGCACTCTGTGGTCATACATGACATCCTGTCATATATATTTAAACAACAGCCTTTCTTTAATAAATTGTCTGATTTAAGCTCTTAGGCAATGCTTTAGAAACAGTGAAAATACTAATACTACAAATAGATGAACTGTGTATTTTGCTACAGAGCTGACATTGCTAATTACAAAGGAATTTCCTTAAAACACTTACATCTTTTCCTATCAGATCTTCCTTGTTTTCTACAATGCCCCATGGTGCAATTCCTACTGCACAGATTCGTCCTCTGGATTTTGAAGAATGATCTTTCAAGGCATCTCCCACATGACGAATGACACCTATAGATACAATTCATTGAACTAATTCTTGGCACTTTTAAGAGATTACCAAGTAACAGAATTTTCTTCTTGCTTCTCACTGAGCTCCCTACTTTCCTGCATTACTTTAGCTACCTAAACTGATATCTGTTCTTTATAATAAAACATGCAATGCAGACAAACACATGCTTATATTTTGTGTAAATCTTATTTTTTTTCACATCCTTGTTCTGAATTCACTCAAGCATTTGAAAAACTTTTCCAGTTACTTAACTTACCACAGCGTAATCTGTACCAGTAAATGGAATTACACCATTCATTGTACACAATGCTGAACACATATGGAATGCTATCACTTTACAAACTTGGGGTCTAAGCAAGCAAAAAAGCACGAGGGTTATCTAATAAATGTTTTTCCACTCCAAAATTATTCTGAACAACAATCATCACCTTCCCTTAAAGATATTATATCTTTCTCGTAAAAGTAAAGTCAAAGGAGCTCACTTTTATCTTGCATAGTTTTCTGAGAAATAATACAAAGATTTATTTCATGAGGATAGTGGCCTAGAAATATTATAATGAAAATCTGCACCTGACTGTTCTTTGAAGATCACTTACAATCCATATTAAAGAAAAATGAATTAGAAACCAACTGGTTTCCAAACGTAACAGTACATAATGAGTCATCAGAGCAGCTATCTTTCAACACATCTTTCAAGTTCTGGACATCAAATCAACACCACGTTTTTGAGAGAATCCATGAAAAATACTAAAAACCTCCTGGTGGCGTTATCTGGAGCTACTCTACACATGATGTTTTAGATATGGTCAAAAAGGAAACAAAGACACACAAAACTTTTTCAGGTGGCCTGAAGACTGGAGGAAAACGCAAACAGGAGATCACAATGTCTCCAACTACTGTAGCATCATTTACACCCAACTTACAGCTTTCTGTTTCAAGATCGTTAATTTACAGTAATTCCTTTAAGAATAACTACGTTATATAATTACAAGACAGAGTGTGGGTATTCATAGCGATAAGTGATCCGGGGAGACAGTGACTCAGGGACATGGCGTTTAAGATGGACAATCAGCTGATCACTAACTCTCAGACAGATCACACAGCCTAATGGCTCAGTCCTTGGCTGCATGAACAAGGAAGCGTCAAATGGAAGAAGACAGGATGTTAAGCATGTTTCACTCCAGAGATTAAAAGCTTCATCAAGCACTGTACCAAAAATTGCAGCATTTAAAATTCAAGAAAACTGTTAAATAAATAAATAAATAAAAAGAGAGTTCAAGGCAGAGGTGTGATAAAGACTGAAGGACTGGAAAAATGTGACAGTCTTAAGGAACTCAGCCTGTGTAGTTTGATAAAAGCACTGTGTATAAAAACAGGCTCAGGAAATAGACTTCTAGTAAGAAAAAGAGCTATGTAAAAATAATAATAATAATTAAAAAAAAAAAAACAAAAAACAACAGTGAAAGTTAGAACTAGGCCAATTCAAAGTAGGAGATTTCTTAAGTATGAGGACAATTGACAATATATCACATCTAGTCATAGATTCCTTGCTACAGCGTTCCTTTTTTGGTCTAGTGGCTAATAACTCATTCATGTAGACTTAAATCTTCTGCCTTTGGGAAAGAATAGTAGCTGAAAATGAATGAATTCTTAAGTAAACTAAAAGTTCCGGGAACAGCTTACCTGTACTAACACCTCCAGTGAAAATCCAGGCTCCGGTGGTCATGGCAGCCTTTATCAGACCTTTTCCGAACACTTGCTTCAGTTTCGGTTGCATTTCAAAGTTCTGGAGGCCCCCATGGACAGAGATTAAGAGTTTGGGCAATTCTAGTTGCCAGTCTTTCACCATGAGATGCAGCAGAGAATCTGGTTTGGTGTCATATGACACACGGATATACTGCAAAGACCAACACATAATATTATCCCTCTGTCAGCCCTGTAAATTGTCCATTGACTAAGCACAGAATGGTTACATTAAGCCACCCATCTTGAAGGAAGAGTTTTAGAACTATTAAGCAACACCTTAAACGTACCTACTGCTTATGATTAAAAGAAATAGGTTGAAAAATTTCATTTTGCTATTCAGAATTTACCATTCGCTTCATGAATTTTAAAGCACCACTTTCCTCTCCCTCCCTTCAAAACTGACTGCAAGTGAGTGAACCTAAGCTCTTACTACAAATCTGCACTGTTGGAAGCTACCAATTTAAAATGACTGGAAGGTGTCATTCCTAAAATCTTGGTTTGCCTGCCAAAGAGAAGCAATGATCTTCATAAGAAATAGGAAGCCTATGCTACATTTATCCCATTCACTGTTGACATACATTTCCATGTCTGCAGCAATGATTTTTATTCTCAGTTTAGTTCTGCTTTTCTGATTTCTTTTCAAACTACTGCTCTATGAAACAAAGCTATGAAACAGACTTGGGCTTATTTCTGCTTTAAAAACAAACAACTACTAACAAAAATCACCAAGCTCTCCCATATATTTTAGACAAGCTTTTGCGGTGTGACTGTTTCAACCGGCAGGCTCAGTAGAGAGATAAGAAAGCAAATAGGCAAAGGAACAAATCCAGGTTTGGATCTGAGATGCAAAACAGAAAGAGACTTTTTGTAAAAGCTTGAATTGCTGTTACCCATTGCTAAGGAAACTGAAAAGTCCATTTTCCAGCTCCATGAAGCCTCTGTCTTTCAGGAAAGCTAGATTAACTTCTAATTTTATTAGACCTCAAACCTTAAAACAACATCTATATCCATTCTGGGTTATTTGGCCCACAAGCTAACAAATCTAATACAAACAGTTAGAACCTTGGGCACTAAGGTGCGTCCTCAGCTGATATTTACTGACAGTAACTTCAATGAAAGTGTTTCCCCAAGGCATTAAAAGGTGCTTTCTAGAACAATATTATTTTTTCTTTCCTCTTCTCTTTTTCATTTTTTGAGCATCCTCTCCACACCTTTCTTAGGCAATAGAGACTCCCTCTGTTTTCAACGAATTATGTACTATGTGAGCTGGAATCTTATTAAGCTAGCATATGAAATGAGTATCTTAGAGTAGCCTATGCTCCTTACCATGGCCTTATTTGAATGTCCTCCTCCCTGGAATTCAAGGTTTCCATAGGCATCAGTTGGGTATGTATGGGTGTGTTTGCTGACAGACCATTTCTCTGGTTGAGCCTCCACTTGCTTTGTTTCTTCCCCATTTTTATTAGCTGTTATACTTGGAGGAGGTGGAATATGCTGGTTAATTAGCTGTCCACAGCAGCACCTGAAAGTTAAAATTTGAAGCAAATTTGAACACAGTATCCACACTATTGGTTCGTGACTAAAAAACAAATAAATCAGAAATGAGATTTTCAGTTTATCATGCCTTGCACTACTTGAATCATAGAAACAGGTCTAGGTCATATCTTCAACGCTAGGAACTAACAACTCACTGCCTCTCCTTACTGCACAGCCTTATCGTCTCTGTATAGTACTTCGCATAGCTCTGTACTGACTGGAATGCAATCACATCTTGCACTTCTGTTGCCCTTTAACGTGTCCTTAAGGGCAACGAGTAAACTTGGTCTCACTTTCACCTGTATAAACCCAAATAGAGCCCAGTTTCCTTAGTATTAACTTCTCTGTTTGCTGCTGCAAAAATTTCAAAGGTTACCTGCTAATGTCTTTGCTGTTGGCAATTACATAGATGCATTCTCTTTTTGAAAAGGTTTTCTCTATCCAAGCCTTTTGACCCTTAAAGGGAAAAAAATAAGAAACATAATGAAACAGTTCTGGGGCAGATATAGTAATATTTTCATCCTATTTTTAAATACAAGCATTTAATTCAATAAATCACCTTAAAACACCATATACATCTACCCACAAAGCAATTAGGTGATGTGAATTTTCTATGACTTGGATAAAAATCAAAGCTAGAATATATGTAAAAACCTTTATGTACAAACATGCTGGTCTTGCAAGTACAATGCTTATCTGAAGCTCTACCAAAAATGCACTTGCTTCTTCTTATTTTAGCAAATAGCAAGTGAACTCCAAGTAGTACAGAAAAACAGCATAAGTTGTGACATAAATAGATTAACAGTATTTCATCCAAACAACACTTTAATACTGTTCTTTGTATAAAGAAATTACTTCCTAAAGAACTTTCCCAGTTTGATGAAATATCTTCTCAAACTCATTTTCTCCTGTTTTAAATCAAGTTCCAATCATTCCAAAGGCATGTCTAGAGGAGAAAAGTGAAAGAACATTTGACAGAAAAAGGACAAACTCTTCAGGCATGGTGTTACCTGTGAAACAGGAAAATGACCTCGAAGACAAAACAGAATCGTGTTATCTGGGTCTGCAAACCAGATTTAATTAGACCAAGCTCACAACCATTTAAAAAAAAAAGCTGTAGGCAAACTAGAACAGAACCACGGATCTGCAATGCTGTTAGAAAGCTTATTCCGAAAGTGCAGCCCAGTTAGGCCTGGGAATGCTGAAGGGAGTGAGTTCAGAAATGGCTACAGGCCAAAGTTTCCCATACTTTCTTAATTGCAAACTCTAGGGCTTGTCCTTGCAATCATCAACAAGGCAAAGTATCATCATGATGGCAATACTAAACAGTATTTAGTAGTGAATTTGAAAAAGTAAACTCAAAAGCAGCCCCCCTTACATTTTAAAGGAATAAAAAATGTTAAAGCACACTCACAATTTGATGGCATGGATAACTTTGCCTTGATGATGAAAGTTGCTTCTTCTAAGTTTGGATTAGGGAATTAGAGTCTTAATTCATTTTTCAAGGAGCAAGCAAATGCCAAGTGCATTGCTTTAGTTTCCTCTATGAAAGTGAAATGAAACTTTTCCAGAGGCAAAAGCTTAAAATGCCATGTAAACTTTCAAGGCTCCTTCAACAAAAAAAATTGAACTTTCTTAGAGAAAGAACTGAAAACCTTACTGATTTCCTGACTAAAGTCATCTGCAGATTTCTGTCAGCAGAAAACCCCATCAGGCTGTCTGGTAATAGGGGGCTACTCCATCCCTGGACTAACTGCTGCACAGACTACATACAGCATGAATGAATAGAGGGTGTGGTAGTTTCTCATTTTTTCTTGTCTGAGGCTGTCTCTGAAGTTCCTTTGTTCGTTGACTTGTTGGGTCCTGTCAGGCCTCTTCATTTCCTCCATTATGTCTGAAATAATAGATTACTTGAAGTTCCCTCACTTTAAGTAAGTTGCAAACCCAATTCCATGTTTGCTCATAAAAGCTTCTGCTCCATGAAAAAGCTGCCCATAATCTGTCCAGGTAAGCAAATATTTGCCTCTTTCAGGTGCCTCTCAGCCTGAATGCCTCGACAGCCAGTGGTCTAGGAGATCTTGCACTTCTGCTCTCCACTCGAAATAGTTACTGATTTACCAAGACAGAACTGCCTCATTTCATTTGAAAGGGAATTGTTCACCTGAGAGGGAAGAGTTAAGAACTCATTAGAAAAAAAAAATAAAAATATGTAGCTTACCATGTTACTTGTTTCCTAAATGACGAGGCATAAATTTCAGGCATTTAGCATAAAGAGCTTGATCATAAGCAAATTTTGAAGCCAAGAGGATATTAAATTTAGTATCTAAAGGCAGCATGACATGGTCAGCTGTCTTGAGTCAATACAATCTCTCTTCAAATGAACCTAAAAAGCCTTTGTTCCCAAAAAGATTTCAAAGGTTCTTTTTACACACTTTCTGGATAGGTTCGTACAAGATGACAAATTTTAGTGATAATATTATTAGAAACAGCTCAGAAAACATTTTAATTTTATAGCATTAGAGTCTAGTTATCAGGGCGCAGTTCTAGCAAGGTAGAGAAGTAGACACCCAAGACAGGGAGATCCATGAGGCTCTGTGATAGCAGGAGGTGGATGGCTAGAGCAAACACTTGCAGTTTTCCTCTTTGGAACCAGATTTGGCTAATTCACAGGCATTCGGGCAATTCAAAATGTTCAGACAGCCCAAACCACTTTGTATGACAGGAATTACATTAGTTTTTTAAAATGGATCCCAAACCATACAGTATCCAAATTCACTGCCATTTTACAACTATGCCCAACGATGTTACATGTGCTTACGCACACTGTACTAGCTTATGGTCTTCAACGTTATAAAATGAGCTTAACAGGATCCTGTTACAGAGGTCAAATCATTTATCCCCCTTTTTTTGCCTTGTTAAATATACTAATTTTTTGACTGAATAAAATTTTAGACTTCTGTATGGTCTTTATTAACTCCTTGACTGAGGGACACAAATGCCCAAATCAATCCCACATTGTGAAAAGCACTCTTCAGTATACCACTGGTAACAGATTCTGCACATTTAACCGGTCTGTGCAGAATACTGGAAAATGTAATCTAGAAATATCAAAACAACTTGGATTTTTACACCACGTCATTGATTACTGCTTTACCTCACAGCTTGTCAACGAACAAACTTTCCTATTTCATGTGTTTCATGTAAAAACAATTCATTAGCCAATGGATTAAATCACAGACTTAATATGTGTTTGGAAAGGAGCTTTTGCATCTTGGTATCAAAAATGAGCTCTACAGTACAGCTGAGCTCTCAGCTGTGCATTCATTATTAAAAAGCCTGTCACAGGAAGTCTATTATCTACGGCTACACTGAAAAAAAAAAAACCACAAAAAACCACACATTTTATTCTCACACCTAAAAACCCCGTTAAAGCTCAGTCACTATAGGCTCTACAGTTGGACATTACATTATGCTCCACTGGCTTATTTTTTCAGTGCTAATGAGAAGTAGGCAAAAGCAGGCATTACAGATCAGGGGAAATAAAAACTCAGCACATTCGGTCAGCCTTTGAAGTTTCACTGCCTTTGTCTGTTTAATCTGCTTAACCAAAGCTTGATTATAATCCGATGCAAATACTTGAGCAGACATTCAGCGTCAGAAAATGGGCAATTTCCCCACTTGTTTGACATAGATTCTGTACTTTTCTTTCTCTGGAATGAAATTTGTTTGTTTGTTTGAGGGAAAGTGTAATTACACATACTGTCTCTTGTGAGTTTGAATAAACTAGAGCATTTTTTTTTTAACAGCCTTGGAAGGGATGAATTCTGAAAGGACTACGGCAGATCAGCTACAGTTTTCAGACCAGGAGCCAGTGGGAGTATTAGGATGACAGACAAATGGGTGCTACCAGCAAGATAATGGTACCAAAAATACTGTGCATTTTCCACTGACCTCTAAGAAACACAAAAAAAGCAAGATCCCAAGTTGCTGATAGTAGTGAAGTTCAAACCTGCTTATTACTGAAAATCCTGAATGTATTTATCAGGGTACCTGATCTTGAAAAAATGCCTACTTCAGATGCTCAGTAGCATATTTGTTCTCCTTTACAAAAACTGACAACAGGTCTCCTAAAACAAAAAACAAACCACTGCTAACTCTTGGTCTTCAGCCTAGAGATCAATATATTGCCAGGAAACAGTATTAAATAATACTGTGTTTTATTACCCCTTTCATGGATTTTTTTGGTCCTCTTAGCATTAAAAAAGGGTATTTGTCTCCTGTAGAAGAGACCAGAAATCAGTGTTGTTAGTTTGTAAATAAGTTAACAAATGAATTAACAAAAATCAAGACCCTAAACAATCAATCTCCTTTCAAGCACTGCCATTAATAAACAAAATAATTAGTTCCATTAAGACCAGCTGTCCTGGGAATACCACAAACAAACTACGTTATTTGGTGAGAAACATGCATATGTAAGGCTGCAGACACACAGTAACTGAATTGAGGAAAATAATCTCTCACCACCACATACAGACAACTCCAGTTTGCTGCTGAAGTAACACGGAATTGTATGTATTTGGCTTCGTACATAAGCAACCATTCAATGAATCAGTAGTGGGTCTGAATTTCAGGCTATACTGAAGCAGAGCTGCAGGCTCTGTTTCACTGCAGCTTCGTGCAAGAGCAGCAGGGTGGGTTCTGGACCAATGCACCTTTGGAAAAAAATGCAGGGTGGGAATTAATACAGGAGAGCAAACTCACTGGAAATGGTGTGAGACAAATGTATGCTCCATTGTGACACCAGAACCTGTGAAGCTCATTTGCCACATAAACCTGCAGGATAGCAGAAGTATTTAGTGTCTCTGCATAATCGTAACGATAAAATTATTACCACAGGAAGTGAAAGAATTTGTGGAGCGGAATGGGGTCAGGGATGAGAGCTGTAGTGTCGCTGGAGCACATCCAAAGCCTAAACCCAACCAGACCTAAAACCTAACTGGTCAGACCTCTCATCTGTCATGTTCCCCAAAAAGCAAAGCTCCTTGCAACAGGGACATGCCCTTGCTGGACAGGCTGGCACGCTTGAATTACTGCTCACAGAATGGGGTGAAACAGGCCATTAGAGAGCACTTGTAGGAAAGCTCTTTGGCACCTGGGGCCCTATTAAAGAGCACACGCTCCCCAGCTGCTGCACACCAGAGAGGCTTTGCCTGTACCAGGCACAGCTGGGCAGCAGACAAGGAGGCATGCAGACAGCAGTGCTTGCTGCGCAGCGCCACGGGCACAGATGCAATGGGGGAGTAGGCAGGGGACCAAATGTGTTATGCATAATATAGGGCAGGCTAAATCAAGCACAGAATAATACAAAACTAGAGCTGGCTGGGCAGCAGCACTCACATCTGTTGCAGTAATACGAATTATTTTCACCAACGTTTTGTTACGATGTGGACTGATGACTGTCAGTTATAAGAAACATACAGCTGTAGCCCTTTTCACATCACCTTACCAACATTTTTTGGTAATCCAGCTTGCAGTATGCTGCAAAAGGTGGCACCACCAGGGAAGTCAAATCTCAACTCTGTTGCCCAATTATTTAACTAGAATGACCTACAGAATTAAACCGGAATATTCACGCTGGATTTCAGCAGAGATGTTTGTGTTGATGAGAGAGTGAGAGAAAGAAATAACTGGAGGTGGAATGAAATTCATACTGTGAGCATATGTAAGCACAATTCCATTCATGGTGGAAACAAGTCCTTTTGTAAATGCCATTCAGGTAATCACATTCAGTTGCCTTTACCTGAGAACAAAAAAAACACAAATGAGAACTCCCCCAAATAAACAATTAGGAGAAAAAGGAAAATAAACCATTGTATCAGCAGAGACTCTGTTACCTCGGCCTTAGAAATTGATACTAGACAGGTTTCTACTTTAAGCTTCTGTAAACTGCAACATCTTAATTATGCTATCCATCATTTTTTTTCCCTTTGAAGGGATACTGTTCCCAAGTACCCAACTAGTCACCCTTTAAGGTGATCTGATTATCCTGTCATGGCAGCTCCACTCTTTGGGGGAGACAGGTCCTTTTCAGAGGGTCATAAATGGGAATTCTGAAAGCACCAGCCCTTCACTAGCTAATATGCAGTGCCATGTATATGCAGCTTCTCAGCTTCCAAGGCGTACTTGACTCATGCCTGGCCAGCAATACTTGCATTTGTTCTCATTTACATGTATTGATGCATTACCCCTTGATTGATTCTTCTCTAGTTCTCCCTTTTTCCACAAATAAACATCTTGATTTCTTTGTAGCTGAAGAAATCTTCAAGTGGGTATATATGTGGTGTATTTCCAAAGCCTACAAACCATCCTTCCATTTCAGATCCATCACAGAAATCTGTGAGGACTCTTCTATGCATCCCGTTTGCACAGGATCCTGACAAATTTGCATCAGACTCTGCTCTCCAAGGCTGTTGGGGTCAGTTTCACTTCTTACCATATCTCTACAGTGCTCATTAGGATGTTACTGGTGGGCCAAAAACTGTTAAAAACATGCGATGGAATCATATTCTGGAACTGGACTCCAATCAGAAATGAGGGAAATAAAAATGTTATGGGAGATGCCCTTTCTGTTCTAGGAAAAGTGCGAAATAAATGCAGCCCTACCCAGAAGAACTGTCTTTCCAATAACAGTGTTCTTGCTTGGAGAAATACACTCCAAATTATGTGATGAATGCTAATAGCCAATGTTGTAGACACACACAGACTGATAAAACTTTACTGAAAAGTTGATCATTGCTGAGAAAAGACAGGACATAAAACCACAATAATGTTTTTAATTTGTCTTATGTCACTAGGGAACCAGACATAAATAACATGCCCAACTATAAAACAGTTACAGCCTGAGAAACAAAGCTAAGTTTCCAAAACCCTGCTTTGCATGAATTATATCAAAAGCAGTGATATATACAACAAACCAGAGTTTTAGCAATTACGAGAATGTGAAGTACCAAACAATATCTGCAACAAAGAGGATTCCCTATCTTGTTTGCTAATAAGCATAGCATTAAAAAAGGAGTTATGAGAGTTTTAAGATTCTTTCAAAGGATAGACTATTTCCTCGAGACAATTCTTATTCTCATCCCACTGCACTTTTCATATGGTTCAAATTGAACCCATGCTCTTCCAGCAACCTTGTCAGGGAACCGTTTGCTCTGTGGATGAGACAAACACAGCACAGGCAGGATGGCAGAGCCACTTAGCAATATGGTATTTCAAACTCATGCCAGAAATCACTCCTGCTGCTGATGTGGAAACCAGTAAACAGTGCTTCATGTCTTCATTATGCTTTGTGGTCCTGACCTGCTGGTGAGGCAGGCAGCAAACTTTGCTGGAACAAGAGCAATCATTTTCTCCCCACTTGGATTAGCTTAGGGATACAGACTATGAAAGGAATTAACAAGCTCTCTTTTCCCAAAGTTACACAATTCTGCCACGTCTCCTAGAGATGCAGCTCTTTCCTAGAGGCTTGAAATGAGTAACGACTACAGCCTCAACATCACCGCAGACCTGGGTTGCTCTGACATGGCTGGATATACCCAACTCTGGCACAACGTCCACAGAGGCACATTAGAAAAGTGTGCTGGCTGAGCACTGGTGCCCTACTGCGAGACAGACGCAGCTGCTTAGGCACATAACCGCACAGCTAGCACCAAGCGACCAAACAACCACTTGTAGAACAAAGCTGGAAGGCTCAGCTCAGTGCTTGCCTGCAGAGAACATACCTTTGTAGTGGGTTTACATGGCAAGGTTTTGGTAGCAGGGGGCCATAGGGGTGGTTTCTGTGAGAAGGATCTAGAAGCTGCCCCATGTTTAGTAAGGGCCCCACTGCTGACCAGAGCTGAGCCAGTAAGTGATGTTGTTTTGCGCCTCTGTGAGAGCGTATTTAAGACAGGGAAAAAAATGCTGTGACACACAGCAGCTGGGAGCGTGAGAGGAGTGAGGAACAGCCTTGCAGGTGCCAAGGTCAGTGAAGAAGGAGGAGGGGGTGTGAGAGAGCGGTTGTGGTGGAGCTCGGCTGCCCACCCGAGTAAAACCACCACACTTGTATAGGTTTTTTTTAAAATTTCCTTTGCCAAATGCAACAAAAGTCTCAGTGACCAGGTTACACACCATACCTACCACATTGTAAGACAGCAAAAGAATTCCTGCAACAGTTCTGTCCTACCCTGTACTGTGCCACATTTCAAGGACAAGATTTTCTAGGAAATGGTAACAATAATGTATAGACTCAATTTGTTACCTACTGCAGTTCCTTTACTAACTTGTGAAGTCCTCCAGGTGCATTTAGCTCCTGTTCTAGATGCTGGGGAGATGAGGAACACTTGTACCTGTACTTAACTTCCTTTCTGAGATCTGTTTTAGATTTTTCTTTTCCCAAAAAACCTTCAGTCTGAGGCAGACACTCCAGTTTTACTCCAAGCACCTAACGTGTGGCAGAACTGTAAGGAACACAAACCAAGATGCTAGTCTGGGGGTAGAGGAGTCAGCCCTGCCTACAAGCAAACATTCTCAAGAGGCCCCATATAGCTCAGTGGATAAGTAAGGAGAGAGGGCAAGCAGCCTCTGACATTATGCTAGCCAAAGTAGCCTGGCAATAACTATTTTCCACTATAATTCTTTAGTAATTCTTGTTTGCAGATAAAAGACAACCTGGTATTTAGATTTGAGGAGGCTCAGGAATTGCTTTTGTACAGTAGTAATTACCTGCCCTAACATAAAGACTCTTTGCTAGGTATGTTTTTAAAGGAAGTTAGGACACACAAATAATATGTATGTGGGACATGGTAAAGAGGTTAAAAATACAATTATTCCTTTGCTGTAAGAGTTTACAAGTTACTAATTCAGAGATAACTTCTATAAAATTTCTGATAAACCAGTTCATAGTGCTGGTTTTTCACACATGATGTAATGGTATGGTTTGAAATCTTATTATTGTTCTCAATGAAACACCGGAAACCATGAGAAGAAAAAATATTTTCAAGAGAATGACTTCATGATGTGTGAGATACTGCGTATCTCTGAAGAGTGTGTTCTAAGTGCACAGTTCTAATCAGCGCTACTTCAATGCACAGTGCACTAAACGTGTAGACTTGGAGACTTTATTATATTAACATTTTTCAGATGTGGTAAAATAAAGCCATTGTTTAAGGCATACTGCTAAGCATGTTAATAAAATACTTTAAAATTACTACTAAGTAAAATTTCTATAATCATAATATAGCACAATATATGCATATCCCAGATGTCCCTAAAATCTGGAGATGCTGGTAACAAATATTTACCTCTACCTTTTGCTTTCTGTGAATATGCATGCTCCTATATATGTAATAGAATAAAAATCAGTCTCTCCATTAGGAAATGAATACCATTTTGCAGCACATAACGCTTTCCTGAAAGCAAGATTCCACAGGTAGGAATCTGTTAAATAGTTTGAACTGTTGAAAATTTTCAACTTGCTGTGGGCAATTTTACACTCAGTAAAGCAATTACTTTCCAGGCACTGGCTAACATGTAAGCTTTAACAGAATATGCCACAGAGCAATCAGCCACATTTTGCACCCTGTTGCTTTCTGTAATTTTCAAAAAGAAAGTATTTCCAACTACTGTAACTCTTGGGCTGCAGGATTTGTACAGAATTATTCTTTGTAATCTTTTAGAAATCATTATGGAAAAACTGGAACTCAAAGGTTAAATTACTTCCTAGAGAGGATAAATACGTATGTTTCAAACACTTGTTGTATTATATACACCTGAGAGTTGCCAACGTTCACTGGGAACTTTCTGAAAACTTGAGTACTCTAGGACTGAAAAAATCACAAAGGGCAAGAGAGCAAAAGGAGATTTCAAATGAGTTTGTAGCTGTTTATAGATAAGAACAGTTTTCTGAAAATAGGGTCAACTTTCTGTCCAGTCCTTATACCATGTAAAACCAACAAACCTGGGAGTGAAAAGAATTCAGTGGTACGACAGAACCAGAAAGCAGTATCTCCAGTGATGCTCCTTGATGGTTTTGTACGGTATGTAACACAGGGTTTTTCTCTAAAGAGAGAGGAGACCATACTTCAACAGATACAATCCAGGAAACACGGGAGATACTCTGCCTTTACTGATACACAGTATCATTTATGGATATCAAATATTATGTGTAACTCAGCAATGTATGTCTTTAAAGCGTTCACTGGAATGTACCATTTGAATTAATCTCAAACTATTACCATTAAATTTCAAACATGATAATAAATGGATTTATTTTCTTCCAGAAATACATCTTAAAATTTTGTAGTTCATGCCTAAAACTTCTAAAAGGACTCCTACATTTCAAATTTTCTCTGGGAGAAATTGATAAACATATGCACCTACATGTCCTTACATCACAAACAGATTTTGAGTGGTGTCAAGAAATAAGCCAGACAGTGGTTTCTTAGCTTGGGTGATACAAAACACACAGGGTAAAGATTCCTCTCTATGCAAGGTTAAATTTGACTCTCTGCTTCTGAGGTAAAGAGACAAGCCAAGTCCACATCATGTGAATGTACAAGAATTGTAAAGCCTGAATTTGGTGCGTTAAAGGAGACTCAAACAGGCCAGGACCTCTGTTCATAGCTGCTTCTGGCTCCACAGGGGAATAGGAGGATACATCTTCTTGGAGCTACCGCTACCCTGAGAGGTCCCTCCTCAAGCACCCAAGTGCACTCCAGCAAAAGGGCTGGAATGCCAGAAGAGCAGGTGGGAGCAGCATTCTTCAGAATTGTGATTTGAAGAGCTAAGCTTACAAGGGCCAAAACTTCTTAGGCTCCTCAATCATTTGAACAATTGGGATGTGAATAGCCAGGGAGAGCATGTAGGTTGGATCTTGGTGAGGAAGTTCTGAGACTTCTGCTTTACATGCTTTACAGCCAAAAAGCCTTACTTCAAATGAAAACAGCAGCATTGTCGATACAAACGTGATGTTGCTGCTGATAAATGTATGGTAAATACTTTTCACTGGGGGCCCTTACTGGTGTAAGAAAAAACACCAAAAATCATTCCCTCTTCTGTTCTAAGACTTCTGTAATACCTGACCTAACATCAGCCCCTGATAAATCAAAATAGAAACAAACACACACAGAAAAAGGCATATCAGAAGGCTTGTTGCCAACTGTGAGCTCCAAAGAGCATTACTGGCAAATTTTGATATCTGAAAAACAACTCAAAAACAAATCAAAGACTCAACCTACAAAACAAGTAAACCAGAACTCCATCCCATTTGCTGCAGAGGTAGCTCTAAGGCACCAAAATACGTAAGATGTTTTCACCTAATCTCTCTTTTCCGGCATTTCTACTTCTTGTTACAGTCACACCAAAGAAATTTCCTACTTTTAAAATGTTATGAAACACCTTTCTTTGAATCTGAAAACTCATTTTGCCTTCCTGCAATTAGTAGTTCAGCTTCCATGTCTTTCAAAACAATGAGAAATCTACAAAGTAGTCTAGTCAGAGTACTATTATTTCAACTGAATTATCTTTCTCCAATCAATCACAGCTTGCTATATACAGTTCTTCAGCGCAAATTTAAATTATGCATATTGATGCTAAAAAGGTAGCAAGGCAGAAAATGATCAGGAATGAAACAAAAAAACATTTTAAATTATGTCCTACCTGCTTGTCACTGAAGTGTTTCAGAGTTTGGAAAGATGATTTACATCTAGAATAAATAAATTGCATTTAACTCTGAGCATGTCCCATCTTTCCGTTTATTGTTCAGACTCCTCACTCATCTTACTGTAGGACTTCCAGTCTCTCTGAAGTTCATGAGAATTCCCAAGGAGATGGGTTTCCACCACTTTAAGAAGAGAATCTCATATGATAAGCATGTGAGCAGCTTCTTTGTTCAAACCAATCTCATGACTCCCTTTGAAGGTAATCCTTTAGAAGTCTCATGACCCATCTCCCTGCCCAGAGGGTATTTTCATCTCATGGTGGAACAAGGCACAACAAATCTACTTTGATAGTGCCCAAATCTCCAATTTGTTAAACCTCCTTTCCTCTCTTCAAACATTGGATATACTCACTGTAAAAATGCCAGCACTGCAGAAAGGCTAAAGCAGGAGCCGAAACTTTTAATTTGAAGTATCCCCTCCCTTCTGCTAAAATATCAATGTTATTTGCATAATTGAGACAATTGGACATAATAGCCCTTTCAGGGGTCCTCATTAGATGTACAGCTCTACATTCTTTGAAAAAAGAAAAAAGGAGGTCATACAGCGTTAATTATATCTAATCCTTTTTAGAACAATTTGAAGTTAGGAAAAATGTTGTACTACACCAGCTGAAGTTGTAAATAACCCATTCATTTTGTAACTTTACATATCACATGCATTTTCATACTCTGTTGCTTTTGTCAATTTAATTAATTCCTTTGCTGCGAAGGACTTCTGCAACTTCTTCTACTTTAAAACTATCAATGGCAAAGGACATAATGCATTGCAGGTAGTTATTCTGCTCTAACTTTCAAATATCTACCTTGCTGTGCAGAGTGCCAACACTGCAAATAGATGAGCACTGCATCTAGGACCGCATATAAGAATTACACTATTTAGACCTAAATGCAGTTTAACTCCTTGTTCTGCTGCACTGCATTGTGCAGCCAGTAAGTCTGCTAGACTGATCTTACTTCACTGTTCCTACATCTGATCACCAACGCATTAACCATATATCCCTTTGTGACTGACAAACAATTATTTTAGAGATATAACTTCAACTTCTGTCCTGCCCCAAGCACCAAAGCACGCAGCTGTAACAGCTTTATTTTAGAACCAGATCCTGCTCTTCCTAATGAGACAAAATTCCTGACTTCATGAGGGACAACAATGTCAGTACAGAAGAGTTAGACAAACCTCTGGAAAACTACAATGCAAAATCACTCCACAAATAATGGAAGTACCGATTATTCCTTTAGTTAGGGAATTTCCTACTTAAAGCCTTCATCCAGAAGACTGGATCAGACTCTGTCAGTGTTATTCAACAGGCACCAAAACAGGGCATATCACAGCTATACTCCACAGCTACATAAGTTTCCTTTTCTACAGTTTCAAAATCAAGTTGAAATTGCTAGCTCTGATCTCTGAAATCACATCGAGCTTAAATTCCTGTTGTTCCAGAAGCTGTCTGGTATCCTGTTCAAGCAAAGGAGGGGCTCAAAGCCATTGCCCACCATTCTTAAAAGCTGAGCACAGAAATGGAGGATATATGTTTAAGTCAACAGATGTTCTTTCAGTGAAAACCATATTTCAGACATACTGGCTTTATGGATGACTCTTCTATCTGGAGCACATTGTCCTCCATGAGACAGAAAAAGTTGACCTACTGGACAAAAAGCAAGAAATATTTATTATCAAAAATAAGTCAGAAAACATATTAAAAACATTATTTGGGCACTTGAACTCCCTTCTAGAAGTGGAATTCAGACACGCAGCATGGTAAGTTTCTCTGCCTGGGTTCTCTATAGCGATGAAGGATAAAAAGGAACAAATTCCTTTTTGCTAATGAACGAGTTCTCCTTAGAAAGCCATTATGTAAAAATGTGAGTTATATCTACATAAAATGTTTTATCTTCAAAATGCGGTTAAGAGTTAATATTCAAGACATCACGCCTGTGCCTTCTGTTCTTCCACTTGTTAGCTCAAGCAGAAATGACAGAAATGTACACCTGAGAAAGTACAGTATTTTTAAAAATCAAAATACAACGTTCACTGAATCTTCACATATTCGCAAATTCAATAGTTTTACAACACCGTAACTGCTCCGGCACCACAGTTTAAGTAATGAGACTGATGAAAAAAAGTAAGCAAGCCATGTCCATTGAGACAAAAGAAAAAAACTACAGCTGTTAGTGTGCTCAGATTAAGGTGGCTGAAATCAAGGACACCTTCTAAGGGCGGTAAGAATATTTTCCTCGCTTGCTATTGCAAAGAGATAACAATTTATGTAAATTTTGAAGCACAAATTTCAGATTGGATCTTTTAAGCAAAGCCAAAGCTTGACAGGATGCCTACCATCTAATGAAAATGTTCTGAACAGTATTTCAGGTAACACAAGATGTGATTATATATATACACACATATAGTACAATAATATTATAATAATTATATAATAGGAATTAACTAATGTGTTGCATGTGTGTATGCGTGGGAAACTGCCATGTAAAAGCAAAGGAACTTGTACACAGTGTGTGTAAAATAAAGCACCAAGTCTGCTAAAATCTAATAAAAGTGCACTTCCAGTGTGAAGAGCAAACAGCCTACCGTTTGCTGTGCTTCCTGTCTCAAAGGCCTACGAGCACATTCTGCATGGTAAGAGGAAGAACTCACGGGCATTTAATTTCTAATATATAATACTGTCAACTTCAGCCAAAGTGTTCATTCAGATTTCAAAGGAATAACACACGAGTGAAAAAATGACATTCTCAGAGAAAATGCCACTACACAAAAGATCATTTTCATGGATGCCTGCACTCATACTATGGGAAGGCTCACAGCCCTTGGAGTTTGTTTTGTGGCATGGCTTGATATAAATGCACTGTGAAGGAAAGGGATAAAGATATGCATCTCTCTGCTGCCCTCACTGTGACTATCTCAGAAAAAAGTACCCTTAGTTTCCAGTGGTACTGGGTAACCACATGCTTGCAGAGAATAAGTAGGAATGTCAAACAGATCAATTTGTTTTTATCCTTTTAAACGGTATCTTCACATATGCATTATGCATATGCAGAGACATTAGTCCATGCCAAAAAAACAGTTTGATTTACATCCTTCACTGTCAACATATGTTCTTATTACCACCCCCAAAACAAAATATACTTGCTTCACTGATAGCAAACAACTTATTTATCTTCAAATAGCAACGAGTTCTTACGGTTTTATTTCAACTGATGTAAATCTAGATCTATCAGGGTAATCAGTTACATTTATGCATGAATAATTGAGACCACAGTAAAAATAACCATTTTTCTCAGTGATAAACTTAGGCTGGCATAATTAATTGCTCATTTACTGAATGTAGCTAAAAGCATTTTCTTACAAAAAGATAAAAAATAACATACATTACCCTTTTCTCAGATCTGATGTACCTGCTGGTAACTCCCAAAGGCATCTATATCAGTGGAATCAACAGGCAGATGGACAACATAACAAGTTTCACTGACTGCATTTCTTATCAGATGCTTATTGGTCTTGAAATACTCCTCTAATAAAAGCAAATTAATACGTCTAGTACAAGAGAAATATTTTTCCCCTTGTTTTCTTCTTCTGTATTTCTTGGAAGCATTCTGTAAGCTCTAACAGATTTTAAAAAAGTTTCAGGTAGTGACTAGTGCATTTATATATCAAAATTAAATTTACAGATAGGAAATGTGGGAACTGGACTTAGAAATGCCAAAATGCATTGTAAAATGATGTAACATTTCAGATTTTTTCCACAAAACTATAATATAAAGGGGTACATGGACAGGAACTGAACAAAACTACAGGCAAAATGCCTGAAGATTATAATCTTCCTCACAGTCTGGCAGACCAAATACAACTTTGAAAAGTTCCAGTAAACTATAAACATTAAAGTCATAAAGGAATGAACAACAATTACAATGTAACATAACTAAGAAAACTTTGAAGGAATAAAGAAAAGCAATATTAAAATCTCCTTAGGACCTGAATTTTGAGCTTTGAGAGGAACCAAATGCTATTTACCAACCTAGCCTGTTATCATAACCTAGACAAACTGCGTCCCAGAGAAGCCTGTATTTTCACAGCTGAATTAAATCCTGAACCAATGACTAATATTTCACAGGATGTGACACTATTGAACCACTGAAACTTGGGATGAGCATTAATACAAATATCACAGATACAGATGTCAGCACAGATGAGAAATGACATGATAGCAATCTGCCCGCGAGGAAACATAAGCTCACTGAGACTCAGTCAGGAATGGACAAAGAAGAAAGGACGGATTACTCATGACAAGCTTGTTCACATGAAAACAGAATAGGGTTATTTTTTTATAACCTGCCTAATAATTCTGTTCTGCAGCCGCAAAATTCATGACCACTCACTGCAAGGCTTCGATTGGCCACATAAAACTCATCCTGCGAAGCATAGATATGAAAAAAAACATATGAAAAGACAAAAATTGACCCTGGAACTGGAGGTCTCTTACTTATTCAAAAATGTAATCATTTTTAAAAAGTGTATTTCCCAAGAGACTCTGATCCAACAGATACCACCTGATGCCACTATCAAATCTGCAACTAAGTGGACTATTTGACCCTCCTGGCAAAACAAACAGGAAGAGCAGCGGATCTTAGTGTCTTGGCCTCAGAGCACTGTGCAGGACTGAAGGGGTGAACTAGATTCAAAGTAGCCTTGATTCTATTTATTTTTTCTTGGAGGCAGTGGGTAGCATTTGGTCCAGATATATACTACCTGGCACAACTGAAAGGCATAAATGACATGACCTGATAAGCTCAAATAAACAACTGAAGTCAGTGACAAAACCCCCAAGACAGAACACCATTCTCACCAAAAGCAACAACAATTTTTGTGTACCGAGGAGAAGAGCTCCAGAGTAACACTTGGCTCCCTCCCTCTTTTGAGCCCATGGCCTCACTGCAATAGGGAACATGCTGGTGAGGTGGCACATGGCACACAGAAGGCAGGGCTGGCACTGGGCTAAAGCAAAGCACTGACCATAGCCTCTAGAGCTCCAATAACACCTGAGTTCGTATAAGCAAAAAACAACACCCTCCCCACCCCCCCCACCCCCCCCCAAAAAAAAAAAGGAAAGAAATGGCATGACAACAAAGCAACCAGAAATCCTCTCGATACCAGGGAAGAATTACCCAGGTATTGTGGTGTTGAACAGCGAATACAAACAACTCGAAAGGTAATTTACAATCAATTAGCCCAGGAACAGTAGCGATGGGGAATGGCTTAGTTCTCAGCCTAATTCCTATAAAGCAAGCTACAGGTTTTGAAATGCAATAATCCCTGCACAAACTAGGTCTGGATGTACAATGGAGTTATCTTCCTAGCGTGCATAACAGCCTATTAACCCCAGCAAAATTTATTATAACCTTGAGTAGGATCTGATGAAAGCATGCAGTAGAGCAGTAAAAAATGTTCCCCTTAACTCCCTCCTTTGTAGAAATTCCCAATCTGCATTTCACTGAAAACAGAGCGCTCCTTTTCAAAGAATACATTGCTAGAGAATGAATGCTTTTATATGGACAGGACTGTAAAATCTATTTGATAGCTTCTTTCAACTTTGGCATATTACCACTGCACTTTCTGGATGACACACGTGCATAACTCAGATAATAGCCTGCTTTACTGCCCAGGTTCGTCTCTGAACTCATCTGTAGCATCCCTCTAGAGCTTGTCAAGTGGTTAGAATTTAAGAGTATTTTTAAAGCAGAACACAGGAAAACTGACACAGCTTCTTTTATCTGACGCTAATGCCACATCTGCTGCATCCTGTGAGAAGCGTGAGGAAAACGAGTTATTTTTGGCAAGATTTCACTGATAAGTGTTTTTGTAATTCAGTCAAGTGCCATAAGTACAACTCCTCCCTCGTGGAAACACTTTTAGATTTTGCATGGCAACAGTGGCAATCATGTACGTTGCACAGTTCTCTTTCCCTCCTTTGTGTGTGTATGTTCGAAGGGGCTTTGTACACCAAAACCAGCAATGACCCGTGTGTTTTACTGAAGCACAACTGACATCAAAGGCGAGCTGTAACAATGAAGAAAAAAGTGCTGATCGCTGGAAGCAGCAACGTACCAGCACCAGCTCCATGCCAGCCCTGCTGCAAGGTACTGAGCTCCTGAATTCCTCTCCTACCTGGACTACTCACACCCAGGTTTTACCATGAAGAAGTCTGCTTAACTCCTGATTCTGCAACCGCTTAGGCACATGCTTAAGTTTATAGAGATGAACAGCCCCACTGACTGCCATGAAACAGCAGCATCCACACAAAGCTGTTCAAAAAGTCAACGGGACTGAAACTCAGCGTGCACACTTAGCACACAACCAAGTTTTAAAATGGTGTAAAACAGTGTCTTCTACAATAAACAGAGTGATTACTCTGTGTTTCTCTAGCAGTGTTTGTCTGAATAGTTTAATACACAGACACAGATTAGTCTTATAGTTAATAAGACTTACATTTCAGTCCCATTTAATCTTACACAGCAAACAACTATTTTACCTGCTCATAAAAAGTTTTGTGAAGTCAGTATTACTCCCAAGCCAAGCAGCTTGTATGCGTTCGCTGGATGGAAATCTACTGTCATAAATGTGGGTCCTGCTGATCAATCCAGGGGTTAGAAGAAATTAAAAGCACAGTAAGTTGCTGAAACAGTATGAGGCACTGCAGCTTTCAGCTTTGTCAAACTCATTATGTTCCTCCCACTAATTAAAACAGAAATGCAAGCAAGCAGTAAATACATGTTAGAGAGATTCTGATGTTAATAATTCTAAGAATTACTGGGGAAAAAAACAACTCCACATCGTATTTACTTTCAGTAATCTTCAGCTGCACAACTGCTAAAATACAGTTTAGGAATTTTCTCCCCAGTATATTTAAAGTTTTATGCAAATATTTTCTACGCTAACAACAGCATGGTAGTGACTGAAGAAACAAGCATTTCTTAATGAATGTTATATTTTATTATATTTCATGAGACGTGAATAATTCATCCTTTAAACTTGCACTTCTAACCACCTCCTAACACTTAGATAAAAGATACACAGGGGTTATAATGTCATTATTTCACCTTGAAAAGTTGTAGAGATAGAAAGTCATTATGAAAATTTATATAGGGGACCTTCTATTTTTCTATTCAAGACATTCTTGTAAAGTTCTCTATCAAAGAGGGAAGTTCATGTTTTGAATATGGCTCAAATATGGCCCCAAGTTTTATTCATTACTTCTTTTTGGAAAGACTGGGGAAACTTAATGTATTTGGTGATTCTGTACACCATCAAAAACACAGAGTAACAACCCAAGCTTAACCGTTATCAACAGTCTAAGCACATAATAATACTCTGAGCTTAACCTTCACTACCAGTCTGCCACAGAACTGTGCAGAAGAAACATACAGCCCCATGCAACATCACAAAAGTGGCTGAAAATGAACTGTAGTTTGGTGGCAAACAGAGCAGCAGCATAAGCTCCAAGCTGCTTCAGGAGAAGGCACTGAGAATGCGGTGTCAGACAGCCTCTGTGGCATGGGAACCTACACAGTGAGACTCCAGTTAGGAGCAGGACAGAGGAGAGAGAACGTATCGACGTGTTCATTTGTTATCACCTCCACCTCCAAATGAGAAAGCCACGTCTCATTCCAGCAGTGACAGTGAAGTCTTTGTGTGACTGTGAGTGTGGAGAAAGCATGGAAAGGGTTGGGGTAGGAGGTCCTGTTGTAACAGAGCATAACATGCAGTCATTACTGAGACCTTCAGGGTCAGGCACACAAACAGCAGGCTCTTTCAAACAGGTCTGGTACTGGTTTTGGCACAAAATGCAACAGAACTGTGTTCTACAAAGCATCTGTCAGAAGCAGCAATGTCAATAAAAAGCGATCACCTCCATTTCTTTCACATTCGTGATGGGACACGTGTACAGCCAACCACGTCAGCCTTTATACAGATTCTTCAGGAGGGAAAATTCAAAACCTAGTAATTAAGCAGCAGCATCTGAGAATAATGGCAAAGTTTTCCAAGTAACCCTTTTGTGGTCTGCAGAAAATCAGCACGTGTTCAGCTGTGGATTATTTACAAAGGATAGGGTCAAAGCACCTGAGGTTTGTTGGAAGATATCCCTCACCTCACTAACACTCTTAGGATACAAACTGAAGGTTACATTTACATTTCTGCTTTGACAGTTGTGTGACATTACAGCAGCTACTAAGAGATTTACCTACTATTCAGGCACAGTGCAACAGTTATTTTCTTAACAGGTACAAATCAAAATTGGAACTGGAACAACAACAACAGCAATTCAGAAACTCAACTGCTTCACAGCCAGGGTATAGACCTCATGTCATAAAGCCTCTCTCTCTCTAATGTCAGAGAAGATCTTAGTAACTTCAAAGAACTGATTTTTTCCATTTATTGTCTTATTGCTACTGACATAGCCATCACAGGACTATGCTTTTCTGACTTGTGTAGCATGTGAAGAAGTTCGTTAAACATAGAATACTGCTTTAGAATAAAGCTGTAAAATTAAAGTTGAAATGTAAAATGAATTTAAAAGTAGTAAACAGAGTTACTAATAATAGGTCTGTCGCAGGCATTATACAGAGACTTGACCATATCTCCGTGCCTATTTCTATGTTGGCCCTTATAATCTCATCTGTAATGGATACAGATACTGTAAGGGATTCAGAGCCCCTCAAAAAAAAAGTCTAGTACCCTCCTGGATCCAGTGTGAGGACACGAACACTGAAGATGTGGAAGCACAAAATACATGCTAAAAACCACTGGTCCACGCTTCCAGGGACCTGGTCTGAGAGCTTGCTGAGGCAGAGATTTATTTTTTTTTCTGTTTGTAAAACACGAAGCATAAATATGGACCATATATATATATGTATATATCTATATGAATTAAAGTGCACGTGCAATATATTATACACATCTTTTAATAACATTAAAAATCCTCTGCTAATCTAACTGTAGCAATCACTACTATGCTGCTTTCATGGGGTAGACTGAAAGCTGGGGCATTACCTCCTTTCCAAGACCTGTTCTGTAATAATCCTGCTGGAATGTACAGTATGTATTGACCTTCTTAGTCTGCCTTATGAGAGTGAATGTTACTCATATTTCACCGAAGTTACATCACAACAAGTTACACTTACAGAATTGCAGTGCTCTGATTAATCAATTTATTTGGAGAACATTTCTCTCATGTAACTACATTCTTTGGCTAGAACTCATGGAAAAGTCTGCTAAATGTCTTTCCTGCTTCTTTCTCTTTCATTTGGGAGCTTATGGGTGCACTCCACTTGGACCAGTTCTTGTTAATGTAGTTATATTAACCGCTGTGGTACTTGTTCATATAGTGAAGATTTGTAGCATTCCTGCTATTTGTTACTTTTTCACTCTCTTTTCTTTAAAAAAGAAATGAGGAAAAGCCTAATACTGATCTAAACTTTCTGGTATCTGAGCCTGCTTAGAACTCTGGTCTCTTCTTTGAAAGAGCATGACATTGGTCATCTTTTACTGAAAGTCATGCAGCAGTTCTGTACATCAGGTTCTTGCTAGACTCGATACATGCAGGTAGGCTTCAGCAAAAGCTGTCTTAGCTTGGAGCTACAAGAAACAAAAAGGATTTTAAGTATACTTCTATACATCCTGCTGTATTTACCTCAGTGTCCTCGAAAGAGCCTGCCACTGTTTTCCTACCTTGTCTGGCATTAAGACAGTGGCTTGGGAGACACAGGCTCATGTCCTTTCTTGTCTTGAATCCTCTTCTAGCCCTGAACTACCTATCATAGTTCTGAAAAATCATGAAAGGATACACTCCTTTTCTTCCTGAATGGGTTGCTGAACAGGGCCAAGAGAATACTAAATCATGGAGGGACATGCAGAGTTTGTGCATCTCTCCACACACTGCAGAGTTTAACAAAAGTCAGTGTAAATGAAGGCATTGTGATACTGTCAAACCTTAGTGCATATAGCAGAGCCATCATCAGCAAATCCATGGTTAGATACAATATAGGCATTCCTTATCAGCATTATTTGCAGTAACTTAAGTTTTTATTTATGTAATTATTTTACTGTAAAGGAAAGACACTCATGGCTAAGTATTTAAATACAGAGAAAACAAAACCCCATTTATAGATATTACAAGCATTCTGTTGCAACCATCAATCAACACATGCTCTTCCTTCATCACATCTTCTCATCTGCTCTGCAGAGTGCCTTGCCTACTGTTTTAGTTCATAAAGACACTATTTACCACACAGATTCAGATTCTTCCTCGTGTTGTGTACCTCTCTTTGCTCTATGTACTATTTTGTTCACACTTATGAGAGAGACATCAATATAAAATTATATAGTTACACACTTTAAACTATGCCAAAGGGAAAAAAAAAGAAAAACCCTTCTCATTAGAAAGCATCAGTATATGCAATTGATTGGCTTTGAATGCTGGACATTCCCATGAGCGATTAGGCAAAATGGTTTGCCTTTTAGCTGAAAAGCTCAAGCTAAGCTGGACGCTCTCAGGATACATTCTCAGCACTGTTCAACTTTGCTGAATGTGCAGTTCCACGAAGCTCTGATTACTAGAGAATTACAGCTCACTGGCATAAAGCATTAGCATGAGATTTTACATTTCTACCCCTCAGCAGTCACTTGAGAAGGACACAGGGGAAAGAAAACAGTATTCTGAAACAAATGCAATATAGAAAATAGGTGCACGTTATTTAAAACACTGCCAGTAATCTTCCTTTTATTTTATCACAATGCTATTTCAGGCCTACCAGTGAACAAACTTGTGCACAACAGCGTGGGTTTGTTTTGACAAGGAAAAGACCATGAAACATTCACGACTTTTTTTTTTCTTTTTTATCCTTTTTTTTTTTTAAACAGGAAAACAAGATATGCTTGATTTAGTTACCTGCTGCAGTTTAGGTGAGTTCTTCAAAAAGAAGTGGAGTAAGAACAATGTTTCCAAGCACTGAAATGCAAGACCTTAAAAACCTTATAAAACAAAAGCAGATGCAAAGCTACAAGCAAGAGTTGATGAAAGTGCACTGTAATTCAACATACTCTGATAAACAGCTAAATTATAGAGATCAGACACCTCCTTCACTTTTCCAAGGCTGAAAGGTGGGACTTGTAATGTTTCTTTTCAGTCTTGGCCTGTGAATAGCATTACTGTCTAAGCTGTGGCATGTTGTTTGCCTTCAAGACTGCCAGAGTTACTGGTCTGTATTGCTGCAGATGTCACGAGGAATACAAGTTATCTGTGGAATGAACAATCAGTTGAATCGGATACAAGATCCACTATTGGAGTGTAGGCTTCCTACAGGGAAAATTGACAGATAAAATCAGAGTACCAAAATGAGCAACATACTGTAATAAGTTATCTGCCTATTGGCTCAAATTATTGCATTTTTAAGCATTTCCAAGCAAACCTTTCAAGAAATCTAAATTTTTGTGACAGAGCAAAAATACTCAAACCAGTGTAAAGTAAATCATACAACTAAGTATTGCTGTTCTGAGTTTTTGCTTTGGAAACTGATGATGTCAATCTCCTTTCAGCAAAACACCACTTTTAAGTGATTTCTAATACAAGGATACATAAGTTATAAACTATAGCTTACAATACAGTATTTCCTTGTAGATTCAAAGACTGAAAAGCAAGGGAATCAAGTGTTAACTGCAAGGAAAGACATTTCATTGTGCATGCTGAGCTGCAATATGGGACATGAAAATGGAATAACTAAGCAGGCGATAATCATGCTGCCTTGACAGCTTTTCACCTACTGTGTCCAGGAGAGTTTACAAAGCTTTCCAGTTATTTGCCAGCCTCTCATATTTTGGTCCGATCGACACTGTAGGACTCAGTAGCTCAAGGGTTCAACTCTTCCTCATGCAATCCTCTTTGTATCACTCCCCTTGTCAATTTTTAGCTGACTTTTTTCCTGAAGAAATGAGTTTCTTCTGACAGGTTTTACATTCCTCTTCTTTAGGTACCAGCCCATTTAAGCTTCAAATCAAGAACTGAGACAGTAGCTGGTATCCTGCAAACCAAACATCAATGATCCTATCCCATATTAACAGCAAAAATATAAAAATAATAAAGTTTTTGTTGTTGTTGTTGAAGGATCAATAAAATAGCTAACATGCTTCCCTAAAGAAGGTGGGATATATGTGTTGAATGTTCTCCAAAATTCACAGTAGCTGCCAGTGCTTATCTAAATAAATATCAGATCAATTTGCACATAATCCCAAATAGCTCAAGACCTACTTATACCAGGGATCATCTAACCTTTGCTGAGCACTATCTCAAATGTCTTCAGACAGACAGATTAGTTCGCTGCCCCAGAGACAAGCGCTGAGGCCACTAAAGACAACCGATCTAGTGGAATTCTCCCTAAGAGAATCTTTTCTCTCTCAGATTCCCTGCGCAGTTAAAACACAGCCACAGACTGGTATCTAGCCTGACAATGAAGTAACATGTCTGAGGAGACATGCTTTTTGATAGAAGTTGTGTGCAAGTATCTGAATAAAAATGCCCCAGTTTCCAGACCTGCAGAACCTTTCAAACTAACAGTCACTCCCTGCTCTGTGAGAGAGCTGAAGGATTTGCACCTTCTAAAAACAAGTTTTTTTAATAGGCTTCTCCACAGGGATTTAAAAGCTCAGATGCAAGAACCCGTTTTGTAAATTGTAGGCGTTAAAATTTCTGAATCATTAAAAGCACGATCTAGCCATATAGTTATATGCTGTATACTGTAAACTTTATGGTTACCTGCATTTCAACAACCTGCTAGTGCAAAGATCAGGAGCATTTCACTGATAGCTTAAAAACCAACTTCACTCTCTAGTGAGTTGGACTCCTTAAACATGAACAAGCTGTAATTTGGAAAACTAAGAACATTTCTTTAAATTTCCTTTTATTTTTGGTAAAGAGCCATTTGAACTATGCTTGTTTGCTCAGACTCATTAACAAAATCTGGTGAAAGATGAAGTTCGCTACTGAACAAGAACAAATTCCCAGAAAAAGGGGAGAAAAAGAAGGATTTATTTAGAGGACATCAAAAATGAAAAAAAAAATAAAAAGTGCCAAAACCACTTGGCATGAAGAACATACCAGCTGTACCTCACTAATCCATAGCTGATTCTTAGAGAGAATCTTAAATTCACTCAACCGAGAGGCTGAGTGCCATTTTAGTGGCAAGAATCAAGAACAAAATGGAATCAAATAAATACTCATAATACTGGCTATTTAAAAGTTTGCTTGGATCTGATAAAACAAAAGTCTTAATACATATTTCAACTCACTCACAGAAAATGAAAAAGTGAAAACAGAAAAACTAAACGTAGGAATTTTCTAGAAAAATATTTCATTACTATGGCCTTATTTCTGTGAGACACACGCCCACTGTACTGGACTCAAGTACTGCACACTGGAACTGTTTCTATGAGAGCTAAGAACTGAACATGTCACTAAGAAACATCCAGAAGTATTTGTTTCTGTTCATTGCCAGAATGGAATAATCCATACTGTCACTGTCTGTGCCATGCCTGTACCTGCTGAAAGCTACAGGATATCACTGATAGCCACTTGGGGGAATTTTCTGGGGCGTGAGGTGGAGTGGGATAGGGTAGGGCAGTAGTGTTTTTGTCCTTTTCCTGCAGTAGGATTTACTGCCAGATCCACACATTTTCCACCCTCCTATAACTTCTGCACATCTTCGTCTGAATTACACTGTATTCTGCAGCATCATGGATTTAGTGTAGCTTTTGTACCAGCTCAGTACAACTCTTGCAAACAAAATCCTAGACAGTCAAAAGATCCTATCATTAGCTGTTTTACTAGTGAGATTTTATAATAAACCTCTCTAGCTCTAAGTCAAAAGTAACTTTACTGCTATAAATGAGATGAGCTGTAAAAAAAAATAATCCAGAAATCATTAAATAGAACAATCTTGTGTTGGTACAGAGGTATGTTAGATACTAACAATATGTGAGCACTGTTCAGCACCAGAACGACGAAAAAAAGAGAACACAAAAGGTAATACAACTTTTGCTTTCGAGGTTCCCATCTACAATGATGATAAAGTAGCTCTATGATGACTGCTTGATTAAAAATTAACTGGTGTGGTAATTTAAAAATACAGCTAATTTAATAATTAATGTATAGGAATTATATTGGACTATTCACTGAAGACTTTCTTTAAGGTATACTCAAAAAGATCCATGATTTCTGATGTATTATTAAAAGGGGGTGAGATTTTATAATATCTTGGAGAAAACTCTTCCTCATCATACCTGTCTTGTGCAATAACTGGTCCTTACTTTGGCTTAGGACTAGGGAAAACATCAATTTCAGCATAAAACTATATAGCAAGGTCCTTTCTATTTAGCATAGCTCTATCTAGTGGTTGATTAATCCAAGTGCATCTGACGGTTTAGAGAAAACTAAATCATGAGTTTGATGAAAACCAACAAAGCCTTAGGAAGGTGACACATTTTCTGATGTACATACTGTCATTCACCTTGCGTAAGTTTGGAAATACACCAGGAAAGGTTGTATTACCAATTAAATCCTACCTTTACATACATGGATGAATGTGATTCCACAGATAATTCTCCTTGCAATAAGCACTTTTTTCCCCAATATAATTTGTAGGAACAAACCAGGGGTCCCAATCCTTATTCGAGGATACCTATGTATTAGTGTGACAGCTAATCCCATCAAAGTAAGCTGGGCAGCTCCCATGTTTAATATATATATATGCTTTTCCCCCCCAACGGGTATCTAAAGTTGTTAGAATTATTGTGGGTGCATTTGAGCTATGAGGAGTATGTGGCTGGGAAGCTTCTCCCTGACACTTCAACCACTGTAGGAGACAGAAAGGCTTGCAGCTAACCATGCAGTGCTGAGGCTGGGGAACAGAAACAGTGCCCTGAATGCTAGAAGTACTGCCTTGATTATTTTGGAAGCAGGATGATCTCCAAGCATACCATGGGATTAATTCAGTCTTTCGTCATAGTACTAAGCTGGGTACCACTCTGTATGCTCAGTGCTCTGCAGGAGACGTGCTATGGGAGAAATGCCTCGGTGCAGAAGACTTAACAGATCAACCTGGCATGCTGAATCCCCAAACACCATGAACCTTCGAAACCTGATTCAAAAAAATACAAATGGCTGCTCCATTTTTTCCTAATCCCATCCTCCATCTAGGGGATATAGGAGATTCTGATCTCTGTCAGCTTCTTATGGAACATAGCAGGGGAGAGCTGGTAAATTCTGGCCCACATAACTGAGCAATGGATTTCATCAGCACAGGGAAAGGTCACTAGTTTTTGCTGGTAATCCCAAAAGCTCCACAAAAGTATGGTTTTTGTGCGTGCATTTCTCCCAAGCTTATTGCGGCCCTTTATTCAAGAGAGGCTTAATGAAACAAAGGACATTCAGATAGAAGTTACTTGATTAATGCTCTAATAAATGACAATTTTGGTAAATACCTGTATAAGTAACACAGTGTAAATTAAACTATAACAATCTTGCTACACATCTCAGGATAGTAAAATTAAAAGAACAACACAGAAGCAACGCAACTGGTGAAAAAACCTGCCTGCTGCATATGGCCAACACCAAAACATAATGTGTAATTTTAAAGACAGCTTAAGGTTAGGCCAACAGAATGCTTCTAGGAAATTAGGTTTGAATGTTATATAACTTTTTTCTCGAAAGCCTGGAAACCACCTCTCCTTTAGCACAATTAGGGCACATGAATAGGGGGCCTGTTAAGACTCCTGGCACTGAGATCAGGTCACTCTGATCACTGAAAGCTTCAAACACAAACAGTCCCTCTCATTCAAGCTCCATCAGTACATATTGTTCCAGAAAGCAACTTGAACTTTGCTGTTTTGTGCAAAAGAACAAAACAGGTTTACAGCCCAATTTTCCTGTCCTTTTCAACTCCTGTTTTCTCTTGCATTTCTGTAACAATTACATAGATGATACAGAAAACTTTTACTACTTATGTTTTCGTCATAAAATACTTAAAACTGCTCTAGTTTATCTTGTATTCTAGTAAATCAGTAAAACGCATTGATGTTTTTGTGTGCCTGCATATAGAAAAACAAAAGCACCTCCCTTTTTTAACACTTTGAAGGGCAGTAATGAACAGTTTCATACTGACACGTTTAAACTAACGAAATATGTTAATAGAACATTTTACCTTAGCATGAAAATTATCTGATATCCAAAGTAAAATGATTTGACCATGCAAACCAGCTCCTCCTCCCAATTCTCATGCCATGAAAATTTCACGGCTTCTGTTCTGCTTTCAGAGAAGAAATTCATGATGACAGCTACCTCTACTGACTTGCCTTTGTTCTTGATGCAAGCATAGTTTGTTAATGAACTAGGCCCATATGACTAACAGAGGCTACTATGGATCATTTCACATTGTTTTCTACTGAATAAGGTATGAAACCACTCAGTTTTCTAAATGCCCAATGATATTTAAAATGAAGTCAGGTGCCTGAACACAAGAATCTGGCACCAATTCAAGTGCATGGTGTATCAAAGACATCCTCCCAGGACTAGCAACCCTCAAGCCTAACATTCCCCAGGCTCTACAGAAGACCTTCTCTGGAGCTAGAGACCAGATGGGCCTGGAAATGGCACCAACCGGTTAAGTTCAGGTACCTTATTTGTGTCCTTGTGTGTTCCTGCTAATACTGCTTTCTTAGAGGAAAAGACTCAGTTACAGAAAACAGAGACAACATAGCTCTTCTTCAGTGCTAGGAAAAAAAACAAAACACCCTTCAGAACATTATAACTGAAAATTTAAAATATTTTAAAATGCTACTAAATGACACAGGTGGGCAAATGTCAGACAGGTCAGGGACTGCATTAGGGTTTTTGCTTTTTCCAGCTACTGAAGTCTTACCACCAGCAAAGTGTCAATACCACAGGATTTATTTGGGGAAGGCAACTAATAATCAGAATTAATTAGGCCACAGAGTGGAGTTGGGCACTAATGACTACTGTAGTGAACTAGCCACTTCTAACACAGTCATTTATTTCCCTGCACTAGAAGATGCCTTGCAACTGCAACACTGACCCAGAGCTCCTAAAGACAGCCACTCCCCTGCCCTACTCCCCATGTTGCCTCTCGCCATGGGTTCGTGTTTCCAAATGCCCAAGTGGACCAGGTCCCATGTACACTTAAGGCTCAATCTCCATTCAGAAAGCCCCTCAGCAGCTCACAACCCCCACTCAGGCAGATAACAAGAGGAAAGACAAGGTATCTGGACATACATAAGCTAAGGCATTCTGGGCCTCCGGAACCATGGCTGTGTGCGCATGCAGGAAAACAACAACAAAAATACTTTCAGATAAGATTACAGAGCCTGGCCACCCCTGGGTCATGCTACAGGGCTTTCCTCCTCCCATTCTTTTGATTTACTAGAAGAAGATCTACAAGCAGAAACTAGTTAATTGCAACACCACTTTTAAAACTGAATAAAAAGTACTGTTACTTGATGGCAAGATCATTCTGAGATGGTAGAGGCGTTTTTCAGGAAAAATAACTATTTTGAAGACAGAAAGCTGATAAAAGAGTTTGGGATTCTCTATGATGAGAAACTCTCCTAAAGAGACAGACTTGTTATTGTTTGGTGAAGTCATGCCATAATGACAGTGTTTTGACACTCAGAGCTAGTAACAGGAAAACAAACTAACCTTCCACCATTTAATCCCTCTGTTCAAACCTGGGCCTGACAAATACGCAAATATGTCTCATGCAGTTCTGGGAACCAGGAGAAAAAGGATTTTTTTAAAGAAGGCTCAACAAAAATGTTTAAGTGAAATGAGAACCAAATACCAAAATGAGAACAAAATTAAATGGTAAAATTAAAAGATTCTCAACCTTGGATGCTAGTTATCAGGTTGAAGAACGCTTATCCAAACACCAAAGACTGTTTTCTGGAACGAATGAGCTCAAGCTGGCTGCCATACAACTTGCAGATAAGCTGCAGAACCACTGGTGCAAGGTACTGTGGATACTGAAAGGCAGCAACTTCATTTCACAGTATCACCTCCGGTCTAGGCAATCCCTACCTTAAAGATCACTGGCACAAGGAACACGCTGTTGGAGAGTAACTACTACATACTCCTCCTCTGCTTACAGCACTCCCTAGACTGCGCTCTTCCTGCAGTGGGCAACCCAGCTTTCTGGTCTGACCCAGCTGGTACAGCTGCTCTTACATCTCATACTTTACCTCTGGATTTAACAGCGCATTAAGTAGAAAAGGCTTATCAGCTTGCAAGCAGTATTCTTGATTCCCACCTGTATTGTTGATCTTCAGTTTTAGGAGCAAATTCATCTCCATAGTAGGAAAATATATGGGGGGGAATCGAACTGTGATAGAACTTAAGTCAAATAGTGATTCGTATGTAATTTCAAAACAGCACACGCTGCACCATGAGCACTGATCCAGCTAATCACATGCTGATCCAATCTTTTAAAAAGCTTTGGAATTTAACTTCTGCTCTTCAGTTTCAAACTGACAAAGTTTTTGCTTTTGTACAACATAATATAAAACAAATATAAAAATCACTACCAAAAATGCAGCAGTGGAAGAAGATATTTACAACTTAACGTGAACATCAAGAAAGAAACCCAATGCATTCCTGTTCACCCATCAATCTCTGTATAAAGACTTAATAAATGAACCAACAGTTTTGGGTACTGTGTATCAGAAATGAGAGGACGAACCCTTGGACAAATAAATATTTGTTATACGTGACTTGTGACAGAAAAATTGGGAAGGGGGAAATAAAAAACACCTAGGAACTCTGGAAACAAAAACACACATAACTTTTAAATGTCTGTTCTGTTAAAAAAAATCGCAAACGGTACATTTAGTAGAGCTTAGTAACCACTGTTTGCTTTCCACTGATAGAGGCTTAAGCCATACAGCTATTAATCACATCAAAGCAGATATTAAGGAATATTAATCCATACCAGCTGTTACATCTTTTACTGTGCTATTATTAGAGATTAATCTTTATACCACAAGGCTGCCTTTTCATGTAATTTCCAAGAGGACATCATACAAGCTGATACTGTTTCACAACACATCTGCATAAAGAGGTAGAAGAAAGCTGGATATAATGGTGAAATTACATTCATCTTCATCCTTCAAATCTGAGGCACTTACATTAAGAAGTGACACTGTCTATTAAGGTAGTCAGATGATTAGTTAATTTTTATTATGACTATAAAAATGCTTTTATAGCTTGCTGTTTACTTCAAAAGAAAAAGGACATTCTCTTAGTGGTACTGGGTGTAGGCCATGTAATTTCTTACCTCTTGCAGCAGAGATTGAACCCCGTTAAAAACAGCTAATATGATCTAATTGATGGAGTGCAAGCGAGGAATTTTTAGGATTGTAACAGCATTTTAACAAACTAGAATCAACACTGAACATAATATTTGCCAGTGCAGTATAAAAACCCCATTAAGTGAGCCAGGAATTTAGAGAACACTTGTTTTCCCTGTTGCACATATTTCATAGCCAACTACAACTGCAGGCTCTAGAGAAAGTCCTGTTGGATCACATGTCAGAGGAATGCTATTAAAATCACAGAAAGTATCACCCTGTTCAGAAATAGTAAGATTACTCTAAGAAAAAGCCACCGTTATCCATTAGAGATTATGAAATTACCATTAAAAATAAGCTTCTGATCAGTTTCTTAAGTTTTGGATGAGACTCTGGATGCACTAAGGAAATCAGTCGTCATAGTTACAAAAAAAAAATACCTACATTCTCTGTACCTGCAGTGCTAAATGTGATGTTAATTCAGGTTCATCTCTAATCATGTTGCAACTGTTCATCAGGATACCTTTGGTTTTTTACTCATTTGGACAACATTTAAACTTTAGAGATTATATATGCACTAATTTTACAGCCTAAATGGTGAGGAAGAAGCTCGTTAGTCCAGGGTTGCATGATTCACTGTTCTCCCACTCTTCCTTGCAATTCACGTATCTTTTCAGCAGCCGCTGCCTTTTCACTTTCCCCAAATTCACAAGTTTTTCAGTGGCTTCCTTCTCCACAGTCTGCCCGCACTCCGTTTGGGCAACCTGACCTGTTTCAGCTGGAGATGCTGGTAAGCTAGGACTGTCAAGAAGCGTAGTGTGAATCAAACATCCATGGCAGGGTTATTATTTTAAAACAGAGTAGGAGTGATTGCTGCTGGGAAACTGTCAGTGAAGCACATTTATGAGAGACAGATGCATGTGAATCCTGCAGTTGCCAGGACTGTATATAAACAGCTGGTCAGAATAGCATCAAATTGCTAAAAAGCAAACAACATTACTCTGTAAGTGACGAGGAGATTCTGACATTCAGTACACAACGTGACTTCTGGGGAATGATTTTGTTCTCTCCACTTCTACTGAAGTGCCACTCTTATTTTCATCATTGCCGTAAGTTCAAGTCAAACATTAATGAACATTTCAAACATGCCACCCCTTAAAACTGAAGACTTTGTTCATGTGCAATATGAAAAAGGGCAGTTCTCCCTCTGTTTCCTTGTCAGCTTCATGTGTTTTTCTAACACTGCAGAATCTTGGTACTAAATCCATGCTTTCATTGACATGGCTAGCAAAAGAGAGTCCAGAAATGTTTCCAATACTTCTGCAATTAAAATCTGCCAACCTACACTGGCTCAGCAATTGTATCTTATCTAAAAAAAACCCTCTCTCTTCTGGCCCTAGCCTCCTGCAACAGGTTATTAAGATACCGTGTTTTAGAGTAGCTCCTCTGTACACGTAATTTGTATACTGTTTAAATGTAAAAAGAGGGTGAAAGGTGTTAGGTATGAACACAATTCTTAGGTGCTAGACACCAGGCCAAGCCTACCATGACACTTGCAATTCACAATACATGTACTTGTTCTGCTGGACAGTCTGTGTTTGCCATAAATTGTGGGGTTCACACAGTATTTGGCCAGACATACCGGTGTTTTGAGACACACACATTTCTCAAGTAACAGCTAGCGTCAGTTTTTAAAATGTGCCAAACCTTTAGGCTCAAACACACCGAAGACTGCCAAAAACCTCCAGCAAAACCCACGGCGTTTTCACTGCTGGAAGTCATAATGACACGATGGTTGTGCATCGGCATGGTTGTGGGCAGAGGCGCACAAAGCTTTAACAGCTAATGCAGGGCAAGAACTGCTGTCTCTGATTCCATGCTGGCACCCTATCCTGAACAGTAAAACAGTAAGCTGCCATGCCTTTGTGGTAACCTTTCCTTCATGCTACGGATCACACATTACTTACCGTATGCACACACCATCTGCTCCTGCTGGATGTCTGCACTGTACTGACTTGTAGAGAAGGGGCTTACCGCAATGCTGCATGCCTAGCCATGCTGTGACTCAGACCTGCAGAGCACAGATTCACCTCCTTACGAACAATTCCTGACAACAAATAAGAGAGACTTCTAAAAACTGTACCTTACAATATTGGTCTTGAGAAGAAATGTACAGGACATCAGGAAACATTCCTAGAGGAACCCTTTAGTCCTGTATTTCAAACTGCATAAATCCTCTTCTCTAGTGATACTCGTCCATTGGACTGTGGGTCATAGCGAAACAAAAGCCTTATAATTCCCTTGGCCAACTGTGCATCCTGCTTAGAGGGTTAAAGGATTTCTTTCCAACTCTTGTTGAGATGAGCTGGTACTGATCTCACATCTCTAACACATACTCTATTACAGACTATTTTTTACAATACTCTCATCCAATTTGGTGAAGAACATTAAGACAACAAATCAACTCTAAATTGATTCAGTGCTGGTTCAGCAAGGCAGTTCAGTAAAAGAGCCAGCAGATTCCCCTCTGTAAAACAGCATAAGAATGAATCAAAAATTTCACAGAATCAAACACTGCATTTTTTTAGTTTCTTCTAAGAATGCAGATACAGTATTGATACTGTGATAGTTGTAGATTATTCTAATTTTACATTTCCTTCTTTCATGAGACTGAAGAGTACAGGCTGTGCTGCTGCCTCTAAGTTCAGGAGTCTGCACCAGAGATCACGTACGGCTAAGTACACATTTGGATTCTTTGAAAAGGGGCAACTGATGGCCGATTCTACATACACGAGCCTGCCTCTATTTTTCTCTAGGGCCATAAAAGTCTACCTGAAATAAATTATTATACCTAAACATTTTCTTACTTCCCTCACTCATCTGACTCCCCAGACTTAAAAAAAAAGCACAGCAGTTACTTCCTGAGTCACTGAGACACTGGCCAGAATGTTTGTGGAAAGAGCGTTTCTTAGAGCAGAAATTTTGGGGGAAGAAAATAGAGGTTTGAAATACTCTAAAGGAGTGCAAATGAAACCAATTCCACCCTTACCAGGAGGTCTGTCTAATCAGAACTGTCAAATTAAACAGTTGTACATCACTGTTCCAAATAAATCCATGATGCTTTTTTTTTTTTTTAAAAAAAAAAAGAACTGTCAAAAGGTATGGTAGTTTGAAGGAAATAACAGTTTCTTGGTAAACAGTTTAGGAGCAGAAAAATTCATCCCACTAATCCTTTTTTTTTTTTTTTTTTCCTGTTGGAAGTTTACTATTACTATAACAAGCACACAAAACATATACTTTAACAAAGTACTACATCCCTGCAAAACACACACATTCAAGACTATTTTCAGTCCCTCTTTTCAGCTATACCATTAGCAAAAGTTTACTCAATGCAAAACACCCTCCCCAAAGCAGAAAATCATTAAAATTTCCTTCAAGGTGTCAACTCCTGAAGATGACGACTTTCACTCGCCTTTATGCTGATAGCATACTGTTAATCTCAGAGGCAACATCCATCATTTCTCAGAAGTACCACTCCCAGCCTACTACATACACACAAAATATTCTTCTCACAAAAGTTATTTTTTATTCCTAAAATGAGCTCTAAAGCACACAGACACAAAAAGATTTAGGAAGACTATAGCAAGTAAGACATGAAGATTTTGCAGCTTTTTAAACATTTCTTTTTTAAAAAATCACAAATCAAACCTCATTATGAAAAACAAAATCTGCATTGTGTTCTTCCACCTTCCTTGTCTTGCCTTTCCTATGTGAATGATGGGAAAAGATTAAACAATTTTAATCAGGTACTTCACTCTGACTTACTCCATTCAGGAGGTAAAATTCTATCTTCTTGCAGTATCAAGATAGGACTGTGGACAGAAAAAAAAAGCTGACTGCACCTGGGGCACTACACGTGTTACAGACTTCCTATTCTGACCTGTCATATTCAAGTGATGCTGAATATAGAAAACAACATATTGAAGGCGAAATCCTGACATTCCTTTATCGCTATTTCTTTGTATTTGTCAATAAAGTTAACATTACCAGTCCAAGAAACGACTGCTGACATCTGAAGTTATCTGGCTGGCAATGCAAGCAATAAGCAGCTGTTTGTGAGAATGGGAGTGTCTTGGAGGACAGCCTGTTTTTCCACACTCTTTGCACACAGCCATGAGGTATTTTAAGAATTAACTGTGCCAGTAATGGGAAATGTAACACAAAGTGACTCTGTTACTAGGTATTAGCTGACATTCTGATATGCCACTATGCTCTTACGCCTCTCAGCAGAGAAAAAAGCTGAGCCCGTTATAAATGGTTAGAGCATTTTCTTGTTCTGACTGTTCCAGGGGTCTGGGAACATGGCCATTATAGCTGAAATACGCACATTTTTTCTTCTAGCACTCAACATTTGTAATATGGCTTATACTATGGCATCACATGTAACTTGATGACAATCTCTTTAACAGACAAAGGAGCCAGGTTCCCTAGTTACTTTATAAAAGACACTGCTGTAAATGACTTTATCCCTACACAGCGCTTACTATTCATCTGGTGATGCCCATGACCATCAATTTCTGTTGAAAAAGTCCCCCAAAACTAGACACAGTCATTCTTGCTTTCACAGATGACCATCGCCAATATTTCATATCATACAGAACAAATTATTTTTTAAGAAGGAAACATTTTAATAGATTCTAGTTGCCTCTGTATCAATAAATAATTTCCTCCATGATGCTGCCAGATGTTTTTTTCTCTCAATTTTGTTCTTTCAGACTTACTTTTATTATAATCTGACACTTTAACATTATGAATACCAGAAGAAATTAGAGGTAAGAGGGCTGGAGGGGTAAGAATAGAAGAGAAATCTATTTCTCATTATTTGAATGGAGTCAGTTTGAGAACGGTCAGTGGAGATAAAATTTACATAATCCTGAGTTGAAGTTAAGTCTGTATATTGTTCCAAATGGACAATCCATGGACAAAAGATATATTCAAAATTATTTCACATTTAAAATCTAATAGTTCATTGGTTACTAAAAAGCCTTAACACATATCTACAACTTGCGAGCTTGTGACAACAGAGTGAGTTTACACGTTAGAAAGCAATCTCCCGTCTTCTTTCTCCCTCGCTTACTTTTTCATTCGTATATTGCACAGCACATGAACTAACCACAAAGTGTATTTCTCATAAAATGTGTCTGCAGCAGATGTTCAGTGAATCATGTCAGAACCTTTTATAGATCCTATCAGTCTTCTCATTGATTGCATCTGAATTTCACATGAACGCTAAGTATCAACGGTCATCAAAATATGATTTTAACTATGTACAGGATTACAGTCTAGCCCTGTTTGGTGATATTTATCCAAAGACAGCGTGCATGTGAAAGAACTCCCCAAAAAGGGATAAGATTCATTGTCGGAACCAGTGCAATGAACACAGCCAATACCTCCAGGATTTAAAAGAGCACAGAAGGAAACAGAATCACTCTCATTTAAATTGGTACCAGCTATTAAAAATACAAAGGGCAAACAGTCTCCATCTGCTTCCTTCACGTTGTGTTATTTGGGTAACTGCAGACTTACCTTTTGTGATCCAGATGCAGAGCCCTTAAATGAAGTGCGTTTGAAGGAGCCGCTCATCCTCCGTACGGAACCTGCGAACTTTCCTCCTCTTCCTTTCATAGTCCCCTGGCCCTTACCCTCCATAAGGAACCTAGCACCCCGCCACCAAAGAAAACTCTGATTTTAGTCATACAGTCTGAGCCTGAAACCAACAATCATTGAAGTACAGCTTAAATAAAGTCTCACAGATGCATAAAACAAATTCAAAGCCAAGTAATGAGACCCCTGTTCTGATATGCACCCTTTCACAAGAGTTACCAGCCAGTGAGACAAGTAGAAAAACAAGGCAATGCACTGATACAAACTGCTGTCCCCCTCCCTCTCCTCTCTACCGACTCTATAATCAGGCTTAATGCACACAGCTTCTGCAAGCTATGGTTTTTAATGGACAGAGATTTAATAAATGGTGATTGAAGGTAAATCTACTTTAGAAGCGGCAGCCCGAAAGGTTTTTATTCATGCAAAGCACAGGGCAGTCAGATGGAAATTATTTTGGTATCAGTAGAAAGGCACATGAGAAGAGCAGATGGTCCTCAGCAGACTATGGGTTAGAGGCTTGGTGGAACTCTAAAAGGTAACTGCTGATGGAGAATGTGCCTACAGTAGACCTAAGGATGAAAGAGGCAAGGTTTTAAAAGCAAGCCACCCATCAGAACACAAGTTAGATTCTAATTAATTAGGGCATATCGGTTGTAACAAACTAGGTGTGGCATGTATTATTTTCATAAATGCCTATGGATATCTCAGTTCACCTATTTTGTACTATTCAGCCTAAATATGCAAAGTGAAAGCAAAAGGAGGCAATTAGGAAAGATTAAAGAAGAAACAAGGATGGGACAAGGTACTTTAAAAGACCAGTGAAATTCTTATTGACTAGGAAATACCTAGCCAGCTCCAGAAAGACTTGCCTTCTCAGACATGAGTGAGGAAACTGTTAGAGAGTATGGTTTAGGAAAGATAGATGAGAGCACAGAGCAACAAGAGAGACATTTCAGAAACATACACAAGGACTGCTGATCTGGCAGTTTTGTCTGTGAACTAAGTAGGAAATATCAATAACCTACAGGAGTTAGTCACACAGTTACACTAGTTAGTTATTCTGTTTTTCTAGGTTCAAGTCCTTTGTCTCTCTATAAAGATGAAATGGGTACCAGAGAATGCCTCCAGCTGGTTAGAGGAGACAAAGAAAATTGTGTTGAAAACCTAAACCAAAACTAAGTAAAACTGGAAGAGGATGATGGACTGAGATGCATCAATTTTTCCTGTTCTTGTCAGCTCTGCCATAATCAGGAAACTGAAATGGGATGTCCCAGGCCAGAAAAGAAAAGTAGCTGGCTACTTATCATATACTTAAAGCTGTGTTGGGAAATGGGAGAGTGAAAGTTCCATTCTTTGCACGTAGATTACATTAGTGCAAATAGTTTGGGGGATCAGACTGGTGGAACGTTGAGTGGAAGGCATGATGCTAAAGGATAACAAAAAAGGTCTTCCTTTTTAACAATTCTTTAAACTTACGCAAAAACAAGGAAGGTAAAATGAGCATTTTCAACAAGACTTTTGTCAGCAGCTTGTACATGTCATTGTTTTAAGACACAGCTTGGCTTAAGCAAACAAGACAGGCGTAGAAGCTGGCACATGAAATATAAAAATCTGGTGAGGACAGTAAACTGACAGAGCGTAGACCAAAGAACCTTAGAGGAAGTAGTGATCAGAGAAGCTACTTTACAAAATAATGCCTTGTAAACTCCATGTACACCTGCTCTCCAAAATGGTCTCTCCATTATATCTGGTCAGTTAGCAGCAAAGCATTGCAATTACCGTAAGTTCTATCAGATCTGACAGGTTTCATGAGCTGACAATATGCCCCTCCTGGATCTAGCATCTTATTCGATAATTATAAACAAAACTGAAAGACAAACAGATAATAGCTCATGCTTGAAGTCATGGTAGGGAGAACATTTTTATTTTGAACTGTAGTTTAAACAATTCCATCATGAATGGTGTCATGGAACACAAAAAAAAATAGTATTTGCTTACAAATAGCAAAAAGGTCTGTCCTGGGATAGGCAACATCTGTCATACACAGGAACATGACCCCACTGCTGTAGCACAAGGACAGTGCTCCGTTTTGTCTTTCTCACTTGGAAAAGCAGGATATGAAGTTGTTGGAGCAATTAATTTCAGACTGAGTTCTACAAGTTACTGGGTATACAAGCTTGATTGTGTACAAACATTACCTTCAAATCCTACTGAAAATGCATTTCAGGGAGCTACTAGTTCTCAAACAATCTTTTTTATACTCAGAAATCTCAGAAGTGTTGTGTTGGTTTTTTTTAAATTTCTCAGCCTCTTCTCATTCTGTCTTATTTTCATGAGCTTAATGTAATTGCATTCCATTTCAAGAAGTCCCTAAGTGCTGGAAGTCAAAATTCACAGGATATTTTTAGCTATAAGTAGACATCATCAGTGTCAAAATAATTTGTAACCCTTCTACTTAGTTTCTTAATGTTCTTCCATTTTCTCACACACTTTTCAGAAAGCAGAAAATCAGAATACGATCTTGTTCTCCCAGATACAATGTAGAATGAAAATAGAGAATTAATTCATTCATTTGGTTGTATTGGATCTGTGATTCTAAGACTTTTGTCTGAGCTCCCTGTATACTGTTTTTGGTTTATTTTAAGGATCACACTGGATTTTCACGTTATCAGTACCCAGGAGACCTCCAAAGAGCCTGGTGAAAGCCTACCAACAATCAATGCAACGCAAGCTGCTGAATACTAACCCCAGCTGAAAAATCAGGCAACTAAGTTCTGCTGATGTTCTTGTCCCTGCTGTGCTTATATAACTCTTTGGGGGCTGATCCCACTATACTAAGGGAAGAGAAATGCACCATGCTGGCATTTTCATCAACTCCCATATTTTAGAAGCACAAGTTTAACTGATTTTCCAAAACAGCTCGTGGCTTTAGGAAGGCAGTCGCACATTAGGGATCCTGCTAAACACTGTTACCAAAGGTTCCTGCTTCTCCTTGGAGTTTTCCACTTTATCAGTTGAGCTGATTTAATGGTTTGCATAGTCTAAATCAGATCTGTGTAATGATCTGGTTTAAATTAGCACCGGGGGAGGAAAGAGTGTTAATCTCTTGCAACAGGATGTGGCTGGCAATGAATGAGAATCTGGCACAGTGGGGAAGTGAAAGACCCTTAAACTTTCTCTGTATCTGAACAATCCATAACATGGAAGCACGCATTTGTCTGTTGCCATCAATCTGTCTTTTGAAAAAAAATGGTAAAAAGATTATGAAAAATTCTAAATCATATGTTGTCATAAGAGAAAAAATGGAGTGCAGACTCTCACAATTTGCAAGATCCTTCACCTTCAAGGTCCTTGTCAGCCTGCTCCATGGAAAGAGTAGTATGCGTCCACTCCAAGTACACAAAAGTAACACTCTATGTAAGACATATGTACTTATATATCCTATAGATACCACACCATGGAAATTTAACCTGTGTACTCATGGATCAAGATCCATCCATCAAATTCCCTATCACCATGTGTTTTTAAAAATGTGAATGGTTTGGTTAAAGAGAGCTGCAATTGTCTCAGCCTACAGAAAATCCGTAAGGGACTAAAATGTTCCCAGTCAGAGCTCATCTATGACATCACATCAGAGAGATGGTTTAAAGAAATGTGATAGATTTAAAGCTTTGACCTATAGTCTACCATATCAGCTGAAATGTTTCCACTGACTTTGGTAGTCCAACTCTTAATACGGAAAGCAGTACTGCATAATCCGATGAATGTTATTTACATAAACAGACTGGGGTAAGATAGGCTTATATCTGTATCAAGACTTAAATGTAAAAGGACTAATAGAATTAGGCCTTGATTTTGTATTTAATACGAGTATTAAAGTAAACATAAGCTTCTTCCACAGCCCATGGATTCTAAAACAAAACCTAAAAGGACACCTACTTTTTTTTTGGCATGTGAAATCTTAAGAGTATTCTCTGAAAAGAAAAAAAAAAAAGGTATTGGTATCCTTTGACATAACTAATACAATGAGAAAATTCAAACAGTCATCTTGAACTAAAAAACAAAAACAAAACCTATATTCCATTAAGGATGTTCAGTAATTGGGCTAAGAACAACAGCTGCCGGTATTATGCTCATTGCTGCATAAATGCTGTTCCAAAAGTGCTTACTCCAGGATAGTCATAATTAGTTATGTTTTTCTACCAAAATCTCCAGACGTGTCCCTACAAGCAAATCCATTTTCTACTTCAACAGGAGTTTTCCTGCAGAAGGACATGAGCATATGCCAGGATTGTCTGAAATCACTGTGGTGCTGCAAGCTACCTGTTATTATTTTGAAGCCTTTCAGGGTCTCAGAAGCCCACCTGTTATTCTTTTATAAGGAAGATAAACGTGCTACTCTCCCAATCTGAAAACAAATGGAAAGGTCAAAATTACTCTTCAAGATGATTTAATCCTGTTAATCCATTTATATATTCCCTGCAAATTGGCTGGCTTCAGAGAGACAGTTCAGTCATTTAACATATTTTTGACTTTCAAAAATTCAGCCTCTTCCAATCTGTTGTTGTGTGTTCCCCTCCCCCACCCCCCCCTCACTGTAGTACATATAAAAAGCTGCATAGAAATCAGACTAGCTTCTCATAGTTTTGCACAATGAACTCCAAAGCAGGTGATGGAGGGCCCATTTGAGAAGAGCTGAGCAGAATGAAAGTGGAAAATACTCTATAGACGAGCTAAAGGAAAGAAGCAAGAAGTTTCTTGGCTACTAATGAATCACTTTGCTTTCCAAATCAGACAACTTTGCCACAGTAGATTCACTTTTGAAGGACAAACATGAAAACAAAACTGTAAGTAATAAACACACCTTGTTCTGGAGCCTTGCATACTTCAAACAGTAACAAAATGTTTAAAATTTGAAAAACGATTATTGTTTAGTTACACAGGCTTCTCAGTGGACTACTACTGAGACCACATCGCTTTACTTTCCACCACCCACACATACACATTCAGATGCACTGGCTGGGTGGGAATCACATAGACCAAAGTAGTAGTACATTACTTTTATGTCATGAAGGGAAAGCTGTGAAACAACTTCTAGGTCTCATTATTAGCCAAAAGAAAAAACATATCCCACTACATCATGGTCCATTATAAAATTGACTGCTTTTAGAAAAAACACATTTTCTTCTCCTGAGATTTTTTATAGCTTTCCTCCTTCTCTTCATTAAAAACTAAAGAATTTGCTTTTAAAATTTTATTTCTTCTTCTTTTGAGAAACACAGAATCTAATGACCATAAATGCAGCATTGTCCAACATAAATGCAGAACAGGCAGCGGTAACACTGCATAGTAGGGTACAATAACTTAATACCAAGCTAAATAGAAATATATTGAAGTCCAGATGATGAGAGACAAAAACAAAAAATTCCACACATGTACATTTCTAAAGATAAGGGACAAAATACAGAAGTTCTACATTTTCAAGTTCTGAAGAAACTTCAACAATTCATGAAATTATGATGTTTTTGCTTGGAAGTACGATATTTTTTCTAGGCAAAGTGCATTTCTTATTTACAACAAAAACAATCATAATTTTGCAAAACAGAGCTTGACATCTTTCTTAGATCAGAGTAACTCCAACTCAAATAATGAGGAGCATATAGATAATTATACATGGTTTTTAATTTGTTTTTATAATTTTTTACAGAACTCTGTAAAACTTTCTGTGCACAACATAAATCATAGTGGGAGCACATAGTCTTTGATTCCCTTTGACAGTTTCCACTCCAGTTATATACTGAGGTACCTTATTATTTTATCTCATTTATAGGTCTTATCTGTTATGCACTTGATTACTGCTCTTGATGCTTTCGTTTCTATCCCTGAAATGAAGTACAGACAGAGTATTATTGTTCAGCACTGGTTACATACCATGAGAATGAGCACACTGTAGGTTCCTGGGGACTGTTTTCTGTTGGGTGAAGAAAATTCAACGTCTTTTTCTGTGAACTACATCTCCTCATAGCAATGCTGTAGTAACCTAGGCAAAAACATATTTGGATTTAAATTACACAATAAAATTCAGACAGCATATAACTGACATGTGACATACATAGCACAGAAGTTCCATTCAGTCATTTCCATACTTCAAAAGCTCAGAGGAAGACTGTGAGCTACTTTTGTAGCATTCTTCCTTCAGCATTGTCTAATTACCCATTCCAAGAGTCCTTGTTATTTATCAACTCCATCCTCCTCCTCTTGCAAGAAGAAACCATGTTTAAGGTGAAATTAAGGAGATCATGGGACATGTGGAGGAAAGGTAAAGAGACAACCTCTTCTTGTGCCAGTGAGCCTGTAACATGGTGCCTGCATTACCACCCTATTGCTCACAGATTAGAAATAGCCTAAGAACAGACCATCTAAACAACCAAATGTATTTCAGTAACCTCACTTCCATAATCTGCCTAGGGAGTAAAGCCCGCAGAAACCTACCAGTTCTCTTTGTCATGCCACCCTTGGGCACTGACTCATAGAATCATAGAATGGTTTGGGTTGGAGGGAACCTCAAAGACCATCTAGTTCCAACTCACCTACCCCCCAAAAAAACAGATTTATGATGCAATAGGCAAATATTCTGATAGGGAAAAAATATGAACACAAAATAAATTCCATAAAAGTTTCAATAACAGCAACATTTCTGGTAAAACTACAGGGTTCAACTTTTGTGAGGAAAATAGGACTGTTTCGAAAAAGAGGTTTCAACAAATATGGAAGCTCTTTCTGTGGAAAAAAATAAAAATAAAAAAGTGCACTTACATACAATACTTCTCTATCTAGTACACCACCTTCTTCAACGCTATACTGTGGTCTCAAAGAAAGCTAGCTACATAAATCCACAACGTTTCATTGTCCACCAGCAACTAAAGTAAAGGCTGAATGAGAGATTTTCTCTTACTCACCTAATAATGGAGCACTCAAAAAGATAGTGAAGGAGGGAAATGAAGAAATTAAACCATAAAACTAAGGAAATTAAATACAAGTAAGCTTTGAAGCCTTGAACCTGCATCACTAGGTATTAGCCCACAAAACTCCACTGATCCGAGGACTGAACACATAAGCCTGTAACTCAGGAAGGAAGTAGCGTACTTCTGCTTCCCACCTCAAGACGATACCTACAACTGGTGACAAAAGCCCACTCCTTGCCCAGGTAAGCAAGGAGGGTCTGCACAGCAGGCAAGCTGGAAATCTGCTCATCTGCAACATACTACGTGATGAAACAAGGCTTTCTAATGTGCTCCATCATTCCTGAGATGAAGACAGCAATGCCATCAGTTCTACAAAGAGGAAAAGACAGACTTTCACTAGATGCTAATGTTCTCTCATTTGCACTTGGCATTCACTGTGGAATGCCAAAGAAATATTTAAAAGTGCCACATCCATTTGGTACCTTTAATTGTAAATATTTCTTAGAGCTCCATCACTGGCAACACTTGGGTCTCACTGGCAAGCAACACTTTTTTTTTTTTTTTTTTTAAAGTTATCACCAGCTCCATCTGGTGGGTATTCTGCAGAATATATTTTCTTGAACGGAAAGCATAGCATTTTCTGATACTTTGTTTTTCCTCCCTTTGGAAATATAAGCATTAAAATGTCTAATATTTAATTAATTTTACGTTATATTAGCATGGGAAAAAAGTCACAGATCTTCTGAAACTTCCATCTTTATTTGATGTAACACTGTAAGAAAAGGAATTTAATTAGAAACCACAATGCACTGGTATTATACATAATGAGGTTGGCTGTGATTGTGAAAATTGCTTTTCAAATGAGAAAAATAAACGGAATACATAAAATATATTTGGACTAAATAACAATGGATACTAATCTAGAGAAGACCTGTAATGTGGATATTCAAAACATTTTGATATAAAAATAATGAGAATATGAAATAGAGATTAGCTGCATGATAGAAGCAAACATAAAATACAGAATAGCTTTAGAAGTTATCTGATTCTCAGTTCCTCTCTTCCTGGCCCTGGCACTGATCTTCTACGGGACCGATGCCCCAGTTTCTCCATCTGAATAAAAGAAGCAATCATATAAATCTATGCAAACGCTCTTAACTCCATGATATGTGTAAAATCAAAGAGTTCTTGGATAGATAAAAGTATGATTAGTGTATGCAAAATCCTTGAGCAAACAGTCCCTACACTTTCACAAGAACATTCTCAACTATATTGACAAGTCCACAGTTCTTCACAGTAATGAGTTTTAAAATGTTGATAAATTTTATCAGAAGTACCTAGCCAACATTAATGAGACTTACTGAAAGGAAAAAAAAAGTGGTGGTAGGGAACCTCAGTTGAATTGTCAAGGGTGCTCACTTAAGAGGGTCAGCAGTAGTCTACACAAACCAAACATTTCATTTCAGAATTCATGTATCACCAAGGGTAAGAACAACAACAGAAGATGAATACAAATACAACAGAATCGATCCTACCTCTGCGTTCTAACTCTAGCGCTTAAAGGTCTCTACTCCTGCTAAATTTACAGATGATACAGTTAGGTAGCACAGCTCTGTAATCTCTCACACGTCAGTGAGCAATGAATCAGCATCTCCTAGACAGTCTTGTCTGGCAGAGCTTAGCACCTCTCATTTATTGCTGATCCTCATTTATTCTCATTGCTTAACTCACTGAGGCCTGTGACATTGGCCTCAAAGCTACCAAGCTGTAGCTTTACACTGGGCATTTTCTGATTGTGGTGTTTTACCTTCTGCTGACAGAAATTTGTTAGGAAAAGAAACGTGCTTCAAAGGAGTGGAATCTAATAAAGTGAAGGGAGATTGCACAAAGCTATGCAGAAAAAAATCCATTGCTCTCATCTGCCCGCCAAGCACTAGATAATAAATGTGACCGTGCTTTTTGCTGTCAATCTGTGGAGAATAATAGGGCAAAATCCATAAGGTTTTTCCTGATTTCCTGGGATAGGCAACAGTTGTCAGTGTAATGCGAATGCTGGAGGAAGACAGTATCAGGCATTCTCACAGGCACCTCATCCCTTTTATCTGCTGATTAGGACATTAGATCCCGTTCCTTCTCCACGGTGAGAGGTGCCAGGCTAATCACTGGAAACAAAAAACTTCTGGACAGCAACCAATCACTACCAGCAGCATCTGGACCTAACAGCCACCAGCCTGCTACGCCCTCTTATGGTGAGAGACAAATGAAAGTTAGGTGTGACAGATCCATTACCTGTCTCTCTGTCCAGCAGCAATTACAGAGTTCCCACCTTTAACAGCTCCTTCAGTTTCATGTACTCTGTTTCTACTAGGAACACTTATCACAGTAATATATTCCATCTGAACAACTCATGTCACAGGTATCTCCAGAAATCTGACAGAAGATGGTGGATTTTCATTGCTACTTCCTGAATTTCAATGTTACATTTACAAGAGAATATATAACGGAGAGGGGACTTCTCTTTTTTATCTTCCTCTTTCATTGTCAATCTCCTAACATTTTTGTGGTTGGGATCACGAGTTAGTCATCTCTTTTTCTCCTGACTACAAAGCCTCAGAGACAGACAAAGACAAAAACTGCTCCAAAAGACATGTGCTAGAGTCAAATGAGCAAACCTAGAAAATCAAAAACAAAATCCAACCTGACCTTGCAGTAATAGGATCACATCAGGATTAGTCTATGTCATAGATTAAGCCCACTGAAGTAAACTAATCTTTCCCCAGTCAGCTAAGACTGTATGTTTACTCGCTAAGCTGGGAAAAACTCACAAGTGCAAAAAGCATATCTGTTGGAATAGACCATCTAGACTGTGCCTACATCAACGATTAGTGCACTTACTGCTGCACCACTGAACTGACCTTAAAGTGGCTTCAGAAAGCAAGATCTCTTTAAACAGTTGTTAAACTACATTGTGTGCATTCACGGAAAAAGCATATACAAGTCAGCAGAGCACTGTTATACTGAAGGCTCTTACAGACTCCATGAATTCGCATTTGGGCAGTCAAAACTTTCTTTCTGAGCGAAGCAAGCAATTCTGTCCATCAACACAAAGATGTCTTGCAGGCAGTGGAACATCTTCCCTTTGGCTGGCAGAGAAATATTCCATTCAGACTGCAAGCAACAGGAAGCTCTGAACTGGGGCGGCTATGAGAAGGAACAGTATACCCACTGTGCTTCTCTGCCCATGAATACAGCAGCTGATGGCTCTGCTTAACTGCAGATGTACTAGCCCACTCCTCTCCTGCCATTAGTCCCTTCGCACAGAGATCACCAGAGCACCACACTACAAAATGGGTGTTTGTTCCCTGCTCGGTGTCATCAAACTACTTCTTTCCCAGTCAGTAAGAGTAATGGCTTTTGTGCATCTGGGGAATAAGGTACCTCTGGGAGCATCCTCTTCCTCATAGGAATGCCTTTTTTAGTGCATGCATCGCACTGCTTCTCCAGAAGTCTCTACACATCTTTGGGAGCTGTCCATTCTACCATCTCAGTCCAGGCTGCTTACAGTCCTTTTGAATACTTCCTTTTCTCCTTCACCTCTGTTAATTAAAATATTTTCCAGGATCTTTATTTTGAATTCTCATCAAAACATCAACATCCGATTGAAAGTGGGCACGGGGAAATTAAGACAGAAAGCAGATTCTTTTTTTTTTTTTTTGGGGGGGGGGGGGGGGGCAGTATTTCCTCACATGCCTGTGGTTTCCTACTCGTAGAAATGATCACAGCCCAATGCCTCCACATAATAGGGCTAGCAGAGTTGTGCCTGTGAAAACACACTAACCAAGATGCTGATCTGACATCAGAGATACCGTTTTACTGAAGATATACTCTAAGTGGGAGCAAAACAAGATTGTGCAAACCTCTGGACAGTCACCCCCGCAGAAGCACCAGACCAGGTCCCTGCATGGGAGAGTAACCAACTGCCTTTGTGGCACCACCACCCTACTGCTGCCTGCTTAACCTACACAGCTGGTCTACTTTAACATCCAATTCTTAAACAGCTCCTGATTCAGAGATAAAGTGAGAAAGTGAACGCACCCAGTCAGTGTTTGTATACATACACATATCCAGTCAATAAATTCCTGCTTTCTAGTCTACTCAAAAAAACAACTTTTCCCACCTGTCCTCAAGGAACTTCATCTTCACATGCTACAGGGCAACAGAAGTGCAACAAAAGAAAGTCTTCCATGTTCTATGACTAGAAGGTATCTCGAGAGCACATTCATAAATAATGAAGTCCAAGATAAATTGGACAGAAGATGAAGAAAACATCTTGAATACCAGAGAAGTTGTAGTTCGCCAAGAAGCAGTGTGTTCTGTGCTGTGCAAGAGAACATGTTGCTTTTTTTCTTTTTTCCTTAGCAACTACCAACAGCCTTCTGGGCCCAATCCTACATACCTTACAAGGGTGGAATTTCCCAAGTAAAATTTACCATAGTTCAGAAACAAAAGTAGTGCATATTTTAGGACTTAGAGGAGAGTTAAGCATAGACTGGCATTATGCCAGTCCTCCGCATTAGGCTGAATTCCACCTTTAATGAAGTTGGTCTGAACTAGGCTTTTCCAGGATTGCGAGGATTGGGCCCACTGTTAAATTAGAAACTGTTGTTACAGCGATTCATTACAGCTAAGGAATTCTCAGCACATAGACATTTTAAATGAGAACTAACATGGACAAAAGGACAAAATAATGAAAATATAACATGGTTGCATACCTGTGATGCAGATCCAGTCAAATGACTCCATTTAGCTCTTTGCACGCACTTACAAAGATCATCTTTGTACCGTGTATGTATAGTACCTAGCTCAACAGGGTCCATGCCTTAGCTTTCTCGGATCTTGTCAAAAATTATTAAATCAGAAACACCACGTGTTGATTTTTTTTTAGACTAAATCAATTTAGAAAGTGTACATTGCCATCTGACTTCCCACAAGATTCTACTAAAAAAGTACTCATATTAAAAGGAGAAAACATTTACAACAGTAAGCGTATTTTTCAATCCATGAACAAGAGTCAAGTTTCCCTAATAAGATTCAGGAAACTGAACACCAAAGGCTTATTTTATCAAGACCTATCTAGTTGTAACTGAAGAAAAAAATAAAATATCCCAAACAGAAACTCAGTGATACAGGAACCTTAACCATCAGCATTTTTGCAATTAAAACGTGGTCTTAACTTGATGTAGAGGGTTTTAAACTAGCTGTGATGGAAGCCTGACTACCAGACTGAAATAGGAACAAGACTGAAAGCAGCCATTTGTAGCTTTGAACGTGTACATATGGAATTACTCCTAATGATTACATCCCTGACTGACTCCATTTGCAGATACTCATCCTGAAGATGAGTGACTCTTTCTTCCTTTGCTTAACCCACATTTTATCCCAAATATCTATGTTAAATGGATTCTCACAAGAACAATGTTTGCCCACAACTTACTTTTGAATTTTAATTTCCAAACTTGTGCTGTCTGAGGAAAGGATGACTGCACATCTTGATAACCTTCAAACTTGTGTTATTAGCAGAAAACTGTAAATCAAGCAACATTTCTGCAACAAAATTAACATGAAGTTTCAAGTAGAAAGACCATTTGAAGAATTTCCCTTTAACACCCCTGAAACTGGTAGCTAGGGCCACAGAGAGGATGTCTGAGCTGTGTTAGTCATGACATACATGGTTGCATTAATACTCAGCAAGAGTCCTCACAACTGAAACAGATGTACCCATGGTAGACTAAGGTTTTATCGCTGCCACTGAGGTGTTTGGTTTCTATGCACGCTGATAAGTAGGCAGCTGGTGGGGCCATATTTGCTTCCTGACTGCTGTGTTTTGTGAGTTATGCAAAACTTCCAAGCTCTCACCTCTGTAGCAGTAACAGCAAGGTGTAGGCAGTTTCTTGTCCCAGAGCCACTCAAGGCCTGGCTGGTGGTGGAGCCCGCTGCCGAGCTCCATTTCAGCAGTCACCTAATCAATAAGGAAAACTACTGCGTTGATGTGATTTGATTTTCTGTTATGAATTCATCTTAAAAACAGCATGACAATCTGTTCCTCAGAACAGTACAACTAACACACCATAACTTACAAAGGTATGGCTGACCTTTCTTTCTTGTTCATTTAGGGATGGGTAATTCACCTTAGAACTTCCAGTGATGAGTTAGTAGGATCATTGCTAACATTCTTTGTTTCTAAATTGCCAGAATAGAGAAAGTTTGCATTTTTAGTGAAAGCTATTTTGCAATACAACATTTTAAGCAGCTGAGTGGTGTTTAAATCCATACCTACCGCAAGATACTAGAAAAGTAACAATTTTTAGATGAAACTTTTAGAACTTAATAGCTTGAGAGTTTTGGAGATGGGCAGCAAGGTGATCTATATTGCCTTCAGCAAATTTGTATGACCCCCCAAATCTGCTCTGCTGGGACACTTTCAAGCACAAACTGTCACAAGACTGTCTATTAATTCCCATTTTCCATAACAAACACACTAGAGAACTGCAGAGTTCTTCTCCTTTCCAAAATTATTTGACTATAGATTCCCAGTGTGGTTGGTAAAGTGAGATGAACTGCAAAATGTTCAGAAATCTATCCCTTTTGTTCAGGTCAAGGAAGACCGAAGATATCATCATGACAGTACAACAAAAAGAACACCAGTTAGTTCATTTCAAATCTTTGCCTTGCATTCTGCTTATAAAACATTAGTCGTTTTTTATTCATCATCTCTTTCTTTCACTGTCCTGCTTACAAGCAATGTTTAGTCTACAATACAGTTGGTACTAAAGAAACCTGAACTTTGATGTAGCGTTTAGCAAGTACATATCAAAAGATATGTATGTCTGTACTCTTTCCTCAAGCACATTTCAGATGGCTAAAAATTTACTTTCATTATTCATTTTGAAGCCATGAAAAAAATCTCTCTCTTCTGCCAAAAAATTTAAGAAAGAAAGAGAATGTCTTTATTTAGTTAACAAATTCCAGGTATGTAAGATGCTACTGCATTAAAAGCTCAGATTTAAACTACTTAAGATTAATTCAAGTTCAAGTTTCAGAAGACTGAAGAATTGCAGCTAGCACTATACCACTTGGAAAAAAAAAAAAAAAGCAGTTCTCATCTCACTTAAATGCAGAGCCATAAAATGAGCCATTTTAGCATCCTGCTTTGCAAAAGACCTTTGACACAAGCAAATGGCCAGTGAAACAATGGTAAAAAAGAATACATTTCTTTTCTCAGTTGCATACAATCTGTTCATTTTATCTTACAGTTTTGCTTAAAATAGAAAAGTGAGAAGCACCTACCTTGTCAGACATCGTGAAAGCACCATATCCTTGGGACGTTAGTTAACATAGCAACATAACGTTTAGTTTAAAATCAAAGTGTTCTCCATAGCCCTTAGCATGCAGAGGTTCTTTTAGCTCTGCTAGAGGATGTGCAAACGTCTACTCAGGGTATTAGAAAAGGCTAATTCCTAATTCCCTCTACTAAGCCTGCTTGCTGCTATGGACTACTAGTGGCTTTATTCTTATTAGAGACTTACTGGTTGCCCAAGGTGACAGTGCTGTGTCACAGGTAATCATGAAAGTGATATGGCAAAGGGGTTCTAAAACTCTAGCTTTGAGTAAAAATATTAAATGATTACGCACGTATGTAGCTTTTTAAGACTAAATTAACAAACAGATAGTAGTGCTTTACTTTTCTAATACCAGCTAACATGCAATAACATCATATTGCCTTTCCATTTATGTGTCACAACCTGTCATTCGAAGAATCAACAGCAGCAGATTGGAGCAGGCTGATACTATGCCCCATATGGTAGCAATTATAAAAAGAGAAGAAGGTCAAGCCATGTCAGAAAAGGGAGAGTGCTTACACTTGTTTTTAGATTTTGGGTGTAAGCCAATAAATCTTTTCTAACCATTTAACTTAGAACCCGGCTACTTACCAAACAATAGAACAAATCCTTAGAGGGGTTAACACCTGTAACTTCCATTTGCAGCCGGAACAAGAACAATGGTACTGGTTGGAGACATTTTGTTTGATGTTCCTTGCTAGTTTAAAAAGAAACAAATAACTAGCAACATAGCTGTAATCACAATAAACTCTGATGAAACAGCTGCAAATGACATTATTCAGTAACACATTTTCCAAGGCACAGGTGAACACAGACATTGAGTTTAATGGATTTCTCTGTCACAAGTTGTTGGCGTTTCTGCAAGGGTAGTTAGGTATTTTACACAAATTTTGACAAACATCTACATGAGGCATTTTTTGTTTAGGGGTACCTGTACCATACTGAAGCATGTTATTTAAACAAACTATACTGAGGCATCTGGCATCAGATAAGGTTGACTAATACGTGCTCACTTGAACTGCCCCATTTCATCACAGGAGTTGCAGCTGGCTGCCTATCTGCGTATTCTCCTTGGTGGCCTGTGCTAAGCATCTCACATAATATAGTTTCTCATCTGTCTGAATTTATAGGATGCCTTCTAGAAGTCACAAAACCACAGTGTGACTTGAGTTCTCCATGAAGCCAGCTCTGGAGAGCAGGCACATATAAAGCTTTTCAGTCCATGACAGACTTCACTACTTCAACTTTGAGATCCTAAAAAAATGATTTCTTGAACTGCCTGTTTACAGGGCTTTACACCTTTACACTCCTGCTTAAGTTCAAATTCTAATAGCTTGTTAGGGTATTAAGCTAATAGAGGATGATAATGCTGCCAGGTAGTCCAGGACTTAACAGTTCTCTGGTCTTTTGCCCTCATCCCTTTACAGTAGACTGATCAGTTTCTAATTCCATTTTCTGGTATACAGTGCAGGTAGATTGTCTTTTGCATTTAATAAGACCTTGGTCCCTCTCTGATACTTTTGGCTAATATCTGATTAGAAAATGAAATAATAATTAATATATTGCAAATGGACATAATTGCATCACAGGCTGCAGACAAAGAATTCCACATAGGAAACACTTCTTAATTTCAGTAAGTCTGGTGTTCCAACATCTTCCAGAAAATTAGATTATGAGATACCCTACAGCAAAACCTGTAACTCACAATTAACCACCTTCAGTTAGTCCACAGCATTCAACTATTTACTTTCCAAAGTCATAACTACTAGATTGTGCAGCAATTCTGTGTACTGATGTTAACCTTGAGATATTCCCCAATATTTGAATTCCTTCTGGTTCCATTAGAGAATACACTCATGTTGCAGAAAAACCTGGAATCATAGTGACATTTTTTAAAAGTTTTCTTCCAATTATTCCAAGCAAGAATCTTGGCAAAAGATTCTAATTCTAAACCATGGCAAAAGAAATAAAGGGAAAAAAATCTGTTCTCATCTTAATCGCTCTTCCCATGGCTTTTCAATTCCTCCTTCCGGTGTTTCAGAACACTGAAGAGCTCTCAGATATGGAGACCTCTGTGTCATAACAGCAGTAAAGGCCCTTTTCTGTGGAATGTACCACCATTACTATGAACTATGAACTACAGTTACCTTTTTTGCTTCTTTCTCCCCCTAACAATGTCTCTCAAGGATTTGGTTAAAAACAAGGACTTTATTAAACATACCGAGCACCTGAGCCAAAACATCGTATTCCTAACTGTAGATATGTGATTACTTAAACAAAGAAATCTGTGCTGGACAGAGTGCCAGATAAGAAGCGGCCTCATAAGCCTTTTCTTTTGCCTTTTTGTGAGACAAAGATTAAATTAATGGACAGATGAATTTTCACAAAGGTGGCAACACAGTTGTAGGAAAAGTCCTTGAAGCCCATCAGGTGTGACACTGTCAGTAGCCATTGAGTTGTTGTCTGAAACGTACAGAACAACATACTTACTCTAAGTCTGAAATTACTCTCTGGTCTGCTACTTACGAAGCAATCCTTTCGTTTCCATATCTGGGAAACCACTTATGAGTTTTATGCATAACTCATCAACTTCGTATTTATCAGACTCAGATAAACTATCTTCAGTCGCTTTTCTTCTGCAGTAGCATATGCCGAAGTAAAAGCCAACATAATACAGATTTGTATACTGTTCTTCTAAACTTATGTGGTTTTGGTTGTTCTCTGTGCCCTAAAGTAACTACAAAAGTCATAATGAATGCAACCAGAAAAAAAAACTTTAATTAGTCTTTACATTTACACATTCTGGAGATGGCTATCCCCATCTGGTTCCTCACTGTCTCCATGACACGCACGGAGTGCTTCAGTTTTCGGCACATTTCTTCCCTGTGTGTCCAGCCAAGCTTCACTACATTGTTCACTTCATCAGGGTCCAGCAGATGGAGCTAGCAATACACTTGTTTGGCACGGACATGGGAAAGAAACAGCATTTTAATGAGTTATTAGACTAGACCACACTTTTTACTTAACAGTTCTGAGAAACTAGCTGGTAATAGCTTATCTTGTGCAAATCAAATATCCCTCCACCATTTGTTCTTCCCAGAGCAGGATAAAAAGCAGTCTCTTCTCAACTCTCCCACTTTAGATCATTGATTCTATCTCATTATTTAGCCTATTCCTTTTTCACAGAAGCATGGAAGACAGTGGCAGACAAGGAAAACGCAAGGTGGCTCAGTACTTCAGGCATTTTTTTATTTTCCTGACTAAAGTCACAGTTTACCAGGGTCACAAATTCCCTGCTTAAGCAGTTACCAGTCCCAGATGTCAAACTGCAAAAACATGGATCTATCTTCAACTGAAAGGAAAAAGAAATTATGCATTTCATTTAGACCAATCTGACAGCAACTTAAAAAGAAACAGACCTTCAAAGTCAAAGCACATCTTGTTGGCAACCCAGAAGAAGACTCAAAGACGAGATTAAAATTATAAGAGGAGAAGAGGATTAACAAACTGAACTTGCAGGGAATCCTGATCTGCCCACTGCAGAATGAGACAAAGCTTCCATCGCTAAAGAAGTAGCATGTTTTCTGCACGTTCTTGTTCCCTGGCTGTATCCACTGCTACATTAATCACTTTCTTAGAATGCTGGCTAACAGTACACTGTGTTCCAAAGCAATGGTAATATCATCTACACTGGTCTTCCACAGAGCCTTTATTAAAGATCATACAGTTTTAAAAAAAATATAAAATCCTGCTCATCATTGACCTTTAAAGTGAGTCTCTACAGATTGAGTTACAAGCATTCAAAAATATTACTTCCCTCTACCTAACTCAAGTAGGGTTGAGACTGTGTAATAGGTTCATATAGATAATGCAATCCAAACAGATGTATTTCCATCTCCCTATACAGAGCTGACTATAGCCCTGCTCTTCACACTGTTGAATCTTACTCCCCCTTTTGACCTATTCAGCCACACCTCTAGACAGCATCTACCAAAGTGCAACTATACTAACAAAGGCTGGAAGACCCAGAGCAAGAATATGCACTGACTGCATGGTCAACTGACTATACATGACTTGCCTCCGTAATTCTTATGACTACATACAGATAGTGACTGATCCTGACACATAAGTTTATTTTTCACTGAAGCACATAGTGAAAGAAACTTCTGGAGATTTTTTTAAGAATAATTTTCACATATAATGTTTTAGAAATTGTGTTTTTAATACAATCAAAATTTTATCAGTTGGTGGAAGAAGCACTGGACTAACTGAAGCAAGAATAATGTAGTTCTGATCAGCAGAGACATAGCTTTTGGATACTCATCTGCTTGAGCTGTATGCTGTTAGGCTCTCAGCAACGTAAGAGGAATTGATGTAGCAAAATCTAGACTATAATAAATGAAGAAAGCAGGTAAATGCTATGGAGAACAAGCCACTGTTCCAACAAAACTTCATTTTACAGGATCAAAACAAATATTCTGGCTAGGAACCCACTGTCCCCCTAAGGGGGGCCCTGAGACAAAGAAAACTGCTGAAGCCAGAAAAATACCATTAGCAGTATCTTGTTAGAAAATTAAACTTACAGCTGGTAGTAAGAAACTCTTAAAATTATTAATATTATTACATTATATTCTGGAAAATACATAAGGATATTTATAGCTACTCTAAGTGGTGACTGCTTCACTGCTAATGTAAGAAGTATCCAAAATGGGCATTACATAATGTTGAAATAGAACTAAGTTAAGGATTTAAAGATTTTGACTGAGGCTCTGTTTTTAACGAACTCAATAAAAAAAAAAAAGCTCATTTTTTGGTTTCAGTTAGTGTTCAAATATTCAGGCAATGTCCAGGCACTGCTGGGGATGCTGGACAAAAAGGTAATTCAATAGATTAAATATCCCCAGGTCCTCAGACTTCTCCCAGAGTATCTGTCAATTCCCAGTAAGGCATTCAGAATGTTCCAGTCCCCAACCTATACCACCAAACTCCCCCCAGCTATTCCTCCTTACCAGAAGGGAAAGCAGGTACCTCATTTCATTTGGACGCAGACTGAGAAGGAAACAGGCGATTCCTAAGCCAAGTACACCTCTAGAGCAAACCTTAGTGGCATAACCACAAGACCTTCTTTCTGAAACCCAGGTCTACCTTTTACTCAGCTAGCCCACATACCAGCTGTATTTCTCCGTGTTTTTATTCTTAAGCTTGTACAGGGAAGACAAATTTTTAAGTCACCGCATTCCTCACATGCAGGAACAGTTTGGCTCCTATCTGCTGTAAATAGACCCTTCTGCTGTCTGCGCTGGTTCTCGGTGTTCCAAGCAGAAGGCAGTCAGAGCACGTAGCGCTCCTAACACCTCCACTGTGGCCCATGTTACAGCCCAGTCTGGCAGATACGCTGGCACACAGCCATCATGTTTTTTAAGAGGGTCTAAGGAACAATCAGACAGAGGAAAATACAAGCAGTCCTTCTGGAAAGGGTCTTCCTAAGGGACAGATTCCACCTGCCTATCCTTTTGTGTTGTCAACATGGCACAGAGGGACTGTGGGTCAAAGGAAAGCTCATCTCAGGGACTTTCAAATACGCTGACATTTTTTCTGAAAATGGGGTGAGGTGAGGGTTCTGATATGTCTTTAAGGCTTTTGGGGGACCTCAGAAACGAATGTGGCATTTTTCAAAAAGCTTAGAAAGTCATTTGACACTGAATTTGAATATTGACAGTGTGGCCCCTACTGCAGCGAGGCAGCTATACCATCTAAAATGGGTGACACAAGGAACAGGGAAACAGCACAGGCTTTGTTTGCTCTGTTTCCTCCTGGGAGGATCCTTCGCAACCACCCTGTATGGCACTGTTGCAGGGCAACTTTACCTTCCATCCCGAGCAGAGTTCAGCGACGTAGGTAAGTCACATAGGATGTACGAGGCAGTGCTTATCCTCGTTCCCTCTAGTCGACACTTCATGACTGAGCTCAATAGTAAGAGAATAAAGCAGAGAGAAAAAAATAGCTCTGACTCCCACACATTAATTAGCCTTCAGATCTCCACAGAGCATCTATTTTGACATTTCTGGATGGTTTAATCTATGTTAGGAACTAATTAAAGTTATGAGCAAGGATTCTCACCCATACCTTAGGCCATTTACTCATGGTAGAGGGACCTGAGAAGCCTGAAGTCAGCGTGAAAGCAATATGCTGGCAGTTTCTCAGGACCTTAGTGACAGTTCATGTCTAAGAGGTGTGCCAGGAACAGGACTACAGGGCACAATGCTGCTGACCTATGTCAGACATGAGATACTGTATACATGCTATAAAACTTCCTAGATGCTGAAGCTGTTTAGAATCATTAAAATAAGAAAGTCGCAGAATCATAGAATATCCCGAGTTGGAAGGGACCCGTAAGGATCATCAAGTCCAACTCCTGGCACCGCACAGGTCTGCCCAAAAGTTCAGACCATGTGACTAAGTGCACAGTCCAATCTCTTCTTAAATTCAGACAGGCTTGGTGCAGCGACTACTTCACTGGGGAGCCTGTTCCAGTGTGCAACCACCCTCTCAGTGAAGAACCTCTTCCTGATGTCCAGCCTAAACTTCCCCTGCCTCAGCTTAACACCGTTCCCGCGGGTCCTGTCACTGGTGATAACGGAGAATAGGCCACCTGCCTCTTCACTCCCCCTCGCGAGGAAGTTGTAGACCGCGATGAGGTCCCCCCTCAGCCTCCTCTTCTCCAGGCTGAACAGGCCAAGTGACCTCATATGTCTTCCCCTCTAGGCCCTTCACCATCTTCATCGCCCTCCTCTGGACACTCTCCAACAGTTTAATGTCCTTTTTGTACTGTGGTGCCCAGAACTGCACACAGTACTCGGGGCGAGGCCGCACCAGCGCAGAGTAGAGCGGGACAATCACTTCCCTCGACCGACTAGCGATGCCGTGTTTGATGCACCCCAGCATACGGTTGGCCTTCCTGGCTGCCAGGGCACACTGATGGCCCATATTCAACTTGCTGTCAACCACAACCCCCAGGTCCCTCTCTGTGGGGCTGCTCCCCAGCGTCTCGTCGCCCAGTCTGTACGTATAGCCAGGGTTGCCCCGTCCTAGGTGCAGGACCTGGCACTTGCCTTTGTTAAACTTCATGTGGTTGGTGATCGCCCATCTCTCCAATCTGTCCAGATCTCTCTGCAAGGCCTTTCCACCCTCATCCAAGTCCACAACTCCTCCAAGTTTGGTGTTGCTGGCAAATTTGCTCAAAACACCTTCTAGTCCTACATACAAATCATTTATAAAAACACTGAAGAGGACTAGCCCTAAAATGGAGCCTTGAGGGACCCCACTAGTGACCATCCGCCAGCCAGATGTGGCCCCATTTACCACAACCCTTTGAGCCCTGCCCATCAGCCAATTGCTCACCCATCGGATGATGTTTTTGTTCAGCTGTACGCTGGGCATTTTGTCCAATAGGATCCTACGGGAAACCATGTCAAAAGCTTTGCTGAAGTCCAAAAAGATCACATCAGCTGGTTTCCCTTGATCGACTAGATGGGTGATCTTCTCATAAAAAGAAATCAAATTTGTTAGGCAGGACCTACCCCTCATGAACCCATGTTGGCTGGGACCAATGACCGCAAGTCAGCCAAGTCGTCTTCCCCCTTGCTAGGTTGTGAGTCTTGTGCTCTGCTTCTTACGGCTACATCACTGAATGACCAAAACTGACATTCTAAAAAGCATGACTATCAATTAAAAGGCAGGTTGATTCTTATAATAGAGAAAGAAAGAAAATACTGGCAGTTGGATTCCCAAGCTGACACCTTTGTTCAACAGTGCTAAACTGTAGCTATTGTAATAAAAAGTTCTACCGTGACTGTTATTGGAATTACTAATATTAGAATGAGAGAGATAAAAGCAGCCTCATTTGAAGCAGCTATTCTGTTCTATGATTTTAGATACACAACCATCAGCTGTAGCTTAAATGGGACGTTACCAATGCTGGCATGCCCACACACATAAAGGAAACAGACTTCTGCACCTCTTTGCATAGAGCTTGTAACCCAGAAATGAACGTATTACTGTGTGCGAAGTCTGGTTCTCCTGATCTCAGGTCCAGAAGCAACATTTTCTTCATTCAAATTCCTTAAAAGTGGCCTACTTTCCATATTTATATTAAGAACTAAAAATCTGAAAAGAACACTGAAACACAGTACAGCAGGTGTTGTGCAGATCAAGATTGGTGTTCCTACTGGAATAGGTGGGGTTTGTATTTTAATTGTGCTGTTCAGAAGTTAACATGACTCACTGCCTCTCCTCTTTCCTGCCTAACGGCCTTGTACTGTACAAACAGGGGTGTGTTTGAAGGGACCATGGGTGTAGTAGAGGGAAACTTAAGAGTCCCTGCAGAGATATCAGTGTACCTGGTGATGTTTCCAATCCTGATTTAGAATAACACCTAAGAAGTTACATCACTAATAATGTCTGTAAGAGGGAAAAATAGATAATACTAATGAATCCCAGGGAATCCAAACTAGGAACTAAACAAAAAGCACCTAATCTCTTCTGACTGTTGGCACTCCAACAGTTATTTGATAGCCAAGGCAGAATAATGATAATAAGCCAAAATAATTTTTTGAAAGGAATCTCTTAGGAGGGGGAGGCTGGAAGGGAATGCAAGTTGTCTTTGTGGAATGTTGTCAGATGAGAATTAAAATTCCAGTCTTTACTGAGGCCTCTCCTGGAATGCACAAAACACTGGGTACATTCCCCTCGTGCACACACAAACTTTGTGCTTTATTTTTCCATGCCATGCTGCTTATAGGCTCATAGCTGCATTCCTGCTTGGCTTCTCAGCCATCTTGGTACATAAACACAGTGACACCCAAATCTCCACTCTTCAGCCCTGGTGCCTCAGCTGAAACAGAAGCTATTTCACTCAGGAGCAAGAGACATCTGAAGGTCCATGCTGGGACTAGGAGGGAACTGCTGTACAGGATCATCCTGAGGTTTAGTTCATACCCAGACTTCACCAAAAGCTTCTCAAAAATCATACCAAAGACGCCTTAACAAATCTTTAGCGGTCAGCAGTGGGACAAGCATGAGACCTGGCAAAGCTCTCATTTCTCTTTCAAATGCTTAGAATTTGGCTTATGCTCTGAAACGCAACTGTTAATATTCATCATCTATCATACCGTTGATTGCAGTCGTTACCTAAAGCACTTACATTTCATAAACAATGCAATACCCTTTCAAAGGACTGAAGAGAAGGAGCAGAACGGAGAGGCGAGTTTTCTTCCATGGTATCTTCTCAGAAAATGTAATCTGAATACCAAACACGAGGAAGGCCTGCAAAGGGGACAAACATCTCTTCACCAGAATGACATGTGTATTTCCTAATAACAAATAAACAAGCTATGCAGGCCACTTATTGAGGGTAACTATACAATAAAACACAAAACAACATTGTGTGATAATGAAGTTGGATGCCAATTACTGAATCTTTACAGCCCATTCCCACCAATGCCAATGTCAAACACCACAGTCAATGTCGAACTTCCAAGACGAGTATAAATTGAGACTTGGAGCTGGATTTATTAAAGTATTTTTTCAACAGATGCCTTAAAATGCAGACTATACTTCAGAAAATGTCACTGTGTACCTAATTCCCATTTGCTTTGCTGCAGGTGAGATTTGCAACTGAAAATCTCACTAAACATTATCTGAATTTCTAGGAGCTTAAACAGCATTGAAAAGATCCACTTGTGTGACATTCATCCTCTGCAGGGATGAGAAGAGGATTTCACCAACTCCATTGGGAGCCATGAGATATGGAGGCCTTTTGATGTGGTGAGTACAGAATCTCATCCTGATCACAGTCTTAAAGGCTGCACATGCCATTTTACAAATTACTGTTAAAACTCGGAGGCTAGAATGCAACTCCCACATGCAAGATAGATATAGCAGATTACAATACGGCGCCAGATGTATGTAACAAAGAGCTACTCCTCGCAGGCTCCGTCAAAAATTATGTTACTGAAAGCCCCACAATGCCACAGGACAACCCCCTCCTACAAATAATTTTCCAAAGACTACAAATAGCGTCCAGTTAGCAAGGGCTGGCCACACAGAGTTCTGCCCATTTGCCTTGTCACTAACTGGTGCGAGTCATTAGTCACTAACTGAAGTTTCTGTTGGACTCACTGAGAGCAATTAGGCCAACAGTCAGGTTTAATTTTTAACTTAATGCAAAATGCTGCTTTTCTATGAGCAGTTGAAGGACTCTCTGTGTTCTACAAGAAAATCCCTGTTTTCCACATCAGAAGAGCTTCCTAGTTCTTGCAGCACTGAGCAAGTTTGAGAGCACTGGGCTCCACGTGACTGCCATCAAAAAACTTCTAAACCAATCGATCAACCAATTCCATGAGCACAGGCACTAATGAAGGCTGTTTTCTATGGATTTATATATTACGGCCTCACTGTTGCATAACACTACACAAACTCACAATACAGTCTCCCACTCAGGCAGCTACTGGGTCTGTCCCATCCTCTTACCCTATTTAGCCTATTTTCAGACACTGCCTCACTGCTAATGTTAGCCAAAATTAGCTAGGGGAATCCGCTGTAGACAAACAACAGTAAGGTTGCATTAGGTCTCACTGATTTAGTAATCTAGGTTAAAAATAATCTATCCTCTACATAACTGTTGTTAAATTACTATACTGTTGGGAAAGATCAGGAAGAAAAAACTCTTAAAATTCGGACTACTTCTGTTCTTCCTCTCTGAATACAGAGATCAGTGTGAATTCTTTTCTGCAGGCTAAACGCCAGTCAGCCTAGAAAAGTACAGGATTCCCTGCATCTATGACTTCCTAGTGCCAACAGAACACTGCCTGAGTCACTTCCAAAGAATGGTTCCCAAGCCTACATTTCCAAACACAAATAAGCCTACCCTATTACACGGAAAGTTAATATTTAATAGTTCTGACCTCAGTTATTGTGGCAGCCTGCTAGTTTCCGCCACATAGCATGGAGAAAAGCAACTTGTTTCATTGAAAAAGAGAAAGTGAAGCGATGTGACCTTTGTGTCCATAAAATTCACCCAAGTTCTGTTTGACCATGTTTCCACTCAGACCTTTAAAAAAAAAAAAAGTCAGGAATGGGGTAAGTATTAAAAATGATCACCTGTCTAACACATGCTAACTTTCAACCTCACTACTGCTACTTAGCCGTTTGAGACTTTGGTAAAATCATTTTACTTCTCCATCATAATTTGCCTTTTAAATTAGTCAATAGTATATACCATAATTTCCTGTAAGGTATTTTTCAAAGATTATTTGTTTTCTACAGAGTTTTGAACATGCAAGTGGACAGAGTGAACTAAATTATCACATCTTCAAGAACTGAAAACATTTGACAGGCAATCTGAAGTGTATGTAGGCAGATATTTTGCAGCGTACATACTCACTTTCATCAGTTACTTTTCTTAATGGTTTCAAAAAACCTTTTCTTAAATGTGATATTTAACAAGCTATCTATTAAATTCCTGTGAGCCTTAAACTATAAAACTCATACCTGGGAAATCCTTTTTGTTACAATTTGCAAGGCTGATTCTCTACTTTCTCATTACCTGATTAGCTGTTCATTACTTACTGAAAACAGAAGCTTTTTTAGCTGCTTTGGATCAGACCCTTGAAAGAATATAACACCTCAGTTTAAGAAAAAATAGTCCTGATTTACAATAACAAAAGTGAAAGAATAGAGATTACAATTTGACCTAAATTAAGAACAGAAATTTCACCAAGCTTTACCAACAGTCACATCTATACCTATTATCAGCATGTCTTATAGCTGTATTATTCAATACACTGATGAATGCCAGGCACGTCTATTATTTTTTTAAGCCAGCATAATTGATAACATTCTATTACTCTGTTTCTCACCAGTATTTAAATGCATGTAACATCCAGTTCATTTAATTACAGCAGCAAAGAGAAAATTAAACAGCCCACAAGATGAAATAGCACACTTCTCATCAAGGTAAGATTATATGGTTGCAAACCACTTGTTCACAGGGTGTCCCAACCCAATTCCCATCTCAGCTGTAGTAAAAACAAAAACAACCCACAGTTTGAAGCCAAGCTTTCCAAACTTGTGTAATTAGTTTTATAAAAGAAAAAGTGTATGAGAAAATTTTACTATCTACCATTATTTGTTTCGCCTATACAAAACAGGCTAAATGCTGCCATAGAGTGTTAAAACGTATCCCCTTCTTCAGTGGTAATAAACATGTTTGAAAAAGCAGTCTAAGGCAGATCTTAAATTATCCCCAGGCTGGGATTAAAAGCGAAAGGACATGTAGCCCCTTTTACCCTCAGAAGTTGTTTTCTCTCAACTATTATTTTCTCTTTGTGTTGATTTTTCCATTAGATATTTTTTGGCATGACTGAAGAATTTTTGCAGGCCCTCAAGTGCAACATAAAATGAAGAGTATATATATGGAGTGAAAAATGTATTTAACATCTGATCAACACCAATGAATTTGTGTGAACTCCCATCAAATTCAGTGGGACCACATGGTTAAGCAAGGACCAGCAGAACACAAAGTTTTGAGTGATGATGTGTTTAGATTGTCTGCTATGTGATGTGTGAAACTTGTCTAGGTGACGTTTAAATATTCTTCACAGTATGCAAAATAATAATAAATCAAATAGTCCAAAATCAAAGAATACAAAATGAGCTCAAGAACAAAAAGTGAAAGCTTCCATGTTTGAAAGCAGATTCTGAAAAAAATATATCTCCTTTGAGTAGTCACAATCTGTTTTACTGTTTGCACTGTTAGTTCACCGAGCACTTCAATTCAGCGTTTTGTTGGGATGGCAGGAGGCTTCCTTCTAATTCACATCATGTAGCAAAGCAAGTCTGTATCTGGGTGATGATCCACACAGAGCTGCCACCACTAACAGACTAGTCTTCACAAGAGGCTTTGTCACCATAAAGAGGCCAAACTTCCTGTCTATCAGCCAAAAGCAGGAAGTACCCCAGATCTCTCTCTCAGTGCGGCACCAACAGACAGCTGGGATAAGCCCTAAAAAAGAACGTGCTGTAAATGCTTAGCAAAAGGCAAGGGAAAATGTGTCTTTTTTAGTAGCCTCCCACAGTATGATTTCTAGGGAGCCTAAGTAAAAGACACTGTCATTTTGCTAAACCCAAAGGCAGAATGTGGGTATGCAAAGAGCTGGCAGAACTAACAGTCCTGCAGCAAAGGTGTTCTTATTGCCACCTAAGGCTGAACTACGCAGCTAAGATCTTTCCACACTCAGAACTACAAGTTTGTATTTCAGTTCTACAACAGACAGACCACAAACTCCAGACCCAAATTCTCCATGCCTCGGAACAAACTTCATCAGGAAATTCCTCTCCGGAAGCCTCCTGAGATGACAAGTCTCAGTCCAGTGACCGATACTGCCCAGCAAAATGAAGGTCTGTGGATATGTAGCACTAGATTTTATTTGGTTCTGCTGTGTTCAATTTGTTAACTCAAAGAAAAGATGACGCTCCAGAACACGTATATACAAACAAGGCTGCCCTTTCATGACTTCCTCATTTTGTCTTTTTTTTTTTTTAAGGACGTATTAGGCGCTCAACTCTCTTACCATTTCCAAGCAACATTGATCTTTACATTGAGTCTCAGAACTGTGTTTTTTGTTGTTGTTGGTTTTGGTATGGCTCTAGAGACCTTTGTTTATCAGAACAAATCCTGTCATGAGATACCATTTGTCTATGACTTTTTAACATGTTGTGACAGAAGTCCATGTTGTAATGCGATGGGAATTTACTAGCAGTCACTTTTGAGGAATAACATGGTGCCACAGTCTCAGGAGGTTCATAACGTATTCGTAGAGCAATTCACCCCTCCACAGAGCAAAGGGCAAAAGCATTACAAATGCACACTTGAGACTCCTAACACTGTGGTTTAAAGTGCTGAGGGCGTTCCTGCACATAAGAGATTACTTTTGCTCCCTTCACCTCAGACACCCCCAAGGTAAACTCTCTCTGCCACTGGCTGATCTGAAGGAGCTGGAATATAATGGCAAAGGGCATAGGGGTGTACACAGCATTTGTTCTGTAAAGCAAGAAAATCCCCTAATACCCAGGAAAGCTCTAAAATGAATGTCTCAAATTCAATGATTCATGCTCATTTGGCTTTGCTGGCATAGGCAACAAACCAACTGGCCTTGTTTTCAACGCACGTCACTACTCGGGCAGTTGCTGATCAGAGAGATACCACTAGTGCCAAGAGCAGTTGGGTGGCAGAGTGCACGCAATCGTGCTCCAGTACTCATGCTGGAGTAGGGAAGCCATCCGATGCAGTGGAAACAACCTGCTGCTTTTCAGATGAAAACTGTAGTAGAGAAAATTGAAAGCATCAGAAGTGGACACCCTCTCCCCCCCAAACCCTTTATGAATGACAGATACAATGTGCAAGTAACTTGGGGGAATCAGGGCTGTTGTCACACTCCAACAGACTTGAATTAAAATAAGAACAGCATTTTTTAATGACATAACTTTAATAACAGGAGTACTCCTCATTGTACAGAAACAAAAAGGATACAGACATCGAAGTTCCAGGGTATAAGCTAACAACTGAAGCAGACACTGCAATGCTTCTGATCTTATGGAAGTAAAGGAAAAGGGGAGATACACATTCCCTTCCTCTCTAATGTCTTTTTCTGGCTAGGTTCACATACGATACTCAAGTAGGTGGTTCTAATCTGGTATGGCAATCCCTATTGCTCACGCAGCACAGCCTCTCTTTTCTCTGTGATTACAGGGACACACAAACACATTATACTGTTATACTGCCTTTCCACTAAGACAAAGGCTCTTCACTGCTTTTACAAAGTACAGTCTGTGTGTAGTAAATGATACCCCTCTGTGGTGGAAGGAAAGCGCTCCATTCCTTTCTCCTCAGATCAGAGCGTGGGTGGACTGCTGCGAGAACACACGTTGGCGTTTTCCTTGTATGTCTCCCATTTACCAGAAGGAAGGGAAAGCCTTGCCTCTGCAATCGGAGCAGGTGGCGATTCACTGCCTCTCCTCCAACCCGTGGGAGGAGAGCCGCAGGGGGAGGGAGCGTTCTCCCCACGGGAGACAAGGGCCAGGGCCAGGACCGAGACCTGCCCCGCGTGCTGCGCAGCACGGCACAGATTTTTGTAATCTCCTTCACCAGCCGGAGCTGCACGAGTGTCCGCGGCCAGGCGGTGGGGAGGGGGCCGCGTCCCGCAGCCCCGCTGGGGAAGGTCGCACCCCCAGGCAGGGGCCGGGTGTCGGGCCGTGCCCCGGCCCCGCCGGCAGAGGGAGCGGAGCAGGAGGCGGCGGCGAGGCCGCGCAGCGCGTGCCCGGGGGCGCCCCGCCCCGCGCCGCTATTAATAGCGCGCTGGCGGCCGCGGGCGAGGCGCGCGGGGCACGCGAGGACAGCGGCGGCGCCGCCTTAAAGGGGCAACGGCGCCGCCGCCCGCACTCGCCCTCCCAACCGGGCAGAGCGAAGCCGAGCCCCCTCCCGCCGCCTCGAGGCTCTGCCCGGGTCGCGCCCCCCGCGCCTGCCGCCGGCCGGGGGGGCCCACCGGCGCCTCGGCCCCAGGCTGCCCGGCGGGGGTAACTGCTTCGGGGCCTCCCCCCCCCCGCACGCGTTCTCGGGCGCAGAGCCGGAGAGAGCTTACCCTGCCTCGCATCACCACTCTAATTGAGAGCACTAGGATACACCACACAAATAAAGGCCTTCAAAGCCTTAAGCGTGCGTTCAAGCCTCTTGGTTTCTGCTAAAACCAGAAAGCCATCACTGCCTATCTTCGGAGCACAGAACAAAACACACGCTTTAACCAAGCTGAAACTCTCCTAGGCAGAAAGATCTCAATGCCATTAAGATCCTAGTTAACAGCTGAATACCTTCTCCAGCTGCCACCTACCACAGCAAGGAACCAGGACACCTCTAGTGTGCCTCTTCCCGTTCACAGCTCAGCATCAGTTTCACCAGAGGGTCACTAAAAACAAGCAGAAATACAGGAAATGGTCTGTACAGGCCCCTACCAAGAAGAAAGGTGAGGCAGTAGGGTTTGTTTGGAGCCACGCACGTATCATTTGAAAGTATCCCAAACTGTTGTTTCTCCTGTAATGGTAAAAATCCATTTCTTCTGGCCAAGATTCCTTTTAAGAGGTCTTTGCCAAGTTATGAACAATGCTTCATCAAAATGCACTATTGTGCAAAGCATGTAAACATATGCCATAAAGGCTAGGCTGTTATTCTTTCCAGGCACAGACCACCCTTGTTTTCAAAGATGTTTCAAGAAGAACATCTAATTCAATTAACAGAACTCTTTCATTTTTTAAATCACTTGTGTACATGCTTTTCAGATGCATCACTGAAATTTAATTTCCAACATGCATGCTGAAAATAATGCACTAAAGTTCAGTGTGAAAAGTTAGATGCAGATGAATTACGTATTCCTGGTGAAACACAGCAGTGAGCAGGCAGACTACTGAGACAGGAAGTCAGAAGCAAGAGAAAACAATATAAGCAACTTAGTTCAAACAAGCTGAGAGAGAAACAAACCTCCCACCTAGGGGATGATGTGATACTTTTGCATACTAAACTTATACGTATGAATGGGAAGGGCTAACAGAAAAGGAGGGAGAGTCCTTAACCAGGAACAAAAAGGTAAAGGGCTAAATTCTAAGTTCTTTAGAGTCTTATTTTCACTTAAATTCATGCTTTTGTGTATGGAGGATGTTTACACACCACGCTTCTTTTGTCCGTAGTGGGTCACTTCTAAGACCAACACCATCAACAGGTGTCTGAGGTAACAGTCCGCAATCTATTTAACTGTGTGACATTTTCCAAAACACGTCAAAATCAAATCTCACACATCAACAAACAAGATATAAAACCACAGCTTAAGTGCTACAGAAGGAATCTTAGCTCACAGTTGCACTTACTGAAAATTAAAATTCGTCAATGTGTGGCTGTTCTGACAATTGCACTAAAACATACAGTAACATACTCAGAGGTTAGACAGCAACAGTGAAAAAAAGGCTCTTATCTAGCAAGATTTGTAGTAAGGCGGGCCTTTGAGTCCTCCTCAATACATAACTTCCACTGATTCGAGTGAGAGTAAAAGAACAAGTTCTAGTTATGCTAAGAGAAAAACACCTAAGTATATTTTATTCTCAAAGATGAAGAAAGATGAACACATCAAGTTCCATACCTGTAAAAGGGAGTTATCATGGGTAAAAACCTAGCTAAGAGACTGTATTATTCAAGACGAACTCCACCAAACTACAGGCCAGGCCAGCAGGTGCTGTGATCGACAAAAAGCATTTAGCATTTCTACAAGAGTTGTTTTGAACAAAGTGGGACTTCTAGCATTCAGGAATGTGCACAGCAATCTTTGTTCTCCTGGTTATTGATATGCAGAAACAAGTTTGCCGGTACCTATCACTGATGGTGTTACACAGCAGCGTAGTTAGAACTGGTGATGCTACTGTCCCATTGTGGGCCAGGCCATGGAGGCAGGGAAGAACAGTCTACTGCTCCACAGAGTGCTCTTTAGTTTTAGATTGCACAATTTGAGGAACAGTGAACATTGGATTTACAGACCTCACCAGGTTTAGATGGAAACCGTACAAGTTTTGTTCTTGATTTTGCAGCCTCCCACTGGGCACCCATAATAAAGTCCAAAATTAATGGATATAATCTGAAAAACTGAGCTGAATGACTTGCCAAGGCCACGCAGGAGACTTGGGATCTCCTGGCTTTACTACCACCTTACTCAGAAAGTAAGGTATATGGCAGGTATACTCTGCAGTGCAATCTTATTATTTCCATGGCATATTTCATATATTCAAGTAACATCACAGACAAGATACGTCTGTGACTAAAGAGATGAATGCAAATAATTTTTTTTAACTGATATGCTTTGAAAAATATTTAAGATGGAGAAATTGTCTCCATTCTGAAAATATTATACACGATGCACCGTAAGTACATACTGCTGAATGTAAGGTTCTCACAATTTTTAACATCTGCATGTTTGGACCAAAGCAGTCTGCTACTCTTCCTGCATAAAGGCCATTTAAAAGGGGAATTTGACATCCAAACCCAAAATAGCAATTTTATTACCATTCCCACAACACTGTCACAGCTTTCACACCTCACAGAGGACTGGCCTTTTTCTTCTACATAAACCAAAGTAGAAAGCAAACAATACTGCAGGCAGACTGCTGTTAGAGCCTGCAGTGAGGGTGTGCACCTCCAAACCGCCACCAACCACCAGCTGGAACCTGAACACATCCTCACAGAAGCACGTAGGCAGAAAAACTTACGAACAAACCTGTCACTGTAGGGCTCTGCCTGGCTGAGTAGGAACAGGTTAGGAAGAAATCACGGTTTACAACACAGGAAACCCCACATCATCAGCAAGATTCACACTTGCACCCCAAAACTTAATTTCAGAAAAAAGTAAGATGTTACTTGGAGCTACTGAAAGTATTTGGAAGACATTTTTGCTCTGAAGGCTAATTCCCAGCTCCCACAGATGAGATACATCATTAGGATTCTGCACAGCAGAGGTTAAGACACTGGAGAGCTATCTAGCTGCTAAATTTAAAATATAATTGGATTGCTTTGTTTTACTTGCAACTCTTTTGCTTCCAGTCTTGTACTTCAAAAGTCTCACATGACTTATTCATTACTTCTCTTTGTTTTACTAACAACCCTTGTTTGGGATTTGGGACAAGGTGAATCAAGGTGAAACAGAAGGTAACATACTTCAAGCAGCTTAGTTCATAGGCATCCCTGGGGAATCGGTAGCAGAAGACATACTTAAGGGATTCAAGGCCTGAACACTGTTTACTTTTGCACTGCGCAGGGGCACTGCGCACACTGATACTACTGAGGAAAAGCTGTCAAAAAGAATTCCCTTCAACAAGCCCAAACTGGTACCTGTACTGTGAGGAAAACACCTCCAAATTGCAGGCAAACCCTCAATCACGGGCACTGACTCAGATTCTGTATTTTGGCCAGGCTTTATACAGGTAGAGGTTACACAGACACAAGTTGACACACTTACTCAATATTTCTCAACTTTCGTAAAGCTCCATATTCCGTGATATTACAGCTGCATAAAACCTAGATGTGAACCTCATTAGGGTTTCTACGTGTCCTGTGCTACGAAACCCTTGGAAGAGCATGTAGACTACCCAACTTATTTTCTGTAATACACAGCTTCTTTCCCACAAACTCCACGTCCCACAGGGGTTAAACAGTACAGTAACAGAGTTAAAATAGGTTCAGGAAAGAGCATGAGACTTAAAAATAGATGAGGAATCCAGGCGGCAAAGACACAGGAAGAGGTCTAAGACAAGCTGCAACAAGCCCGTGGAGAGCTTTTAAAAAAGCACATGAACTCCTCTGCCCCACTGAAGTCAATGTGGCTTTTACCAATGCCCTTTTACTGAGCCAGTACTTCATCCTGAGATCAGGCTTGGATTTCATTTCCACATGAATGAAAAGCCAGTGTAGTGGGAGGTAGTGACAGTGACACATACGCCATTGTTAATGTGGAGTACAGAGCATGGTGGCCCTTGAAAGACACAGACTGGCTTCATGTCTGCCTTTCCGCAATGAAGTCTGGAATCTCTTAAATAAAGTATTCTGATATGCCTTTGTTCTGCAGGGATACGAACACTCCCCGTAATTGTGTTTTTAAGGGAAGTAAAAACTGGATGAAGCTTTACTGGGCTTCAAACCATGGAAATCATTCATTGACAAACCTTTAATCTTAATGCAACACCGCAGCAGACTTTCAAGGGCTAAGGTAGTACCAATGCATGCTCAGACACAAAGGACAAGCCTAATGGCACAGCCGAGTTTTCATACACCTCACACGGAAGTTTTGCAGGCTCTTTAAACTGCAACACACAAGTGCCTGAACTTAAAAAGGAAAAAAAAAGTGTAATCATTATATACAGTAGTAGCAATTCCTCAAACACATATTTGCATGTGTTGACACTTCTGAAAGGAGGGCTGTTGAGCAGTTATGCTGGGAAATGAAACATTGCCTAACCCTGAGGAGTAACCGCAAGAACAGAAAAACAAGTGTTTCTGCAGCTGGCTTCTTCCTCCCACAGCCCTAGTCTCTGATTACAGAAATAAAAAGATTAAAAGTCACCTGAGGATCCAGCTGGTATTCAAGTAACTTTCTTCAAGCTATATAAAGCTTGCAGCTCAAACATCTAGTAACAACTTCCACTCCACTACCCTCCACCCCTCCGAAAAGTCTGGCTAGTGGCAAAACAAAATACACTCTCTCTCAAAAGCTTTCTGCTAGATGCATTTACATGTTAGGCTCAACAAGTTTAGCCATGAGATGGCTGATGGGAACACTAGGGACAACATTAGAGTAACTTACTCTCCCCCAAAGGAGTAATATTTTGGACATTTTGGGCAAGTAAGAAGAGGAGGAAACCTAATGAAAGAGAGCCTTCCTCCTTATGCACACGTTCACATCAAGCAGTAGGACATACACATGGGAGAGGTTGAATTACTATGCTGCTGCTGCTGCCTAGCCCCCTTCACCAATGAAGCTGCATCCAATCTTGTGGGTTAATTAACTCTTCAAAGAAACAGGTTAGTTTAACTCACTTCTCCATTACGGTTTGCTACCGCCATGCTAATCGCAGAGCTCCTTATGCAGTCTGTATTTACGGTCACAAATTGACCACTGACCAAACCACTCTGATATTTATTCAGTTGGGTCAGAAAGTTAGTCTAACCCAAGCAGTCTCAAAATGTGGGTAACAGCTCGCCAGAGCCAAGGAGATATGACTGCCTATTCTAGTATTTGGGTTCAGGAGCCTGGTAGACACAAAGGCATGGCTGGAAATGGATGGCATCTGGAATCAATTTGGAAAACTCAGATGAAGGTCACGGAATTCTGAAAATGTTTTTTCAGAGAAAACCACCATGTCTTCTGCTAGTTAACACATGTTGGCTTGCAGGGATGGGGGTACAGAAATCAACAGACACCTTTCTCGTTGCTCTGATTCAAGCATTGGGGTCAGTTTGACTTTTCAACTTGGTGAATCATCTCGTAAGAATCACCTTCTTTGGGAAGACCACAGGTCAGCATGAGGCATCCTGCAAGGATCAAATCTGCCATATGTAGATGGATGATCCATGAACCACATATGAGGATTTACAGAATACATTGGACTCATGGCACATGTGTGACACTGCTTGAGAACAAAATCTGTTTGAAATTCCTGAGAATAAATAGTAAATATAACAAAAGAGTCTCCCAGGAACTCGCTTCCACCTGAATATTATAGAAGCTCTTCAGAGAAGAGATTTTCTTTCCCTCAAGCCATACAATAAAATGGTAGGAACAAGATTCACCACCAGATCTAGCTTTTAACAATAAAAAAAAAAGGAAGTGAAAACATGTCACGGGCTGAGAAGCTCTTTCATTTATACTCTATATTGCTGTCTGGGTAAAAGAACCACCTCCGAAATACTGCCCACAATTTAAATCCCAACCACCTTCTGGCCAAGAAAAAAAAACAAACATCTATGAACACGTCCCCCTCAAAAATCTTTTACAGTGGTTGGATTCACTAAAACCACCGTGTACTGTAGTGGCTAGAACAGAAGAACAGAGTTTCTAGAGTCTGAAACAACATTTGTGAACATTTCCTATGCCCCTCTACTCTTAAAATGCCTCATACAACAGCAGCAGCCCCAAGCTGGCAACTTACCTTTTATTAATAGTTAATGAATTTCCATTGCGTAGCTCATACATATGCAAGATGTAAGCATCCTGAGTGCAACTGACTAGCATGCTTCCAAAATTCAGCACACCAAAAAATTACGTGATGTCAATCCAAGGGGGGTATAATCCTACCTAAGGAGACTGGCCCATGGGAGAAAAAGAAATGTAAAAAAGAAACCGTGCCAGTTTCAACCAAGAATAAAATTGAAGCAAATGGCAGGAATTATATACTTGCCATGAGGCATGAAGCCAGAGCTAAAAGAATTGCCTCTATTCAGTGTCTCAGCTTCAGAAAGAAGGAGTGGATAAACAATTAGACAATGCACTCGGTATACAATTTCATTGCCCTGAGTCAGAAGCGGTAGGGATGTGTAGACCAGTACTCTTGGAAAACCAGTGCTTGCCTTGCATGGGGATGAGATTCAATACCGCTGCTTCTGACCCATGAGGAAACAAAGAAACCTGGCAGAGACTGAAGAGCACCCCCTCCCCATGCCATGGATACCACTTACTTCCACAGCATTCAAACAGCCCAGAATGCCTGCCATGGCTCTCCAAGGCCAGTATCAGACTAAAGGCATAGCGTAGTAAACAGAGGGAAAACACATAAAACCCTTTGATGTGTGCTGGGGTATTTCCATACTTAAGGCCTTCACAAGTGCAGTCCTCAGCCAGGACTGAATGTAAGCTGGACTTGCTACTTTATTCACCTATTTCTGTAGACACTGGCCCTCCTCCAGATACTGCTGGTGCTTTTCAAGCAGACTGTGCTTCCCAGCAATACCCCTCGTGTGCCTCCAGCAGCTGTCCTGGGCCTCTGCAACAGCGTGCTGCCTTGGCTGTGGACAGGCTGGCTGCCCTGCCTGGCACAGCGATGCCAGCTGAGCACCGTTGTAGCAAAATGCCAGGATTTTGGCCTAAGTCTTTAGCTGCTCCTTAAAGAAGCCTCAGCTCCAGGTCTCACCCCCCCAGTAACACACACTATAGAAGATAGCACTCCTTTAAGCTGGGCTTTGCAGCACCCGTGGGTTTTCATTCTCCAGTCCCTGGCTGAGCCGTAACGCATGTAGTGGGAAAAGGCCTGTACAGGTACTGGCAATAGTGGATATCCACTGCACAATCTAATCCACCTTCCAGTTACTAGAGGTGAGCCTAAATACTACTTTCCGCTGGCCTTCAAAACTGATGTAAACATTAGTGTATAGTTTTACTTATTTGAGATCCTGAATCTTACTTGATACGCTGTTGCTATAGCCTTTCTGGGCAGTGTTACACAAGAGGATTTCACATAGGATTTCACAATTTCCTAAATTAGATTGTGCTGGGAGTAGAAGTAGGAGATGGGAGGGAAGAATGCGGATGCTTGACAGAATGAATCCAGGGTGGCAGAGTCAGGGTGATGCATTAGAACATCTGATTCACTTACAAACTCAAAACTAAGGATTGAATACCTGTTTTCCTTATTTTACACCCCTATTAGATATTTGCTACTATAGATGTTTGTCACCTAGTGATATCCTACTGGGGGACAGAATGAAAAAGAAAGGACAATATATCCTGTTAATATGGCAAAACTCAACCAGTAATCTCCAAAATCCCTCACTTTGCTCATAAAGACATGTGCGATATTTCCTACTCCTTCTCTCTTGCCTTTGCTGCTACATGTACTCTCAGTTCTTCATTTACCTTTTCTTTTATTCAGTTAGCTTCCTCTCCCAAAAAAAACTTCTCCAAACAGCAACCTGGCAAATCCATCATTGCCATAGTGAGTTCAAGAGCCAAACCTACTGCAAGTGAAGCATGCCTCAGGTGATGGAAGCACAGCTCTTTGTGACTGGGTGGCATGAAATGCTTTGCACAAAGGTGCTGTACTGGCCTGACTGACAGACCCCTCCCAACATCTCTTCCTACTTCCTCTTCCTGCTGCACATGCCACTTGCCGTGTACTGATAAGGATTACTTATTTTCATTCACTTCATAACAATGGAAATAAAATGCATCACCTGTGGGAAAGAAAATACACAGAGATAACCGTTCTTGGTTTTACTGTTTCTGTGAAGTTTCTGAATCCTAGAAAGGACAGTTTTCCTTCCTTAGACAAATAGCTAACTGTAAGCATTCTTTGCCTAAGGACTGCCTAGGCACTCCCCACAAACCTGGGCAAAAATGGAATTACCAGATTGTAAAGGAGAGAAGATAAGAGGAAAGTTAAAGCACAAATCCTGTCCTAAGGTGACAGGCTCAATTTTTTGCTCCCCATCTCCCCTCCACTCCCCTCCTTCAAATAAAGAGATTCATCTGAAATGAAATTAGAGACCCACATGTCCAGATGCCAGGTACAGTCAAGCATAATAGCTCCTCAGCTTCCTCCAGGGTCCTAAAACCAGAGAGAATAACCACATTTTGTAAGACTGTAGCCCTTCCATAAAATAAAGACCTGCCCTTTCTGTCATCCTTGGTTGAGATCTGGTGTGGGTAGAAGAGAAAAAAAAGTGAGAAAATCCTCCACCTCAAGTTGCTGGCTCATGGAGATTTTCTAGTGGTTTTTTTTTTTTCCTATATTATAGACATAATATGTAGAGTATTTGGGCAGAACAGTACCTTAGGAAGAAAAGCAAAGGTATTACGCTACACAGCACCACTGCCCTGATATTACCAGAAATGCTGTACATAAGTTCAGTTACCAGAAATTTTTCCTTTACATTTGGTACCAACTGTGGCCAAGTCCTTTTTGCTCAAACAAAGAAAGTAACATGCAACAAAAATATAATTCCTTACTAACCCTCATGTAAATTACTCTAGAATAGAAACTCTTTCTGAAAATAACTAGCAACTTGAGTGTTCAAGTTTGTGAGAAGTGCTAAAACAACTATATGACAGTGGAAATCCCAGGAACTTGTCACTTTTGAAAAGGAAAAGTAAATACCAAGTTACTTTGGTATTTTTGAAACCCTTACCCTCTATATAAATAGGCCCAATTACATAGGCCTCATGCTCCCAGGCTTCCTCAAGGGCACAGAATGCAGGACCTGTACAGACATCCACAAAATACTGAGTAAGATTATGCTTTATAGTGAAGTGCATCAATTACAGCAGTATGATGTGGAGAAGTAAAGATGCTGGTCAGTCTTCCAGCTAAACTGGTTCATTTCAACATCTCATCCCAAGGCTAACTCTACAAATGCTTACCATTTACCATCCTGACAGTGATCACTTGAAGGGGTATTTCCTTGCCTTGGGAAAAATACTCAGAACTACATAAATCATAGCGGTCTTACCTCTACCTGCTTGCCTCAGCAACAGTTCTTGCTTTAATCTATAGTTACTATCCACAGGGACTGTTACACATTTGACTGAGGGCAAAGGAACACCCATAGGACCCCATACCCTAAGGCTCTTCATTAACACTCATCTGTTGCAAGAGCCAAATGGGCTGTCATTACTGAATGGTAATTTCTAGAAAATATATTCAAAACCAACTCAAGACTACACAGTAGTGTAGTAGAGAAACGGCAAACGTACATAAGGATGGTTAAGTTTTGCCCTTTACTACTCAGTTCTTTATTCTTTTCAACATTTGAATGGTTGTTTCCTAAAATACTTTGGGGGACGCAAATAACAACTCACAACAAAGTGACTTCCCCTTCCGTTGCCCTCAGAAATGACCATTTTCCTCTCGCTGAGACAGCTTACCAGCTAAATTAGGTGAAGTGCAACTCCCAGAAAGTTAATGAAATCAAAGACGTTTGTTCAGCCTTTCTGAGCCCTTGACAATTCCTCCCTTCCCCCCCACTGTAGACAAGCAAAGCACCGGATGCTCTCCTTCCTCTCTTCACCAAAAGCCCAGTTCTAAAGGCAGCAAGTCTCCTAGCCCTTCCTCCTCCTCCTCTGCCATCACGATCACGCCAGCTGCTCACAAGACAAATGTTTTCCACTGCCTTCTCTCCTGTCTCTCAGCCTGTGCCTTAGCACCTGCTGAACTGGGAAAACCCTGTGTCTCCTGCTCATTTTAATAGCAAGATCTGTAGCAAGAGGGATTTTCCCGCAGCCCCCAGAGACTGTCAGCACTGCACTGCTTCCAGCCCCAGAAGTGCCATGCTTCCTGGTGGAAGCAGCCCTTGCAGAACCTCAGTTCCCTGCGAAGAGTCTGAAGCCTGTCCAGAAAAGCCGAGCAATGCATCAAGCAGAACAATAACGTAAAAAGACAGTAATAAATTGGTTACTTCTATTAGGCAGAAATATATTAACTAAATGCAGCTAAAAAAAAAAAAGCAAATTTCTTGAAATATATTATACTACTGTACAGCAGTGTAACTTGAATAAGCTGATGAAGACCTAAACACAGGGCAAATGTTAACTCATGGTTGTGAAGACCTAGGAACACCAAACTATAGATACTGTAGTGGAGAAAGGAAATATTCAGGAGTGTTAAATGGGTCTTAGACAAATGTTATTAAAAAGGTTTCCCATCATCGTAATCGGAGAATTAAATAGGCAATCTTATTGTGTCACTGGGTTATTTGTGGAGATCCTATATACCACCAGACACAACAGAATGACGAACTCCATTGTACTAAGAGCTCCTCTTCTGTCTCTGACCTAGAGCCTTGGCTTTTGCAGTAGCTTGCTGGAAAGATGCACCTCTGCAAATATTTATCGGGCCTTAACTAAACAGATTTAAGGCAGAAAGGGCAGGGGCATGCAGATAAAAATGAATAGGAGAGTTAAGGAAAAGTGACGTGGTGATCCTACTCCAGGATGGCAGGAAGTAATAAAGACGACTCTTGTAACAGTTTTCCCACTGAATGCAGAACTGTAGAACTTCCCTATTCCCCACACTGCATAAACTATGAACAGGAAATATTCCTATGAGGTAAACTGCAATATTCGCTTACGCAAAATTTACAGTCAAATTTTCAAGCCCTTCCATTTCCGGAGTGTAAAGCATTTTTGTTTACATGGAACATGCTAGTTAACAGTGTAATGTTTTATTGCCCAAATCCTCTCCGAAACATATTCCATAGGATTTGTCTGTAATTGTGCCATTGACTTACTACAGTACATTACATCTCTTGAAATATACATGAACAGTATGTGTGCAGAATACAATAGGGACTTTGTACATTAGAAGTATTCTTTGGGTTACGAGCAGTGAGCTCGAGGGTTGGAGGAGAGGGCCCCATTACAATCCTGTATCCTTGCCCCATGGTTCACATCAGCCTCTGAGATGTATTAAAAATGCTCATTGTTTGTGCGCCATTCACTGCTTGCAGAAAGTCTTTCCAGTCTTCTCCATAAAAGAGAGTAGAGCCTGTAACATGTATGATGTATCCCCTAAAGCCAGCTTTGGGAAACTCAGAGATATGGAATAGAAGAGGGCTCTCCAGACTCAGAATGGTGATTAACTGAGCAAATCTTTATTATTTTTGACATATTTAGCCTCTCCCTACCCCCATTGTTTCCTTTTATTTCCTTCAGTTTTTCTTTAAACATTTTTATTCTCTGGATGCTCACTAACAGCTCTCTGCATGTACATAGCGCTTGCTATCTGAGCTGTAAGCGGGCAATGCATACTCATGCCATTGGCTCATTTAGGACAAGCACCTAATGGAAAAAGGATAAACAGGAAGGAAGAAAGGAGAGAAACCCTGATCTTTTTCTTTTTGATTCCCTGTTAAGAACCCCTGTTCCTAACAGGTTGTTTCTGCCAACTGGCACAATTCCCATTGAAAGAGAAATTCAGGGGTGCATTCTGGCTCTTTTCCTACTCTGAAGGCATCTGCATCCTGTTTTTTGACAATAAGCTGTTAGACACTGATCCCGGGCTCCCTCCTGCATGGAGAAAACCACAGCTCACCTGCTCTTTCACTGAGGGTATGTTGTCGTTAACTGCCTCCGCATCACGATGCTTGCTGTTCCCTGATCTGATGGATTTCTCACCTGGGAAATCCCCTAGCCCGAAGAAAATCTGTTGTTCAAAGATGAGCTAGGGTGTCAACCCTCTCTTTATGCAGTTGCTTTGAAATACAAAGGCACCGTCTCCACTTCTGGGGGTGCTGTGAGTTCTAGACAGAGCGTGCATACTCTGAGTTATAATATATGCACTAAAATCTTTCACCCAAACAATTGCATTGTCATATTTAATATTTTCACTAAAGCATTTCCATGTGTTAAGTATCACCACACTCTAAGCTGAGCTGCCTGTACAGTGTTATTTCTGAAAGGTACTGCAGGTTACAACATTCAAAACACACACTAGGAAAAAAAAATTTAACTTAGTTATTAAATGTGGGCATCTAATTACAAACAAGTGCTGTCATGGCAGTGTACTAATTAACACAACAAGTAACTAAACTTGCATCCTCACTTTGCCTGTACAAGATTTGTGTTGCAAGCATCAACCTTTATAGAGTAACTGAAAAACTAGACTGTTAGGGGACTTTGGTGACTTAACACGCTTCGTTAGTGATGTTGTTTCCCTTATTTTGAGGTGCAATGTAGCAGTTCAGCACTACAGAATAACTATGTTGTGATCAGAAAGGTGGCACCCTTGCTGTTGGAGGCTGCAGAGTATAGCCCACTTAGTTCCCCAAAGAACATCCCACTCACTGATGAGATTTATTAGGATTTTCTTTTCCATACAATTCTTGGAAAACGCATTACATCATGTCATCCCCTCACTGTGCTTTGTTCAACATTTGCGTTACACAGAACGATGAACTGTTAACCAGCCAGAACTGCCCCGTGGCGCTTTGCTGTCACCACAGTGGGACAAGCACGCCCTTGTTCTGTGCTGTTGATGACCAGAGTCATGGTTCGAATGAACCCTGATGTGCTCAGCTGGGCAGAAGAACACTGGCAGCTGTGAGACCAACGCATGCAATTAACTAGCACCTGCCATGCAGCCCTCGCTCATGACGTAAAACTATCCTCTGGTAAGTGAGAAGGCTAAAAACAGAAGAACCATGTTGGAGAGAATTAGACAAACAACTGTTGCAACGCCTAGGTATTATTTAGTAAAGCACACTAAAAAGCAGAAAATTAATGTAAGTTTTATGAAGGCAAAAATCTATCCTTCCTAGCAGGTACAGACAGAACTAGCTCCACAGACACTGCAGGTGGGGTTCCACTGCAGACATTTGGCAGGAGATGGTAAGATAAGAGTTTGGAGAAGAGCTACTCACAGAACGCACCCAAAAGCAAAACGTGGTTGCTATTACATAGCCCATTAAACCTTTCACCCCTTCTGGTTCCAGCAGGGATCCCAAATTGTCCACTGGGAATCTGCAGATAAGCCTTCACCCTAAATGCAGGTGGCTATCAGCATGTTGTATGCTGATTGTCACTGAACTCATCTTCTTACCGAACAAGGTCTTCCATTTTTTAATACACAAACCACCATAGGAAATCAAGCTTCTCAGACAGGTAATGAATGTCCCCAACACTGAATGTATTCAACCACCTACCTGCAGAGAACACAAACCAACTACCTTGCTGATCTACCTGGACCACATTTACCACTATGTTTTTATTCCTGAAGAAAATATAAATGCAAAATACAGCCAGGTTAAGAGTAAATCAACTAACGCACTTAGAAAACTATCTGTAGTTATATTCTAAATACATTCTTCAGTCAGTTCTGTTTAAGCCCTCTTACGGTTGGTTTCCTTGAATACCTGAGTGAACATATTTGATTCAGATGAATGGTAAAGCTCTGAAGAGCTAACTTAGACAAACCAAGAAATGTGAACTTCAATATATACTCAAAATAAATTCCATATTACACAACTAATCTGCAACAATGCAAAGTGGGCACTGGAACTCCATGTTGCTGGTGCTTTCCGATGGCAGTTAGAGTCAGGAAATTGAAACTATTGCATGAATTAATAAACTAACCAATAAAACAAATTGCAAATTTTCACAATTACCTGTCTATAAGCAATTTGCACACCAAGAGTAATTCCCTAGTTCAGTGTGTGAATAGTGTTAAACGACAAACCATGTCTTGTAATATATCCACTGGCAGCTCAAAAATAAGCAGACAGCTCAGTGAGCACCTGAATTACAGAAAAACAATTTCCTAGGGACTTCTGTGTGTAGTCACTGATACCCAAATTGGGAAAAACTGTTGCAGCTTCCCATCAGCCCAGAGAAGGACCTGTCCTCCAGATACTCACCTGTTTCCAAGGGACATCTTTGCAGCTAGTTGCTTTTAAATTGCATTGTTGAATTTGGTTGAACTCACAGAAAAAGCTCAAAACCTATTAAGTAGGAAACAGCCACGAAACAACTGAGTAAGTCTGGGTTCCACAGAAAAAAAAAAAATAAATAAATAAAAATAAAAGAAAGACCAGGCTCTGGATTTTTACTCTTTTTCCTTGAGCAAAACTTGTATGGTGACTGCATTGGTTCCTGTCTTCTAATGAGGTCTAGATCTTCCTTCTTTCTGCTCAATGACATGTCTGTCCTCATATACTTGATGAAATCTCTGAAGTCTTATGGGCCAGATGCCTTTGATTTCAGCTGAATTAGAAACATGATGGTACACAAAAAAACACTAAAGGGTTACAAGAACTACATCAACAATCACACTAATCATTTAAGGACAGAGGAAGAGGTTTAATGATTCACCCCTTATGTACAGTTCCGTTTGCACCACGAAGCTATTTGTTAACTCTGTTTTACAGATGGCACATGCTGTTCCTTAAGGGTGGAACGATCAGCTTGAATGACAAATGTGGAAACATGCAGTGTAACTCCTAGGGCAAACCATTACTGTGAAAAGTCAGTCCCTGATCCTGGCAAAGCCTATTTAAGCCTGAGCCACTGAGATAATCATTGTAAGTGGTAAGCCTTTCCTTAAGGATATTACGTGATTTCAGATGTTTACAGCATGCAGACCAGTAGGTATGCAAGGAAAGCTTCTCTCAGTACATTCATTCCAGGGAGATAAACAATTCTAGTACTCCCAAAACAAATTTCTGTCTTACAGCTCGTAGCACACATCCCTTCTTTAGAACAAGTTAAACTGGTAGTTTAAAAGGAAGAAATCACAGCCAGGAATTTACAAAAGGAGTGGTTTAGGTCTCCAAAACTACATAGAAAGTACCTAAACAAGCAACCCGGTTATCAAAATGTCTGTGTGCCCAAGGGCTCTAAGAAATGGATAGCACTGAAATGACTACACAGGGACGTACTGGGAGATTTGGAAACTTGTGGTCCAGCTCCATTAGGGCCAACCGGTATAGCTCAGGCTCCTCTGTCATGTGAAATGTATAACTATCCCCCACTGCTTGGGCTTCTTGGAAGTATCTCTAAGTTTCTGCAGAATGCTTCGTGAGATTGATCATATCTGTACTTCACAGTACAAACTGAGCCTTCTGGTAGTTTGATTACACATTTCTGCAGTTGCCCTTCTCTGCTTTAGAGATACGGTACATGTTCTGCATAAGGAACTGACTCAGGAAAGAATTTTGTCATTTTAAGTAATGTTGTTTTCATCCAGTGTCACTGAAAAAGAACTCCTTTGAAATCTGTCTACGTATCGCATTTAATCCGTGTGTTTAGATTGCTCCATTTAATGGCACAAACTCTTGGCTTTTCAGGTGCCAGCAAAACCTGTACCCTGTGCCTGGGCATTTCTGCAAATGTACAGATCAGACTTCCCAGTAATACAGAAGGGCATCACAGTTCTCATCCTAGAACAATTACTTTGCTTGGCTGGGCTTCTAGTTAATGTTAGCTTGCCACATGGATTAAGTTCGGGCATTTGTGAATTGCTGTGGGTTAACACCCTATCTCAGTCAAAATAATCCATGTTTTAGGCAGCTCCAGGACTGATATTCAGGCTTCAGGATGTAGGTATCAAGGTTATTGTGAATATGAGAAGTCCTAACACTGTCATGCAACTGAGAGATGCCAGCATAGCAGCTGAGGAGCAGGAGACAGGGACCAGATGCAGGTCTTGTACTGATAGTCTGGATTCAAAGCAACATGGGCAACAAATAATCAGAAAGGGAGAGAAAAGCAGAACACAGATTCATAAATGGCTTCTGTTTATATGAAATCATACAAATGCTGCATTTAAGCTAGTGCATGTGCTAAATACATAGGAGACGCAATGAATCACAGAATTTACAGTAACACAAGGCAGTGAAGAAACACACATTCACGGATGGGAAAGAAAGGTTGGCTTAGCTTCTCAGGCCCACTTTCAGGGAGCGGGACTATCTGCTGGATAAATCTCCTTTGCAGAAGTGGCAATAAAAGTTCTTGGCTGCAGAAGAACTGATAATGGTGCCAAAGGTGAAAAAAAAAATCTCAATTCAAGCAGATCTCCCACTGCCACCAAGAAATCCATATCACAGCAGATGTCAATGGGGTAAGACAGTTACTAAGAAAAGGGAAAACCAAATTAAAAAAAAAAAAGGGGGGGGGGCAAGAAAAGGGAAAACCAAATACAAAACAAAAAAAAGAGAAAGAAAAGGGGGTGTAACAGCAATTGCTCACCACCAGCTGACCAACAGCAACCCCTGGAAAACTCCCCCACAGTTTTATTGCAGAGCATGATGTTACATGGTATGTACCATCCCTTTGATCAGCCAGGGTCAGCTGTCCGGCTGTGCCCCCTCCCAGCCTCTTGCCCATCACTGGGAAGGGGCAGAGTGAGAAACTGAGAGAGTCTTGACACTATGCAAGCACTGTTTAGCAATAGCTGAAGCAGAAACGTATTGTCACCACCATTTTGGGCACAAATCCAAATCACAGCACCATAGATGCTGCTATGAAGAAAATTAACCCCACCCCAGCCAGACCCAGCACAGGGACCCACCTGCAGACTGTCAGAACAGAGTGATCCTGCGAACAGCCGCTACCCCCAGGACGCTCAGCCCTCAGCTGCACTGAGTAACTGATTCAAGAGGAGGGGAACCCATGGCTAGGGGGCTTCCTTCTGCTTCAATGAATCAGCAAGGCATACATTTACTTCTTTTATTTTTTACACAAAAATCAGGGAGCTGATTTAGGTTGACTTACACTGAAGGGTGTGTAAACAAACAATTCCCTACTCAGCTTCCTCAAGTGATCACTCCTCTTAAATCTCCATTACACCCTCGCCTTCATGTCCAGGTTCAGACTACAAGTAATGGTTTGTCATGGAGAACAGCCATTTTCCACCTATGCGTACTCCACTGGGATGCACAGCTATCAGCATTTTACCATCTCATTACGCAATGTAAAAGATTTTTCTTCATTGCAGGGGCCCAATTTGGAGACATCAGAAAACACACAAGAGAACCCCCCAGTCCAGATTTAGTTTTCATTTTAACACAGCCATTCATACCAAATGCCAGCTAGCAAGCATTACGTCCATTGTACAAAACATCAGATCTCTTCATAATGCTTTCATAAATACAAAACACCAACTTTTTGACCATTGACCATTTCAATACGCCCAACATATTAGCGATCAGCCTCAAACAGTATATTGTAAAAACATTCAGCTGAATATTTTGCAATAGTATTTGCACCTGCAATTCATTGCTGGCTTGCAAGCATAAACATGAATAAAAGTTACACAACATTTGTTGAATAAACTGCTAGGTCAATTCACTCATTTGAGAGCTTCCTGGTGACATTTGTCAGTATTTTCTGTGGTTTTGAATGAAAAAATGCTTACCAAAGTGGGAACATGCAGTATTCAACCCACGTAAAAAGCACACATAAGCGAAGAATTAGAAATAATAAATGGGTAAATCATAAGAGACCAAATCAGTATTGAAATCAGTTAAACACAGCTGAAAAGAATGACTCTGTGGACCAAACCCAGTGGAAGCGATTATTTTCAAGGCATGACTACTACTTCATCACTTTGCGTTTTATTGATGGCAAAATCTTACCCAAGTCTCAGACTCCTGTTACAGAGACTGAAAATTCAGGATTTTATGTTTCACCTTCCCATGTTTTCTTTACCTGAACAGCCTCTTTTCCTTGGGTGAGCATTATTTGACTTGATGTTTTCATTTAAGAGAAGTTACTTAAAAAAAAAACCAACTGATTCCTCAGATACAGGCACTAGATTTCAACATGTAAAGTTCTATGAAATATTTATGGCACAAAAGTTACATTTCCCAATATTCTTAAGTTTTGACAGCCCCTACGTGCAGGAGAGAGGAGAAATGTGCTATGAGGAGAGAAGCCAGAGATGTCCACATGCTGGCTTCATAGATTTGTCCAGCAAAGTCAGAGGCAAGTCCTGATTGGTTCTACGGGCATAATTTGTGCACACAGGGGCTGTGATGATAATGTGGACAGACTCACTAAGACTTGCACTAAGGTGTTTTCATCTTACAGCTACTGTGTAGGAATGGAATGGGGAGAGGGCCTACATGGCCTTTCACTTTTTCCATTCTCCTGAACAGCTTCTTGAGATGACGTAAAGCAAAATAAATTCACTTAAGTCCATACAACTTGAGCACTTTACACTTTTTGCAAGTGACTCACAGGATCCAAAGCAGAAGTATATGAAAACAGAAGAAATTTTTGAGCAAATTCATGCAGCAAGAGTACTGATGAAATGCCTGTAATATAAAACTGAATGTTTAGGACTCATGTTCTCGGGAATAGGAAATTTTTCCTTGGTGAAAAATTATCATCTTTCCCACTCACAAAATTCCTGCTTCAGACTGTCCATGTATTAATTTTGCGTGTTGCAGACTTCCACTACCATTTACTTTATAAAGATGTGATACTCCAGCATCCTTGTAATAGGTTTTATACCATTATAAAAAAAAATAAATAAATCTTGCTATTGCTCAATTTCTTTTTCCCTTTTTTGGCCATGCAAAACTAGATATGAGCTGATTTGAAGCATCTGTATCAGGACTTTGTTCTATTTTGTTTAAAGTTCTGGTTAACAGAATTCATAAAACTAGTTTAACTTCACAAAGTATTTCGGAGCTTCTCATTCCCGTAATTTAAAACAATGAGCTATTTTGGGAGGTGCAGAACAGGGTGGATTTGATTTAAAATTATTCTGCTGCTATGCATTTGTAGCTAAACAAGACTCTAAACTATTTATTAAGAAAACACTAAAGCAAAACAAAACAAGCAAAAGACTGACAGAGCCCAGGCTGAATTATTTGAGTAGATGAAAAAATAGTGCCCTAACAGACAGAAGAATTCCCACCTGTCTATGGGACAAATGCCTGCAGCTGTGAACACATCAACAACAATCCAATAAAGAAAACTGAAGAGGGATTAGAGTATATTTTTATTAATTTTTCACTGATCTAAAATTCAGCTCATTTGGTTGACAAGTCAACAGTTGCAGGATATTCAGCAGAGGTGTATTTACCGTTTATCGTATACTTGGAGAAATTCACTTTTCCACTTGTTCTGAGAAATTAAATGCACAACAAATAACAACAACAGACATATAGTCAGGTAAATACATTATCATTACAAAAAAAAAGTTTAGGTAAATTTCTGTAAGATCTTTTTGCACCACTGACCTCATGACTGAAATGTGTTACAAAAGAGCATCACCACTGCCGTTTGCAGTGAGGCTATTATTTCACACAGAAACATTTCATGTTTGCAATCCTGCACTAAAACCCACAGACGAGTCCATTGGGCAGCTGGAATTTTCACATCCAGATGACAAACACACCACACCCTGCTCCTGTACCTATAAATGAGATAGCAACTTCTTCAGGTTAAGTGCTCCAGAAGGGACTGTTTTTGTCATCTGGTCAGCTATTATCAAGGCAGAGACACATTTTTATCCTTAGTCCTGCTTTTTAACAAGGCAGTAACAACACCCCCTAACCTGGCTACACACATCTTCTGAATATGACTAAGCTTTCTTTCACATTAAAAAGCCTTTCTGGTACAAGCAACCACAACACTGCTCTTTCCCAAATGAGGAAGGCACGCCCAAAGGGTTCACCCAACCAAAAAAAGCAGCAACTTCTCAGGAAAACAGACCCCATCCTCCTCTGCCCGCCGTTACCAGGCAGGCACGGAGCCAGCCCCCACACAAAGAGCAAAACAAGTTCTCAACCACAGAATTGCAGAAGTACTAGAGAGTTCACGCAGTCCACTGGGGACTTGGTTATGACTTAATTGCACATGAGAGGCACTCCTATATAACAGGAACAGCTACCAGGACAAGACTTTAAGCTAAAGACCTGTTAAAAATAAAAATAAAGGTTAAGACCCTGTCTTATCATCAGCTATGGCTGGCCACTAACTCCTCACCATCCTTCTGCTGCCCACGGGCCCAGACGTCCTGTGACATGGCATCTTCTCCCTCTTGGCCAAAGGCTCCCGGGACGTGGTGGGCTGTGTCCCACCTGCTCACGCCCCGAACCAAGCCATAGGAGCACCGCACGGTCCCCAAGGGAAGCCCCCGGCCCTCGAGAGGCCCCCAACACAACATGGCACCCAGGGCCTCCTCCACTGTGGGGAGTCACACGCAGCATGCAAGGTCTTCTCTGATTGGCTGCTCTACCACCTTCTGGAGCCCGCCCAAGCATGGCAGCCAATCACACCTCCCGGTTCACCTCGAGGGATTTCTCCTCAGGGCGGGCGAGCGGCGGGAAATGGCGACAGGACGACGCCGCGGGCCGCGCGTGCCCAGGCTACACTGGCACTTCTCGTCCAGAGGCAGCGGCTCTGCGGCACCTGCTGCCCCGAACAGGGGCAGGCAGCGCGGCCAGGATGGGCCCCGGGCAGCGCGGGACGAGGCGGCGGCGCCGAGGTGGTAGGAGAGGGGCCCGGCAGGGCTGAGGGGTGGGACGGGGCGAAGCAGAACCCCGGTGGGGGCCTGGGCCATCCACGCCTCCCTTCTCCTGCCCCGCTTCTCCTTGAGAACGTGGGCCCGAGCCCTGCCCTCTCCTCACCCCCTCACCACGGCCGCTGTTTCTCCTCGAGGTGGGAGAGCGGAGGGGTCACTGCTGCAGGGTTCCTCGTGAGGAGCTGCCAGGTAGGTCTGCTGCAGCCACCTTCAGCTACCATCTCCTCATGAAAAGGTTGTCCCTGGGTTTATTTCCTTTAGGAATAAATAGGGGAGACTGAAACTCGATCTTTATTTGGAAACGTGTGAACGTTTCCTGTAGCCATGCTCAGCAGAACAAATGGTACGACATGTCTGTATCAAAATGATGTAGCGCATTGCAGCGTAAAACCACATCTTCCTGTGCTGGTGGTGTGCCTTACTCCTCCCGTGGCTGCAAGGACTGAAGTGCCGCAGAGTGCCACAGGATAACAGAACAGACAAGAGGGCTGCGGTAGACACAGGTTGCCAACAGGTCTGACCTAGAGGGGAAGCGGTGCATGAGAACCCAAAGCACAGCACCTATAAAGTGCAGCGGTAGCACTGGCATATGTTGCTCCTGAATAAGGCATTTTCACATGAATGAAACCAACTTTTTACTCAACACCAAAACTATTTGAGTTTCTGCAAGAGATGTTCGCTTCCTTCCACGCTCCCTCAAACTCCAAAACTTTCCGTCCAGGAAGGCTTCCAAAGAAGCCCTCCTGGTTTCTGACCAGCTCTGCCACTGAGGAAAGGTCCATCTGCACTAATGACGGGAATTTCACAAGAATTAGTCTAAAGAAAGAACATGATCCAACCAAAGGTAAGAAGCACCACAGAATAACAGTGTTCAGACCTGAAATCAGATGCATTTCTTTCTGTTTTGGTAAGCTGGCCACGCACAACCCATTTATTCATTCAGGCATTAATCTCTACAAACTGGCTGAGCTATTATCTCTTGATAAATGAGAATAATAATAATAATAAAAAGTGATTTCCATTTGTACTTTTAAATACTTGAGAGACAGTAGAGTGCTTTGACAGAGAGGATGGTGATTTCAACAGCTTATTATTCTCTGGGAGTCAACTAAACGTGTCACAATTTATTAAAATCCTCACACGAACTCCATCCGTGCAGCTGCAGACCAACTGGTGTACTCTCCCTCCTTTTTCCCATCACTTGTATCAGCCCCAACACCGCACCGTTTTTAGATCTCTACGTTTTAACAGCCCGGCGCCGGTTAAGCCGTCCCTGCAGGCGACGCTCTCGCGCAGCACGCCCTGAGCTGCCGGCGGAGGGCTCCGCACAGCGCGGCCCCGGGGCGCGCTCCCGCGGCACGCGGCGCGCCCGGCAGCCAATGGGACGCTTCCTTTCACTTGCGGGGGGGGGGGTCTAGTTGTGACGTCACGGCCAGATGTGGGCCGTGGGCACGCCCCCGGCGAGGAGCGGCAGCGGGAGGCGGGCGGCTGTCAGCGCGCCATGCGCGGCCCGGGCCGGCACAGCCGCTCTCCTCTCGCGCCCGCGACGAAACGCCGCCGGTAATTCACCCTGCCAGCAACAAGCTGCCGCTGCCGGGAGCCGTCCGCTCGCCTTTTTCCTCTCCCACTGGACTTGGGCGCTTTTTTGGATTTAGGGACGGGCTGGGCGTGATCGTCGCGGAGTGCGGTTTTTGATGGCTGCTAGATCAGACTTCACTTCTGCTGAGAGAGCTTAAGAAATAGAGGGGAAGGTCTGCTTGCCTAATCTCTTAAAAAAAAAAAAAAAGAAGTGCTTTTTTCCGGTTTGGATTTCTTTTAAAACTTATGAAAAATGGCAACAGCAGCGTACGTGGATCATTTTGCAGCAGAGTGCCTTGTTTCTATGTCCAGTCGTGCTATTATCCATAGTCCCAAAGGGGAGCCTGATCCCCAACCTGATGCAGCAATACCTCCTTCGTCAAATGGAGAAGATAAGTGGGAGGTCAGAGAGACCGGGAAAGACAATGGATCGTCATTACTTGTGGTAGCTAGCATTTTAGCAGATCTGAACCAGCACGTCCCAAACTCACCCGCTCTCAAAATGGAAAAAACAGAGACCTTTGATATCACAGAACAAATACACATTTCTATCGCTCCTAAGGAGTTTGGGGAAGAAAGCGTGTCTTCGGCTGGTAAGCGTGGAGGAGGAAAAGCAGCCACACCTACTAGCCTGGCTGCAGTAACTGAGCCAAGCCCCAGACAAAAGAACAAACGCGGGAGAAGCTGGACTGACCCCGGATCACCCCAGAAAAAGCACAAATGCCACTATGTGGGGTGTGAAAAAGTTTATGGCAAATCTTCCCATCTTAAAGCTCATCTAAGGACCCACACAGGTTAGTTGCAATCCAGCCAAAGATTTATTTGTTACAGCTTGGTAATTAAAATGAATGTTGGAAAAAAAAAAAACAAAACACAAAAACAAACTTGTATTTGGCCACCATTACGGTTTCATCTTTCAGAACTCAAGCTCAGAGAAAAACAAAAAAAAGCCCGCCGGGAATAAACCCTTACTGGGCATAGATTCAAAGCTAATGTTGCCTTTTATTACTTAATATCACAGGGAATGGAGCGTGGGTCATCTGTGTGGATCCTACCACACTGTAATTTTTAGTTGTTATTCTTGTTTGGTGTATCTTCGACTTACCCTTTACAAGGCTTCTTACCTTCCCCCATCTACTTTTTCCAACACTGTGCTCCTGTCAGTACCTTTATACCTGCTTATCACTTCCAATACAAGCATCAGTACTCTTAATAGTTTAAAATTAAATGTTCTAGAGGCACCCGAATGACCGTGTTTCTGTTTCTTTCTTTAGAAGGCATTTTTGTGAAGCTAGAGCAGGCAGGAAGGCAGTTGAGAGGCAGAATATGAGTCACAAGGAGATACTGAACATAAATGTAAAGGGACATGGGCAGCTTCTGAAAAAGCTTTTAGCAGCTGAGTAAAACTGATTTCAACGACAACAAAAAAAAAGCACATTTGAATGTAAACACTAACTTTTCCTGATCAGCGTTCACTTGTTGGTGGTCTCATCTGACTGCTTCTTTGTTGCTATCATAACTTACAAGACATACACACCTAAAAAAAGTTGAAGTCTTGCAAGCACCATGGAAGTTACTGAAATAGTTAGGAGTACTATATTGAAAAAGGCCCCGTGACGTGCCATACTTGATGCCTCTGCCTTGTGTTGGGGAACAGGATGGCCTACAGTTGCACAGGGAGCTCCAAAAACCGAGGAGACTGATCTCTGCTGGAGACACTGGTCATAGTGTCTATGACAAAGCACCATGCAGATGAGAACAAACTTAGGCAAGCTGTTCAACTGAGTTATTTCAGACAACAAATTAGTTTACTAAAATCCGTGATCAGTTTGCTTATAAAGAACGTTAAGGAAAAGATCCTCAGAACTACACCTGACAAATAACTCCTGAACCATCTTAGCTCAGAAGTGGCAGCCTCACCCACACCAAACAAACCTCTTCAAGCGTACCTAGCTTTTCCTGCTGCCTTCCTAGGATGAAGGAAGAGCTGTTCTAAACTGAGGATGTTTGCTTTCTGTGGCAGAGAAGAAAGCCCCGTCAAGTTTAAGCATATAGACTGACAATTCCCTATGCAGCGCGGCCAAAGGAACAGCATGTTCCTGGCACCCTAGGCAGCTTGCCCCGCTTTGCGCTGTGCGACTGTTTCTTGCCTGTTTGGAGTTCATGAGAAAAGGTGCTTACACTCAGCTCTCAGGGAATTTTCTCCATTGATTTTCAGTTCTTTTGCACTTATTTCTGGCCTTTGCCATTGTCCTAGAAGCAAAAGATAAACTTAGCCGTGTTTCTGGGCTCCCAAACCAACTGGAAACCAAGACAGGGAACTCCTCTCCCCGACAAAGAGAGAAGGGCTGGGCCACGTCCGCCCTGCAGGGAGAGGAGCGGGGGGAGTCGTGCTCTGGGCTGCCGCTGAGTGGAGTCATTCGAGGACACTGGCTTGCCTCCAGGTTCTCTCAGTTGTTTTCTTTCTTTTTTTTTTTTTTTTTTAACTCTTCACTTCCTGTATTTTTTCCAAATCTGCAGGGCTTAATTCATTCTTGCTGTAGCTAATGGCACAGAGGAAGAGAACCATGTGTGTGAGAGCTAGAGAAAAAGTGGGGAAGGGACTGGTTTTGCCCTGGGAGTGGCAGGACCCTCGGGGACTAGAGCTTCTTTGTTTTCTCGTGTCTCCAGTGTCTGTGTGGGAAGCTTTAAACAAAGCTGCCAAGTTTTCCTCCTCGCTGGCAACAGGTCTTTCTCTGTTTGGATTCTGTTCTAAACAGGCTTAAATGCCTCTTACTCATGTTGCAGAATGCTTTCTAGGGTGTTTGTGCTTTTTTGTTGTTATTGTTTTTTAAAGAAGTTGTGACAGGCTTGAAAAAAGTTAATATGACACTTGGAAAAGCTAACAGAACATGCAGTGACTTCCAGACAGTTTTGTTTGTTTTAACTACAAAACACATAATGGCTTTTACTGGATTAGAACAAGGGTCTTGGGTCTCCCCTGCTTTCCAATGCCCATAAACTTACTTGGGTAACACGTACGCATCAGCCTGCCAGATGGGTAGGATAATGGCTGTCCACCTCACCAGCGAAAGTACTCCAGGAGCACATGAATGGTACTTTAAACCTTTAAGGTAAGCTGCCAGAGTGACTCCCAAACCCAGTTACTAAGAACCAATCAAAAACTTCTGCCATGGATTAAAACTTTTTTCATGTGCTGTATGACTACCCCAGCTGGTAGGTAGGGGCAAACTGAAGGCTAAGAACAGTACTGCAGGCTAGAAGATACTGATGATAGTGCTGGAGGTATTTGGATGGTGCAGTTTATGACTTGCTTGTCTTTGTCTGCTACTGTGCTCACAAATTAAAGATTTTGCTCTTCATGTTCAGAGCAAGGGCAGACTTTATTATTGAGGTTATAGTGTGGCAGAGGGATACCTAACCTTTCAAGTATTACTCAGTTAAATCCAGTCCACATTAGTAGGGACTGAAAGCTGGCAGTGTTTTCTGACTGTTTGGTGGTCCATGTAAAATCTTTGATTGTTTTAGCCCGATTTTAATGCTCAAATGTGCCAAACAAACACAGTAGTCTACAGGATGCTTATTATCCTATTTCAAGCTGAAGAAACAAGGTGGAACAGCCAAGAAGGCATTATCTGCCTTTTGTCCTTAGGCCATCGCTCAGAGTACAGTGTTTTAGATTGAAGTTCCCTATTAGATCTGTATGTGCTAGAACAAACTGTAGTGTCTTGTACACTAGCAAGTTAAGCTAGCTCAACCTTTGGAATGCTTCTTCTTTATTAACTCAAGACAACCTTGAACAAGGCAGAAAATAGTAGTCACCAAAGTCTCTGCAGTTCTCCCCCCAGCCTACAAACCCTTCCCCTCCCCCTAGGTTTCTTTTCATGTTTATATTTTCCACCCCACCCTCTCACTGGATGTCCTGGAGTTTAACATGATCATCAGCCACAAAGCCCTTGAAGTTTTAATGTTTACCAGAAGGTTATATTTAGTGTCAATGGGTAATGTCAAGTCCAGATTCTTTTCCACTGAGGTTCCCGTGAACCTCAGAGGCTGTGTTATGATCCACAAATGCAGCACTCTGTCCCAAGGTATAGTGATCCCATTGAGGCAAAAATTCCACTGGCTTACCAGTTTAAAAAAAATCCCCTGCTGAGAAAACTCATAAATAGAAAGAACTTTCAGAAAATCAGACAAACCATTTACATGACAAAGTTCTCCTTCCTCTTAAGCTGATTTTCAATGTGGGCTCACTAAAAAGGTTTGGAAATTCTCTGGAGTCACTGGAAACCAGTTTGTCTCTGATATACCAGTGGGAAGAAACAGATGGTGCAGAGTCTAATAGCTATCTCAGGCCAGGACCTCACCGAGCATTGTCAGGGCCTGCTGTGTTCTGGGAGGCTACAGAGGGCACCAACTTACTGAATTATACTACATACAAACACATAGGAAAAAAGACTACATTTTGGGCAGGGATCTGAAGAATCCTGTATATTGCAACCCTCCCCAAAGTCACTGTGACCTCTAAGAGCTTTTAGCAATCTGCATTACACGCAGAGAAAGCACAAAATAAAGCTTTTAATTCTAGTGAGATTTCTTTCTGAACTTACTAATTCTGCTCACTGTCCACTACACCATAATGCAAGAGCAAGTTTCCAATTATTAGAACTAAATGTGTTTGGGCTAATTAGCATATGCTAAAGATGTGGCCACCAGTCGCAGTCTGAAGTATTACTGGGAGAGTCTGGCAGTGAAACAAACCTGTGGGCCAGGTGACTTCACAGTGGCTCCTTTGTGCTGTTGCTTAACTGTCATAGCTGGCTGCCCAGGCGTAGGAAGAGGAGGCGGCCACCCTGGACGCATTATTCTTGCTCACAGATGTCAGATTAGGACTTGTTGAGAAGAAAGTGATCAAGGCCTTTGTTGGTCTCTAGCTGGCAGACTGACTTTGGGCAGTGACATTTTAATTAAGCCTGCTTAACCTTGCAGTAGTCCAGCGCTAAGTGTAGCCTGATCTGCTAGAGGCACCAATTCAGGTAACTAGATTGAAGAAGGATGCGTTATTAGGTATCTATTATTTTTAGTCTAACTTTGATTCATTAAGTATTAACTGAATTTGAATAAGTAGAAGAAATTGACTTCCATTCACTCGCTTGATTATCTTAAATCTCTGTAATCACAATTTTAAGGGCAACACTGAGGAACCCACGTGAAAAAAAATTTAACTTAAGCACCCTTTCTTCTCAGTTACTATGTCATTTCCCTAAGCAGAATTTTTCTAATGAATTAGTAACAGGGGTATATGAAAATGGGGAAACTCATAATATATTTGGTATTTGAAAGCAATCTTCTGAAATACAAAGCAGTCAGACCTCGTTCTCACAAGTGTAACAACAGCATAACAACTAGGCTAAACAAAATAAAGTATTTGACCTGTGTTTAGGTTGGTAAGGTTTTAAAAAGAAGGATAGTTTTCCCTTTCAGTTCTAGCAAATCTGCTTTGTTCTGACTACATTAAAGTTTAAAAGTTAAAGTTTAAAGTTTAAAGCACGGCAGCAAAGCACAACTTCTTTGAATTTGGTCCGAATCAAGGTGCCACCTAAGCGAATGTAAAGAAACTGATTGACAAGTATAAGGAGAAGCAAGTTCACATGTCAGTGAAATAAAATTTATCTTACATTTTAGCACCTGGCAATTACCAGAAGCTTAGCTGGTTAGCTCAAAATGTGGCCTAGGTTTCCTTCTAGCTTGCCTGTAGGCACACAGTGACTCCAGACAGGGTGTATGCACATGGGTGGCAGGCAGGCAGGCAGTGTTAGTGAGGAACCAGACCTTTACAAGAGAAGGCTGCGAGAAGAGAAACTTGATCTAATGCCTCCTGTGCCATGCAAGACCAGCAGAAAACAGGGCTGCAGGTTATGCTTGGGTGTAACAGCAGGAAACGTGTGGGTAGCACTGGTTCAGTCCATCCTCTAAGCTGGCAGCTGAGCTGCTCTGGATGCCAGGACCAAGCATGAAACTGCCCACTCTCTGAACATGACACGAGAAGAAACTGGAAGGGTCTTTCCCCAATAGTGGTTTCCCACGGGCAGGAGGACTGGCTAAGTTAATGTGGTCCTCCCCACATCACCCTCCAGTCTCAGTTCTAGTGGCTGGGCCTGCTGTTTTTGACTTGGATTAAAAGTTAGAAACAGCTGGCTGGCTAGCATTGGATGCCTAACTCACTGGCATTAGCATACAGCCAGTTTATCAAAAAGCTCTAGGGTACTTCTAAGGCCATGGTGCCCTATAATGCTCTTCTACTACCCTCCACCTCTTCTCCTTACTGAGCATGACAAAAACACCTCTTATAGGTTTTTCTTTCAGACTAGAACAAGTAGTAGGTTCAGGACAGTTTCAAATGCTAGCCTTGTGAAATAATCGTCTTTGCAGCCTGACCCATAAGCACTCTCTCTCAGTGAGAAGTAGTTCAGCGCCTGTTTCTGCACCTTTTTGAAAGCTGATGTTCTTAAGTGTCTGAATAAGCCCACAGTTTTAAGAACAACACGGAACTACAAAGCACTGTTTTTGTTTTCTCTGAAAGAGCTCTGCAACTACTGAGAAGCATTCTCAGTTTTCTTTTTTCAGAAGTTTTCCTAAGAATGTTTAAACACACCAAAAAAGCATAGTTGAAAACATAAAACAACTTTTAAAACAGTGCTGCCAAAGCCCTCAGCCTAACACTCAATTTCCAAGAATAAAGTTGCTAGTTAAGAGTATTGATTCTAAGCTAGGATACAGACAGTTTGCATTCATTGAAGATAACAAATAGTATATATGCTCTAAATATTTTAGTCTTAGAAATTACTGAAATAATAAGTACAGGGCATAAAGCTCAGGAAGGAACAAGCAGGTTTTAAAACTTACATTTTTCAAGATGACTGAAGTCAGAAAGGCAAAATTGTTGCTGCTGCTGCTCTCTCCGTTTACCTGACTGGTTCAGGATTGAATAATAAAGTTCAATTAATTCAGCTGCAAAAGAGTTAGGGTTAAACTGATTCTGTGGGGAATCCAATTAGCTGACAGCTGTATTTACTGCACACTTGAGTAATATTAGCTACAAAAAAGCCCTAAACCTCCTGACTGTTACGCAGGTTTTCTGTGAAAGACTTCTATCCTTCTACCCGCACCCCCCCCCCCCCCCCCCCCCCCCCCCCGTCTTTAATGAAATATTAATCATTCAGTAGTGTCTGAATGATTAATCACAGGACAGGCCTGAAAGCTGTTCTCTTATCTATGAGATATGTATGTTTTGGATAGTTTAGAAGAATCATTGAGAATGAATTTTTACTTATCTGGTTACCACAACCCAGTGTATAATACAGCACATACCTAAAAAATCAAAAACTGTGTATTACTCTATTTTGCAATGGGAAAAAAGATATAAATTCATGGAATTGAAAAACACTGTGTCCTACCATTATAGTCATACATCCACTGAAGATCAGGTTTTACTAAGAATTTACTCATCATTGTGGAAGTCAGTGACAATTTTGCATCACTGAAGAACAAAAAACGAATTGAGCAAGTATTTCAGAAATCTGGATCAGAAGGGAAGATTTCTCTGCCAACCTTGTTACAGAAATAAAGCTGTTGATAATAACTGACGGAGTTTAGGTATTGGAGCCTACAAGCCTTTAAAGCAAAACTCTACATTTCATTATTGTAACTGATGGAGAGAGGATCTCCTAGGAAAATCCTCTCTTGTTTTTCCCTCTTCACCACCATCTTTGGAACAGGCATAATCAGCATAGCTAAATATTCTCTCTCTCTCTCTCTGTAATTTTTCCAAATTCTTCCTTTGCTTTTGCTGAGTGAGCTGAAGAGGAAGATGACAATCTGTGTAAAAGACAAAGGAGCATTGCTTTGAATCTGAGGGACACATGGCTGGGTTATGTTGTGCTGAAACATGATCAAACTGGGAAAGAAAATCCACAGAAATAAAATCAATTTTTAACTTTTGCAATTCTTTGGAAATTACGTTTTGCTGAGACAGGTTTTGCTCTGGCAGTGAGTTGCTAATGTGCGTAACCTGTGATCATATGTTAGGAGAGCAGAAGGTAATTAACAACAAAAAAATAAATAAATCCCAGCTATGGTTTGGCTGTTCCAGTCAACCTCATTCACAGAATACAGTGGTCAGGGACACCTTTTCTACAGGGCACAAACCTCGGATATCTAATGGAAGAACATGCAGAAATTTCACAGAACTCTCTTTCCACAAACCATCTTCCTTTTAGCACAGAGGTGATGGTCTGGTCTAACACAATAACACCTATTAATATTGAAAGTGGTAAGGATGGATCACCATCCTGCTGCTCTCCTCATCCTAGAAACCTGTAGCTGGCACTTTCCTTCTCAGTAGCAAGTTCTGTCTTACATATAGTCCAGAGTATACCAGCAAACGGTCTCTTAATGACGGACAGTTGCATGGGATAGGTGTGTTTGTATTAGAAATTAATCTCAGCCTTATAGAAAATGTGTTCTGAATGACCTGTAGATGATTTTTGTGCAGTAGCACATACAATGCTTCTCTGCAGGATGCTGGAAAGTATGTCTGTGTGACATGAGTTGTGCATA